>NW_006921589.1:9375189-9384833 GCF_000298275.1 Orycteropus afer afer
ACTTTTCTTGAGCACTAATTTGTGGTACTCATCATGCTAGACTTTGAGGGTTCAGAGTGAAGCTAAGAGCTCTTATAGAGTTTAAAGTCTAGTGGAGAACATCCTAGAATTAGAAGAAGGCTTATCTCATCATCACTTGGTCAAAATTAATTGACCTCGTAATTTTACAAAGGATTTATAATCGGACACTTTCTTCTGTAATCATTTAAAGCATTTTTAAGTCGGCTGTTACTCATGACCCTAGCATGTGGTTTATAATCAATACATATCAAAATATCAATGCATTTCTCAGTCTATGCCACATGCCAGGCCAGAAATGTACCTTATATCATTCAATCCTCACAACTCTAGGAGATTACTGAGTTAGAAAGACTTTAACACTTAGAAGCATTCAGGGAGCTTTCTCAATAAAGGATTCATCCAAATCACTGTAAGTAAGCAGGGGAGGAGGACAGAAAGAAAAATGATATCTGTACTCAGGGTGTTCTAAGAAGCATGTGGCAAAAATGTATGTCCTTGGAGAGAAATGGTTTTCTGGAAGGAAATAAGAAACTGATATGAAGAAAGCCCCATTTTTGAAATGTTCACTAATCATGCCTAACTCTGTGTATAAAAGTTCAACTTTGTTTCCAGAAGGATGAACACACTACACACCCACTCTTCACTTACCAACATGGTTAGGTTCCAAAGACCAGGTTGTTATGTAAAAAGCAACATTATACAGAAATGGAGGATGACCACCTCAGATCACAAAATGGAGGATGACTACATCACTGCAAAATTGCTAAACCACTGAGAATCATGGCCCAGCCAAGCAGACACATAGCCTTAACCACTGCAGCCAGCATTACTCTTGTCTCACAACTCGGCATTCATTACTGCCAGATGTATGTCATTAATATGCAAAATAGTTGGATAGTAGATTTTTACTATTGTCATAAATGCAAAATGTCAGAGAATGAGATAGTCAATAAATGAGGAGTAGGCGTAATTTCACTTTGTGCGCCCTAGCTTGAGGCTTGAATTGCATTTCCCTCAATATACCTCTTTCTCTATAATTCCTAACAGAGTTGAAGAGTTTCTTCTTTGACTTTACTATTCTTATTTTCCCTACTTTGCTTTGAGAGATTAAACAATTTGTCTAAACTCACACATTTGGCAAAAGGCTATAGCACGATTTAAGTATTCCCCAACTCTAAAGTCCATGCGATAAGCCAACAGTATGCTCAAAGAGCAAAACTGGTTAGAAACATGCATTCTTCTTGTTGTTGGTTGCCATCAAGTCAATTCTGACTCGCTGTGACCCCAAGTGTGCAGAGTAGAACTGCATTCCTTAGGGATTTCGAGGCTGTGACCATTTAGACTGCCAGGCCTTACCTCCAAGGCACCTCTGGTTGGATTTGATCTGCCAACCTTTAAGTTAGCAGTCTAGCACTTAACCTAGGTCAGATAATGTGTTCAGGCCACCTGTTGCCATGGAATTTTTCTGACCCATGGTGACCCCCTGTGTTACAGAGTAGAACTGCTCTGTAATGTTTTCTTGGCTGTAATCTTTACAGAAGCAGATTACCAGGTCTTTCTTCTGTGGCACTACTGGTTTGGTTCAAACGCTCACCTACAGGTTAGTAGTCAAACACAAACCATTTGTACCACCCAGGGACCTTATGTCCAAGCTAGCTCTCTATGAAACATGAATGGCTGCTTTTGCAATATAGACAAAATTAATTGACAGATATCTTGACTTCCCATGATGTATTTTTACTCCAAATATATGTGTGTGTCTGTGCGGATGGATAGATTGATTGATAGATATAGGTACAGCTATGTATGTGTATATATCTTTATGTATGTATATATCTATATAATGTTTTCATTTTTGTTGCTTTCATTTTGCCTCTGATAGTCATTACTGCTGCAGTTTGATTAAATGATACAATTGCCCTTGAACTCTCTATTTCCAAGGCAGCAGAGCAGGAAGAACCATATGGCACCAGTGCCGTAGCAACACAATTTCAAGCCTCCTCAAGAATTATGTGGCTACGGTGGTGATTTCCCATCAACAGTTTTGTGACTCCTAATTCAAAGTAGTGCATTCATGGCCTTAAAACACAAACCTGCCAGGCAGCCTTTCTTATGTTCAGAGCCATCCAGTTTGTCAGCACACGACATCTGCAGTCCCCTTCACACAGCCACCACACTCAGGAGAACTTGGGCCGACTCAGCACGCAAGGACAAGAGGACAGACGTTTGCTCTGTAAATAGCACGCAGCATGATTATCATAACAACTGACTTTGTATTAAGAGAAAGGAAGTTTTCTTTTTTTCTTTTTTATTGCTTTCCATGGATGAGATAAATAGGAAATCATTCACTTTATGATTATTAACAAGACCTTATTATATCCAAATGATGATCATTTGCAATTACAAATGCATGAGTTTGAAAAATAAAATTTCACCTCGTATCATAGGATCTGCATTTGGAATTTTTTCTCAGTTAAAAGTCTGCAGTAGCCCCAATTCTCATGACTATAAGTATGACATTTCTTTCTGGTTTGTTGAATTTATTTTTCTGGACAGCTTTGCTGCAGTAATAGATTTTATTGTGTGAGGCTCTGCATTCTACCAAATTTGCAGGTGATTATCCAGAATTCATTTGGGACTGGTTTCTAGAGATGGTTTGTATGACCTTGTGGAAACAAGTATGAAGCAATGCTTTTTCTCCACAAACTTATTAAATTTGTATGAGAAAAAAAATAGATGTAAAAATTATATTCATTTGTGAAAAAGACAAGGAACCTCACTTCAGATAAAGCTGTTAAACATATAAACACTTACATCTCATACATCTTTCTTGGATGTGCTGTACTCTATCGCCCTAAAAAGGAGATCTGGTAGTGCAGTGGTTAAGCCATTTGGTTGTCAACCAAAAAGTTTAGCAGTTTGAACTCACCAGCTACTCTGCAGGAGAAAGATGAGGCAGTCTGCTTTAGTAAAGATTTATAGCCTTGGAAACCCTATGAGGCAGTTCTACTGTGTCCTAAGAGGGTCATTATGAGTCAGAATCGACGTGATGGCAGTGGGTTTGTTTTCTTGGCATAGCACTAAAGTTCTGATAGGAAGTGTTACCACACTTACTTTCTGTTATTACACATATGGCTCATTTTATAGAATGGACTTTGGTTTTAAAAATGCCCCGTGTTATCCATTCTGTTGTGAATCATTCATTAAATTTTGTTGTGTCCATGGAAAATGAGTACTTTGCTGTCAACACAAAGCTAGAACGGCTAGTTATAATGGCATAACCATGACCCCCTTCCTCCTTCCTTGCCCTGACCTTTAACTTTTCAAGTCACTCTCTTCAGCCACCATGTTACTTTATTAGCAAATGCAGTGTTTTTCAAAGGCAAATTTTCATGGGCTGTGGCAAGAAAAATCAAACAAGGTGACCCTACTCTGATTTTGAATAAGGAATGGGGGCGAGGAGAGGGAAATGATAATACTGATATTAATCAAACATCAGAAAAATGAGAGAGGCCAGATTATTATTTTAATTTTTATTGTTATTTGGGTGAAACTTTACAAAGAATTTCATTTTCCATATAGCATTTCACGTACACTTTGTCTCATGAGACTGACTGCAATCTCTCACAATGAAACAGCTCTCCTCCCACTTCCTCCCCACAGTTACCTCTTCCCTGTGTCCTTCCCTCCCATGCACTCCTGCTCCCCGAGCTGTCTCCCTGTGCATACACAGTACAGCCCTTCTAATCTCCCATGAGTGATCTCTCCAAGGAGAGTATCTACCTAAAGTAAATGTTCAGCTCATATGCCTGTCTTTTGCTTGGTGGAAAGCCATAGGAGTGGGTTCAATTCCAGACCTGAAGGGCAGCTAGGGGCCATAGTCTCAGGGTTTCCACCAGGCTCAAGAGGCCATGTTATTGAAGGTGGCAATCAGGAAATTCCAAACATCGTCCCTCCTCATCTCAAACTCTGTAGACTTTGACCTTGAAACTACAAAGCTCACCTTGTTGTTCTTGTGTGCTGTTGAGTCAATTCTAACTCATAGAGACTCTGTGTGGCAGAGTAGAACTGCTTCATAGGGATTCCTAGGCTGTCCTCACCAGGTCTTTCTCCCACATAGCAGCTGGTGGGTTCAAACTGGCAGTATTTTGGATAGCAGCCAAGCACTTAAACATTGTGCCATCAGGGCTCTACCCTGATAGTCCCTATGTTTAAACCCCATGAAGGCTCTCTATCACACAGGACCAAAGACAAGAACCTTACCCTGGTTCAAGACAGCATCTGTGATCTGGCTCAGTAATAACCTTCTTATCATGCCTTTACCCTTTGTTCACTAAAGTGAAAGAAAGCAAACTCAGCATAATGTCCTCCAGGTTCATCCACATTGTGAAATGATTTGCATATCCTTCACTGTTCTTTAATGTAGCATAGTATTCCATTGTGTGCCTGTACCATAATTTGGTTATCTACTCATCCTTTAATGGGCATTTAGGTTGTTTCCATCTCTTTGCTATAGTGAATTGTGCTGTGATGAACATAGGTGTACATGTCTGTTTGTGCCCTGTCTCTCACCTCTTTAGGATATATTACTAGTAATGGAATTGCTGAGTCAAATGGTATTTCTATTTTCACTTCTTTAAAGAAACTCCATACTGTATGCCACAATGATTGTACCATTTTACAATCCCATCAGCAGTGCACAAGAGTTCCAATCTCTCCGCAACCTCACCAGCATTTGTTATTTTCTGACCTGTTGAACTTTGCTATTATTGGGGTGAGATGATATGTCATTATTTGATTTTCATCTCTCTAATGATTAATGATTGCAAGCAACTTCTCATGTATTTGTTGGCTGGCCCAATATGTGAATTGGGTTATTTTTCTTTTTGATGTTGAGGTGTTGAAGTTTTCTGTTTTTGGAGATAAGTCCTTTATTAGATATGTCTAAGGCAAATATCTTCTTCCAATCTGTAGGTTCTCTTTTTACCCTTTTGAAGAAGTCTTTCAATGCATATAAGAATTTAATTTTTAAAAGGTCCCAGTCAATTGCAGAAAGACAAGTACTGTATGACCCCATTACTGTAAAAAGACAAAGAAGGGTTTGCCTGAGAAAGGGAACTCACTTTGTAGGTTACTGGGGTGGGGAAGGAAGGGGAATGATTAATTTGGGGCTAGTTGGGCCCCACACACTGATGCGGGTAAGGGGAAGGATATACGGAAAGAGTCTGTGACCACCATGATAACATTAGGAAATGGGAGGACACCAAATTGTGCACATAAGAGATAGATGACAGATGCTAATACCAACCAATGTTTCCACAATACTGCACTGCCATTAACACCAAACACCAGGCTACAGATAAACACATAAACACCTGAGGTGATCAGATGGGGGGGTCAGTGAATAGAAGTATACTCTAGACCAAGGAGAGATTCAGATGAGGCTAATCTTGCACAGAGACCAGTGATACAAAATACCTGCAATCCTTACAGAAACAATAGAAGACAGACACAGAGTAATCCTTCACTGACACCCAGACACTATGGAGGAGAGATCCTATAGATCTACCATCTCAGGACCATAGTACTGGGGGACACCTGACTCAATTGGCACAACAAAATACATAAAAGCCTTGTTCCACATCCTACTTTGGTGAGTAGCGACTGGGGTCTTAAAAGCTTTAAGCAGCCATCTAAGATGCAGCTAATGGTCTCCTAGCATCAGAAGCAAAGAAGAGTGAAAAAAAAAAAAAAAAAAGGGCATTTGGAAGCAATCAGCCCTAGGACACAATGGCCCTTGAGACCAAAAGAACTAGATGGTGGCCGGCTACCAATGCCAACCACTCAGGAAAGGATCAAATCTGGAGATCCTGGATAGAGTGGGAGGAAAAACATGGAACAAAATCCAAAAACTCAATAATGACCAGAATTATTGGTCAGATGGAGTCTGATGAGACCCCCAATACTATGGCCCTGGAATACATTCTATGCCTAGAATAAAACTCACTCCCAGGGGCTGGCTCTCAGCCCAATAGTTAACAAGAGGTACATGCAGACCACTCAACCCAAGATGATGAACACACATACTCTATGGTAATACATCCCTTAGAGCAATAGACCACGGGGCACCAGAGGGGCAACATTCACACTGAAGAAATGCAGGACAAATAGGAATGCACAACTATGAGGGGCATAGGGGGAAGGTTAATGGGCAGGGAGGGGAGGAGATTGGGTTAGGGTTGGGATGGTAAATGGGGAGTGAAACTAAATGTACACATAATGTTGAATGTGAAACAAACTCTTAAAATAAATAATAATTTTTGGAAAAAAAAAAAAGAGCACAAGCTTTGTTTTCAGAAAACTTGAGTTTGAATTCTGGCCCAACCACTTTTGCATGAATGACTAGAAGTTATTAACTTCACTGTGCCTCAGTTTTGCCATCTGTAAAACTGGATGAAAAAAAAAAAAAAAAAAACTCATCAGGGGCTCCACATACCCCAAGCTGTTTCCACTTCTAGATCTTTGCTTAGTTTCTCCCAGCTGTCTAAAATCCTCCCGTCTGCCTTTCCCTGGTTGACCTCTACTCCCGTAGTACTAAGCCCAGCACCTTCTCCTCAGGCCAGACTTCTTCCTCCTCCTCTTCACACACAGCTTGCTCATTCCAGTTAGCTTGACTTATCATCACTTGTGTGTGTGTTTCGCTGATGCACTGTGAGGTCCTCAAAGACAGGGACTGTGTCTCATTCATCTATGTACTGTGAAGCGCTGCACAGCCCCAGTGGGCTGGGGGGGGAGGGGGACACACATATTGCCATCGATCGCTTCTGAGTCACAGTAATCTCATGGGTTACAGAGTAGAACTGTGCTCCACAGGGTTCTTCTGGGCTGTAATCTTTACAAAAGCAGATCTCCAGGACTTTTTTCCATGGTGTCACTGGGTGGATTCGAACTGTCATCCTTTAGGTTAGTAGCCTGGTGCATATTGTGCCACCTGGGAACCTTGGAGCATAAACAAACCAAACCAAATGCACTGCCATCGAGTCGGATCTGACTCATAGCAATCCCTCCTTGGGTTTCTGAGGCAGTATCACTACGGAAATAGATTGCCCAACCTACTACTTCCCAGGAGTAGCTGGTGGGTTTGAATTCCACGAGCCTTCTGGTTAGCAGTTAGGCACTGTGCTACCAGGGCTCCTGTTGGAGCATACTAGGAGCTTAATAAATTTTGATTGAATAAGTGAATTATCTTTAAATGCACCAAATTTTTCTCCGGTGATTTCCTTCAAATATCACTTGAAGGGAAAAACTGAAACATATAGCATTAACCTAATTATTTCTTTGTTCTGTTATCTTGAGCAAGTTCCTTATCTTTCTAGGACTTAATTTCTGTACCTGTACAATAGGCATAATGCCACCCACCTCATGCAGTTGTTGTGACAGTTAAATAAGAAAATGCGTAGAAAGTCTGTTAGCAAAGTTCTAGATATGCAACAAGAATTAAATGAATGCTAGGTATTATTACCAAGCAAATAATGAAAGCAAAGTCATTTATTTGACTTTTAATGTCTATATTTTTCCAAAATTAAATTTTCAGAATTATTTGGACTTTGTTCTTGGTTTTGGTCTCCTTTTGTGTTGTGTCACTCTTTTATTTGAATTATGCTGATCCTTCCCTCAATTTCCCTCTTCTCTGTGTGAGAAGAAACAGCCAGTAATTCAGGTGCCCAGTAATTCAGAGCTGGGTAACCCACACACATGTTGAGTCAGCAGGGATTCCAATTTAAAACCATATCAGCAGACATCATCCTCTCTAAGTATTCAAAAATTGATGGACATGGCTGTTTTCACTATTCCAAATTACCATACGTGTCCATCACTCAAATCTGCTTCCATTCACAAATAAGCTTCATGATGTTGTTCTTGAAAAAGGGGAACTATGAATCCAAATTTCTGCATACCTCAGTTTTATTCATTTGCTCTTCCATCAGAGTTTGGCAAGGGACCAGGAGGTTTATAGGTTGGAGAAGGGAGTAAATTTTATATGATCCCATAGGTCATCAGTGCCTTAGAGCATGTTCAAAACTAAAGGTCAAATCCCCAAAAGTCACAAGTTATTAACCAAAGACACCAATCTCATATTCTTTCTTTGAAGACCACAAACATGCATATTTCCTCAAAGGTCTTGGAGATACACTCGCACTTTAAGTGGAATTGGAAATCACTTTAGTACTCTGCTAACTGCAGACCACCCTGGTGCTCAAATCAGGGTGGTCTCCTGCTTGTGCCACAACTATGCCGTGCCTGCTTCCATCCTCTGGCTATGACTCATGCCCTCTCCATCTTCTATCATATTCCACCACTCTCTCGGTTCAAATCCTGGCTCTACTGCTTTATTTACTCTGCAAACTTAAACAATTTGCTTAACTTTCTCTAAACCTCAATTTCCTCATCTATAAAATGAGGATAAAAATACTAACTACCTCAGAAGGTTGTTATAATCATTAGACAGTGATTTCATTTAGCCCAATGCCTGATATTACATGGCATACCCAACTAAAACCACACCCACTGTCATCAAGTCAATCCCAACTCATAGCAACCCTATGGGGCAGAGTAGCACTGCCCCCATAGCATTTCCAAGGCTATAAATCTTTACAGAAGCAGACGGATGGGTTCAAACCACCAACCTTTTGATTAGCAGCCAAATGCTTTTAGCCACTGCACCACCAGAGCTCCTTATACATGGCATACCAAAACCAAACCACATCCATTGCCACTGAGTCAATTCTAACTCACAGTGATGCTATAGGACAGAGTAGAACTGCTCCATTGGCCTTTCAAGGCTATAAATTCTTAAGGAAGCAGATTGCCTTGTCTTTCTTCTGCAGAGTGGCTGGTGGGTTTGAACTGCCAACCATTTGGTTAGCACCCAAATGCTTCAACCACTGTACCACCACAGCTCCTTTACATGGCATACACTGCATGACAAATAGGTATTGATAGCTATCATGGTGGAATAGCTATTAATCCACCTTTCCATATCCCACCTCCTACAAAGTCTAGTTCACTTATACCTTTCCCACATAGTTTCTTCTTTCACTTTTCTGCCTCCTATATGGGACTCAAAGGCTTTTCATGGTCCAAACCATAAAACTTCAACACTTGATTATATGTTACTCAAGTGATCCATAGGGTTTTCTTGACTGTAAGCTTTTATAGATGCATATTTCCAGTCTTTCTTCCACGGTGCAGTGGATTTGAACCACTAACCTTTAAGTTAGTAATCAAACACACTGTGTGCTACCCAGGGCCATGTGTTGTTCTAAGGTGCCTTCTAGGCGGTTCCAACTTATAGTGACCCCATGTACAACAGAATTAATACTATCTGATCCTGTGCCATCCTCACAATTATTGCTATGCTTGAGCTCATTGTTGCAGGCACTGCGTCAATCCTTCTCATCGAGGGTCTTCCCCTACTTCATTGACCCTCTACTTTACCAAGCATGTCACCTAGCATGATATGTGTGTGTGTGTGTGTTGTTGTTGTTGTTGTTAAGTGCCGTCGAGTCATTTCCGACTCATAGCGACCCCATGCACAGCAGAACGAAACACTGCCCGATCCC
>NW_006921589.1:9388358-9400785 GCF_000298275.1 Orycteropus afer afer
AGATCAGTGAGTAAGCACCAGCCCGCCCGTGCTTACCTTGCTCCCGGAGACCCGGTCCCTCTCGGGATGGTAGCAAGGGAGCCGTCTGAGCACTAGTGACAGGGTTTTACCCCTTTCTCCTGCTCTTCCGGCCTGCTACTCTGTGCTATGCACAGCACCTAGAAATAAGACTGATGTAGGTCATGTGAGTCAAGGAAGCATGGACCTAAGATCTTATTACCAGGAATAGTGATAAGATCACCTGGGAGCAATACAAAGACAAGAATGTTAAGGGATCAGTTTGTGATATCAATTAGACATGAGGCCATCTGCCCAAACAAATGACCAATTGCTTGTGCTCCCAATGATGTTTCGGATGTCATTCATATACCAATAAAATACAAGTAGTCCTCAACTTATGACGTGTTTGCTTTATGATGACCTGTAAACTCTTTTACATTAATCGGGTTTGTACCTCTTATCATTTGTTGTATGTTCTAATCCAATGTTCCAGCATGTACTCTGTTGTTGTCATTCTTATGCCAATCCTCAAAGACAATAAAAATCAGATTTATAAAGATATTGATAATAAAAGGCAATAATAATGAAAAAAAAGTGAGATATTTGACTCAGATCCAAACCAACTTAGGACAGCATCATCTGAATGGAACCCCATCATAAGCTGAGGACTACCTGTAACTTTGTTTGACCCCAGGAAATAATGACTGTCCTGGAAAAAATGTGGGATAATAGAGGAAAAAGTAGGACAATTCAGATAACCTAGAATACACAATCTACTTTCTGTTTCTGAATTTTCTGCCAATAGTAGGCCTGGAAATGCCCATGTTCATCAAAAGAAAATTTTGAATGGAAATCAGAAGTTATATATTAAGACTCACTTGCGAGGATTTCAGACATCAGCACAGCAGGAAATAGAGGGTTGGCATCCAGAGGGGAGGAGTCTGAGAATGATCCAAGTACATTTCAAATAAAAAATACATAAATATGGTTCTCCTCCAGAGGTTCCCATAATTTGCAGCTTACCAGAATCAACATGCATATTTTTAAAAATATAGATCACCAGGTAGCATCTCAGACTTATTTATGCAGAATCTCCTGGGGTAAGGTGAAGCTTGAGAGAGAATGTGTATTTTTAACCAACAGCAGTTGAGTTTGATGATCAGTTGGATCTACTCTATTTTCCTAAAAAGTAATCATTTCTTCTGCAGCTGGGGATGTTTGAGGTCCCAAAGAGAAAATCAAGGCATTGCCCATCCTCTACAGAAAGGCACCTGGAAACCTGGGAGAATGAGGGGTAGACATTTAGTAGGAACTGTTCCAACTTTTTCTTCTGCCATTTGAGACCTAAGAACTAAGAGGAAGTAGGGACTCCAAGGAAATTTGGGTGGTCCCCAACATAGATTTTAATTACATAACTCTATTGCCAGGTGTTTTCCCAAGAGACAGAGCCTCCTTGTGGTTACTGACAAACCTGAGAGGCATCCTTGGGAGTTTTTCCACCTTCTGTGTTGTCCATTTTACCTGCATCAAGAAAAAGTTCAAGGCAATATAAATAATGCATATCTTTTCTTTAAAAATCAGTGTAAATATTTCATAGACTGAACAGTAAATAATAAATACATTTGGAAAAAAACAATATAAATATTTGATAGTTTGCAGAGTAACCCTTAAGCCTGGAATTACATCCAAATGTTCAAAAAATTGAATAAATCCTAAATTGTATGCAAATGGTTCAAAAGTGACTCGACCATGGTCCTGGGTACAGTTGTAAAAATCGCTGTGTTTGTTTCTTAGCCAAGGGAGTGTTAAATCAAGACATTGCCTTCTGCAGCAGCCTGCTTGTGAATCATCACAAATTTTGGTAACTCCCAAGCCCCTATGCCTTCTGATAATACTTGGCTTGCATTTTGAAATAATAAACCACCCTCTGCCTACAAGAGACATGCAGGAATACCACGCAGTGCAGCTGTTCTCTTAATGCAAAGACTTTTCCAGTCCTGCAATGGTTGCTCCCACAGAAACACTCCACAATAAACATCAAATGCCTATTGCAAGCCGAGCAAGTAACATTTTCTCACACCCAGCAGTGGGTCAAAGCTTTAAGTAGAAAGCTTCATCCAGATAAATGTTTGTCAGGTTTTCAGGGATTTGTTTTATATTCATATAATAATCGATCCATACTCCCTGTGGAATCCTAGGTCTAATCTGCTCCCATTTCACATTTCTCTCCTCTTCTAGAAATATATGGTGTGCCAGGCTCCATGACACACACAAGTTCATCTATGTCCTTGTCCACTTCTATTATGCCCTATGTGTCCTTGAAGACCCAGGCCAACACTGCTCCCCTGGGAATTTCTTCTCACTGAAACTTGCATGTGATTCTACTGCCACTGTCTCAGAGAATTCAAATGCTTGTTTATATCCTTTATTCACCATTATATACCAGAACCTATACCAGATGAGTGCCTGCAACAATAACTCCATAAATATTTGTTGAATGGATGAACAAATGAATGAATGAATAAATGAAAACATGGATATGTCTGTCTCCCTGCTAACATAGTGATCAGTGATACTATTTTTATCTACTTTGTCCTCAGAGCCTAGAACAGTACCTCACATAGAGTATATGCTCAATAAAGATATGCTGAGCAGATGGCAAGGCATTGGGCTGCTAACTAAAACGTAGGTGGTTCAAACCCACCAGTCACTCCAAAGGTGGAAGATGAGGCAATTAACTTCCATAAAGATCTCTAGCCTTGGAAACCCAGGGGGGTCACTATGAGTTGGAACGGACTTGATGTCAGTGGGTTTGTTTTTTTTTTTTTTTGAGTAGATAAAAAGACCTTCTCAGGAGTCAAGTCATCTACATGTGGTGAGGGCATATGCATGCATGAAAGAAAGTAGATAATAAACAGAGTCATATGGCAGAACCTCTTCTCATGGAACCATATCCCTTGGAAGGATTAACCTTTAAGGAAGATTTAGGAAGGCAGTAAAGATTATTTTCTTCAAAGAGAAATACTCATAAGATTTTTTGAAAGAATGTTCCTGGTTACACTCATGTAGTATTTATATGGCACCTACTTCTAAGAACATTGAAACATAAACCACATTTGTTGTTGTTGTTGTTATGTGCCGCCGAGTCAGACCCGACTCATAGCAATCCCTCCTTGGGTTTCCGAGGCATTATCACTATGGAAGTAGATTGCCCAACCTTCCTTCTGAGGAGTAGCTGGGTTTGAACCACCCCAAACCCCTTCTGGAAGGTTAATAGAAGCTATTTATTAGCCTCCTTTTTCCCTTGGAGGAAACAAAGGCAAATTAAGGGAAAAGATCTAATGACTTGCCTAAAGGCACACAAAGATGCAAGAATGGATTCAGTTTCTTCTCCATAGCTCTTCAGAACCCATTAATATAGAAAGGCTTAGAAGAGCAATTACAGCATTACGAAGTTTCAAGTGTCTGTCATCTACCAATTAACAAAAGTTCATGAAACTTGAGCACAATGTAGGACTTTGACATTAAGGGGTATCCAAATAAAAACAAGATAAGGTCCCTTTCCTCATGAGGTGAAGAATATAGTTGAGGAGACAAGCACTCAGAAAATCCTTCAATCCCAATGCACAGCATTTGATGACAGGGACAACTGAGTGGAAGAGTACCATTAAGAGTTCTTTCGTTGCATGCAACAAAGGCTTCGTAACTAACTACTTACTAACTGGTAACTAAAGCAGAAAGGGATTTTAGTGTAACCTCCCTGACAGCCTAACCAGCCACTACTACTGGAATGAATGAATAATTGTCAAGCATTTTTTCTCTTTCTATGACTCTGTTTAAGATTCAAAGTCCCAGTAGAGAGAGTCCAATTGGCTGAGTTAGTGCAAATGTACCCTTCACAATCTTGGGGCAAGGATAGGAGAAATATAGTGAAAAAAGCCCCTAAAGGCCTTCTCAGGTGCTGCCAATGTGAGAGAGCACTGGTCCTTTGCTTACCACCCCTCTGTGAATCCACTCATTGGATAATTCCCCAAAAGGACATCGATGTGCTGTTAAGAGGAGAGAATGAATGAAGTGCCACCAAAAGATGGCAAATGTTCTGTACCAAGAAATCCTGTGATGGAAATTCATCAGAGGGGAAAATCACTGGACATTAATCAGGGAAGAATCTTGAAGGTTGGTCTATAAGTGTGCATACTATTTAAGTAAATGGAACAGAAAGAGAGGATGTTATAAACCAGATGAAAATGAGTAATGCAGCAAGAGGTGAAGGTAAGAAGTGGTAGATAGCACTGCCAAAGAAGAAAACAAAGCCCGCTGGAGCTAAAGAATATTTGTTTAAAAAAAAAAAAATTACAATTTTATTTAGTTACCAAGCAACAGAACATATATCAGTGAAGAAATGCACTGGATTAGCTAAGGGGTGAAAATCAAGTGTTCTTTAAATACAAGAAAAAGATTTGGTAGGGGTTATATGAAACTATTGAAAATAGCCTTATATACATGTGAAAGTTGGACAATGAATAAGGAAGACCAAGAGTTGATGCTTTTGAGTTGTGGTATTCACAAAGAACACTGAAAGTACCATGGACTGCCAAAAGAACAAACAAATCTGTCCTGGAAGAAGTGTAGCTGGAATGCTCCTTGGAAGCAAGAATGGCCAGACTTTGTCTCACCTATTTTGGTCACGTTGTCAAAAGGGACCATTCCCTGGAGAAGGATGTCATGCTTGATAAAGTGGAGGGTCAGTGAAAAGGGGAAGGCCCTCAACGAGATGGATTGACACAGTGGCTGCAACGATGGGCTCACGTATAGCAAGGATTGTGAAGCTGGCACAGGACCAGGCAGCGAGTGTTTCGTTCTGTTGTACATAGTGTCGTTATGAGTTGGAGCCAACTCGAGGGCACCTAACAACAACATATTAAACTAACAACACCTAACAACAATATTAAATTAGCTCTGTAGTATAGGATGAATCTATATAGTGTACCTAATTGTTCACACATGTCTATTATTTGTGGATAAAGAATTTCCAGCTAGGCCCAGTAAAGACTGGCATACAACAATCACTTGGGTTCTTCACTGTGTAACACCTTTAGCCTCATATGCATGCAAAAGTCAGGTGACAAAAAGGGAAGACAGAAGAAAAATTTATGCATTTACATTATCATGTTGGCAAAGAATATTGGATATCTCATGGACTTCAAGAATCGTGAAGCTGGCACAGGACTGGGCAGGGTTTCATTCTGTTGTACATGGGGTCACTATGAGTCGGAGAAGACTCAACAGCACCTAATAACTACCTAACAATGACATGGACCACCTGAAGAATGAGCACATCTTGCTTGGAAGAAGTACCGCCAGATGCTCCTTAGAAGCAAGGATGGTGAGACTTCATCTCACATACTTTGAACGTGTTATCAGGTGGGACCAATTGCTGGAGAAACACAACAAGCTTACTAAAGTATATGGTCAGTGAAAAAGAGAAAGACCACCAACAAAATGAATTGACAATGGCTGCAAGAATGAGCTCAGGCATGCCTATTACTGTGAGAAGGGCACAGAACTAGGCAATGGTTGTCCTATTATACACAAGGTCACCATGAGTTGGAGCCTACTCTAAGGTGCCACACAACAACAACGGCAAAGACCACACTCAGTTTTGATGTATCTTTGGAAAGTGGGAAGTTTTCCTTTTAGATCACTTGGCTCAAGTTGAATTGACATGTTAAAACATAGTGCTTTATGTGCATATAATACTTTATCATTTACCAGTTCTTTCACAAATGTTAGGTCAGTTGAGTCTCACAAAACTTCTCTGCCATATTTACGTTTCTCTTCTCATTTTACAGAAAAGAATAAAGCTCTGGGATGAATGGTCTGCCCAAAATAGCACAGTCAGGGTCTACCAGCTGATTTTATGCATATATTTTTCCAACTCATGCTTAATAAAGAGGCAGCAAAATATTGCACCATGTACAACCTTTAGTAATCCATGTTCTCTTAATGTCCAGATTGAATTAAATTCATCTAATAAACATTTATGTATTTTAAATAATGCTGAAATTCTTCTGATTAAAAAGAAAAAAGTAACTTTAAAAAAAAAAAAAATGTGGGAAAGAGCCATGGAAAGAATGTTTCACCCATTAGCAAACATTTACCCAGTGCTTTACTTTGTTCAAATTTTCCTCTAAGACCAGCCAGGGTCCATAGCTGTGGACCTGATAAAAATCATCAGACTGGATAGAGAAGTGGGGAAGAAGCAGGCCTGGCCTGTGATCAACATTATAAGGGAGAGGGAGCCGGAGAATATCATCCAGGGAAAAGTTATAAACTAAAAGCAAGCAGGCAATTGAACCAAAGGCTCAACCAGAAGCAGCAGAAAAGGCAAGAGGAAAGCACTGAGAGTACCAAGAGGGGAGCCAGAGATCCCGAGAGAGAATGGAGAGAAAGGTGTTGGAAGCTGGTGAGGTCCCTGAAGCTTGCTATGAGCTTACAGCCCCACCCCGGACAAGGAGAGAGATGGTGAGGGGGCAGGCTCCTGGTGCTGAGTGAAAGGGAGATGTAAGAAAGCCCAAGAAACGAGTTCCCTCCAAGAGCTTCCGATCAAGCTAAAAGTATAAGTACATAAAGAGGAATTTAATAGCATAGACAGGAAACCAGTACAGAGTTTACAAAAGATACAAGAGGTCAGGGAAAGAAGATGCTAACACAACCTTTGAAAATTTCACAAAGAAGAAAGGAATGACATAGACCTTGAGAAATGTGCTCTTAGCTCATATCTCTTGCCAATTTGCTTTTAAATGCAATCCAGACTTATAATTCCCTTTTCAGTTTATCACTCTTGGGGAGCGTAACCCTTGCTTCCTTTATTTATGTTTTCTATTCCGACACTGGATGATTTCTCTGAAAGCCAGCCAAAGTATCAGGTCTGTGTGCCTTAATTTTATTTAATAGCAATAAACTGATGTTGAATGTCTCTACCCTGTGCTTGGTACCACACAGTGTGCTGACTTACAGAAATGAATGAGGCAATGGTCCTTGTCCTCAAGAAACTCAGAATTATTCAGGAAATATGAATACACTCACATATGTAGAACACAGGTGGTATGGCCCACAAAAGGAATCAATATAAATTTAAGAGCAATAAGGAGCTTTGGTGGTGTAGTGGCTAAAGCATTTGGCTGCTAACCAAAAAGTCAGTGGTTCAAATCCACTGGCTGCTGCCCCATGGGAGAAAGATGTAGCAGTCTGCTTCTGTAAAGATTTATAGCCTTGGAAACCCGATGGGGGTGTTCTACTCTGTCCTACAGTGTTGCCGTGAGTCTGGATTGACTTGAGAGCAGTGGATTTTTGTTTTGGTTTAGTCTCATCATGAAGAGGGAGGATTTTTTTCATTCATTTATGAAATCTTTTGAATGCTGACCAGGTGCTCAGAACTGTGATAGAAGCTAGAATCAACTGTTTCATCAGAACTAGTCCATCCTTTGGAAGAGTTTATATTTCAAGTTAGGGAAGAAGTCCATCTGGATGACAACCAAGAGGTAACACTTCGGTATTCTGAGACTCTAGCACCAAAAGAAAAAAGAGTTGCTATAGAATGGATCGAATTTGGGTCCACAGTAATGGTAATGAGTCCATATCGAAATATATGACTCATTGCCACTGTCCCTTCCTTTTTCCTTTTTGAGATTTGCCAAAAGTAAAAGTAAGAATCCTAAATGCTTGTCACTTAAACAAGAATCCTTGTACTACTCCTATCCGAAAGAACCCCTGTTACAGCAGGAACGGTATAAGCAGGTGCAGCAATGGCACCCAGTGCAGGGGGGCTTGAGCTCTGCCTCGCACCTCTGTGTATTCCAGAGGCTGGCAAAAGGGGAGCTATGATGAAGTATCAGTAAGTAATGTCACTACTGTTCACTAAAGAGCTCTAGTGGTGTAGTAGGTAAGGCATTTAGCTGCTTCCCAGCAGGTCGGTATTTCAAACCCACCAGCTGCTCCATGGGATGAAGATGAGGCAATCTACATCTGTAAAGATTTATAGCCGTGGAAACCCTAAGGGGGTTGCTAGGAGGAGTCGGAATCAACTTGATGGCAGTGGTGTGGTTTGGATTATTCAGTAGTTAGTACAAATGCGTCATGTAATTGCTTTTCAAATTACTAGCAAGCAAAGAGAGAATGGAGAAATCAGCTAATGAACTTAAACTCAGAGAAAGTGTACAATTGGATGCATAACCCCTTTCTGCTTTTGTTTAAACTGAGAACCACATTCATCTTCGTGGTATAAAAACAGTATGATTGCATCCTCCTAGTCATTAGATTTAGGAACCCTTGTGGCTCAACAGTGAAGCATTTAGCAGCTAAGAAAAGGTTGGCAGTTGAAACTCACACAGAGGCTCAGCAGGAAAAAGACCCAGAGATCTTCTTCCATAAAGATTACAACCGAGAAAACCCTATGGGGCAGTTCTATTCTGTCACATGGGGTCACTATGAATCAGAATTGACTTGACAGTGCCCAACAACAATGAAGACACATAGAGTAACAGATGGGGTGTGTGTGTGTGTGGGGGGGGGTATGACAACTATTTAAAACAGGCCTCTAAACAACTACAAAAGCAGCTTTCAAGCACATTTTAATATCACAGACATTTTCTCCAAAATGTAAATCAGGAAATTCTTCTTTTCATTTCTCCACCAATCTAATCTTCACTTGGCTCCTCTACATCTCCCTCTTATTCTAAAACTTAAAGTAAGTGATTTGAAATACTTATTGATGAACATTGAAGAATACAGTCTGCAGTATGGATTACATCTCCATATAAAGAAAACAAAAATCTTCACAACTGGACCTACAAGCAGCATCATGATAAATGGAGAGAAGATTGAAGTTGTCAAAGACTTCACATTGCTTGGTTCTACAATCGACATCAATGGAAACAGCGGGCAGGATATCAGATGATGTATGTTGTTGTTGTTGTGTGCCGTCGAGTCGGACCCGTCTCATAGTTGACCCCTCCTTGGGTTGCCGAGGCAGTATCGCTATAGAAGTAGATTGCCCAACCTTCCTTTCGAGGATGGGCTGGTGGGTTTGATCCGCCAGCCTTCTGGTTACCAGTCAAGTGCCTTAGGCACTATGCTACCAGACATATTGTTGTTGTTGTTGTTATGTGCCATCGAGTCAAACCCGACTCATAGCGACCCCTCCTTGGGTTTCCGAGGCAGTATCAATACGGAAGTAGGATTGCCCAACCTTCCTTCCGAGGAGTGGCTGGTGGGTTTGAACCGCCAGCCGTCTGGTTAGCAGGCAAGTGTCTTAGCCACTATGCTACCAGAGCTCCCACCAGACTGGGCAAATTGGCTGCAAAGGACCTCTTTCAAGTGCTGAAGAGCAAATATGTCTCCTTGAGGACTAAGGTGCTCCTGACACAGCCATGGTATTTTCAGTCACCTCAGTTGCATGTGAGAGCTGGACAATGAATAAGGAAGACCAAAGAAGAGTTGATGCTTTTGAGTTGTGGTTCTGGCAAAGAATGCTAAGAGTACCATGAACTGCTAAAAGATCTAACAAATCCATCCTGGAAGAAGTGCAGCCGGAATGCTCCTTGGAAGCAAGAATGACCAGACTTCGTCTCACCTACTTTGGTCATGTTGTCAGAAGAGACAATTCCCTGGAGAAGGATGGTCGATGAAGGGGGAGAAGGCCCTCAATGACATAGATTGACACAGTGGCTGTGGTGATGGGCTCAAGTACAGCAAGGATTGTGGAGCTGACATGGGACCAGGCAGTGTTTCATACTGCTGTGCATAGTGTCGCTATGAGTCGGAAACGACTCAACGGCACCTAACAACAAAATGGCCATATTTAGACATGTCTTCTGATAGATACACTGCCCTTCTCAGTAATCCCCCTTCCTTTACAAATCTCCCATTATCATTCCCTAAGGAAAGAGAAGGTTAAGACATAGGGTTGTTCCTGTCAAAGAAGGACACATGTAAAGCTCTTCCAGTACTAGGGAGAGGAACTTGAGAGGAAGGACAGAAAGGGAAAGACAGGAAGTCAGACTCAGGTGTCATTGATCCTTCTCCCATGTTGGGGTCAACCTTGAAATAAGGAGGAAGTGGTAGAAGCTCCCAGACTGATTTGGGTGATTCCCAAAGGGCAGTGGACCTATTCCTTGCTTTTCAGCCAATCCACCATGGAAATCATTAGCATCTTTGAGAAGATAAGATTTCAGCATGGAGCCAAATGGGTGAAATGGGTATCCAGGCAGTTTCTATGAAATCTCAGCAAGTCCTACGGGAGAGGAGTGTTGTAGGGACTGGTGGCCAACAGAGCCCTGACAAGGGATAACTGAGACTGTTAAGGACTGTGGTCCTCAGGAAAGAAGCCAACATGGTAAGTCAAACCAGGTAAGTCCAGCCACACTCAGCAGACCCTAACACTGTGACCAGAGGAAATAAAGGATCTCTCAGGTCAATCCATCAGGATAATAACTTTCTAGCACATACAAACTTATTTTGCACTTTTATGTCATTGAGAAGAAAGATGAGTAGAGAAGAGCTCTTAAAAGAGAAAATAATGGCTCTAATATGGAGTTTAAACTTTCATATACTTGTTTACCTGAACAATACTATTAGAAATTCCAGAGATGGCATTACCTTTATTTGATGAGATCAAATTTTGTACTGCACATGAATAAAACTGGGAAGTTTAGAACAAGATGAGACTAACTATGTGAAATAAAGTTAAATATATATATATGTTGTTGTTGTTGTTTGCCGTCGAGTCGGCCCCGACTCATAGCGACCCCTCCTTGGGTTTCCGAGGCAGTATCACTACGGAAGTAGGATTGCCCAACCTTCCTTCCGAGGAGTGGCTGGTAGATTTGAACCGCCAGCCTTCTGGTGAGCAGTCAAGTGCCTTAGGCACTATGCTACCAGAGCTCCTATATATATATATATATATATATATACACACACACATACATATATATACATATATTTGTATACACATACACATACACACACACACACACACATATATATATATTACATAACTAGTGAAAAGGCACATGTAGATAGCCCACAGTTAAAGGGATATAGATATCTAGATTTTCTGGGGCAGCCAGTATTACTTATAGGTAGGTACATAGATAGCTGCCATTAAGTTGACTCTGACTCATGGCAACCTTATGTACAACATTCCCGAGTCCTATGTCGTCTTCACAATCACCAGTCTATTCACATCACTGCAGCTACTATGCCTAGCCATTCCACCGAGGGCCTCCCTCACCTCCATTGGCTCTCTATGTCACCAAACATGATGTCCTCCTGCCACTGATCCCTGCCAATGGTACATCCATAGCAAGTCACCCAGACAATGTTCTGTTGTGATCCTTAAGGTTTTCATTGCTAATACTTGGAAGTAAACTGCCAGGCCTTTCTTCCTAGTCTGTCTTAGTCTGGAAACTCTGCTACAACCTGTCTACCATCCAACTATGCCACTATCGTTGAAACTGGTGGCATAGTTTCCAGCATCATAGCAACACACAAATAATCATAATATAACTGTCTGTGGCATCATCCCCACAAATTTAACTTCCATTTATAAAACAGATACCATACCACAGAGAGTATTAGCAGTTCCGAAATGGTTAAACTTCTAAAGAAAGGAATCCTGATGCTCTTCTCCACTAACAGGAGGTATGGCTACATATATAGGAAACATATAATGTCAGCTCCTCACAGCAAGTGAAACTTCTCTTCCAAAGAGAAAGAAAGAAATGTTTTCTTTGGCCCCTTTCAAATAAAGAGAAGCCTGCTATACAGCACATGTACCTTATTCCCAACTAATAAAAAGAAGGCAAATGCCCAGTACAAATACTACGGCAAAAGGAAACCAGAAAGAGAGAACATTATGGCAAGACCTCGGAGGGTACAATAGGTATTAAAAATGGCCATATCAGGTACAAAGAAGCCTATTAGACAGGCTGCATCTCTCTATAAGACAAAGACTTCGTCACCCATTGCTCTTCACCGTTGAAATATTTCCCCAACCCCAGAGGAGCTGGCAGCTTTTTTCCAGCGTGGGAATAAGTCATCTTTAGAAATGTGCATACTCTAGAAATGGAGAAAATAAATAAATGACCTTCAATTTACCTTAGGTCAGCATGAAAATCCTGAAACAGCCATTGCAAAAAACAATAAACATACGGTAAAAGTTATCTTTCCCTTTGCGGTGTAGTAAATTACTTACTGTGGCTTTTCTAGCCATAAGTCTTTGTAAACTCTGTGGTGGAATTTGCTGTGAGCAACTGAGGAGCTCCTGATTGTAAAAGTTATCCACCTGGGGTATTTCTGTTGGGCGCAACACAAAGCAATGTTCTGGGAGTTTCCCCGCTCTCTCTCAGGTGCTTAGAATTCTGAT
>NW_006921589.1:9401035-9402399 GCF_000298275.1 Orycteropus afer afer
CTGGGAAAAAGACTGAGCATTTTTCCTGAACTTGAGTTGTAGCCTAGTGCTTCCCTAATAAACTCCATAATCTGTGAGTTCTGTGTGGCCACTGCAGCGAATTATCAAACCCAGGAGAGAGGTGGTGGGTGCTTTGGGAGGAACGGTTGGTGAAAGGGCTGCCTAGCATGCCTGGCCTTGCAGTAATAGGCCTTGGGTTACTGATGGTGATTCTGTCTTCTTCTTGTGGGGTTAGAGGAGGTCAGAAGATGTGGCCCCCTTGCCTTTTTGTACTCCTATAATGGAAAAAATGCAAAGTAAAGTCAAATGGAGGTGTTACTTTACACTTCCAAAGCCACAAGGAGAAATATTCTTAATGATATAATGCAATTGTGAGGAGGCTGGTACGCTCATGGCTGGTGGCCTATGACATTCTGGTAAGCATTACGGTCAATATGCAACAGGAGCCATAAAGATGCCCCGATCTCGGAACAGCAATATAATTATCCAAGTTCTGAGAATTAACCTAGAAAAAGAGTTCAGAAATAGCAAAGAGTTATACACACAAAGATATTTATTGCCACCTTGTCTATTCTGCCAAACCAAACAAAAACTCAAAAACTAGGAATAACTAAAAGACCTAAGTAGGTTTATGATGCATAGGTTAACACTGCTTCCTTAAAAATATACAGGCCATAAGAAAACATGAGACTCGTCTCACTATTTGATGTTAAATAGAAAAACAGAGTATCAAGAGGTGTCTACCCTCAGCCACAAACATGTGAAAATGAAAATAATAAAAATAGTCTTATTCAGATAGAATTTAGTTTCTCTTTTTTGTATAAAGACTCCTTAATATCATGTTTGCCATTTTAATACATAAACCATTCTATTTCTTCAAATCTGTATTTTTTAATAAAGCCCTTTTAAGAGGCAATATAGAGGCTCTGATATAAATCCAGATGGAAAAATTACATTATACTTAAAGAAGTCTCTTCCAAGGTAAACAGGAGTAAGGAATAGTGGTGTGAGAGACACTGGTAACCATTTCTTTAAAAAAAGAGAAGAATAGCATAGGCCAGTTAGATGATGGAGTTTTGGGGGTTGTTAGTTTCTCCTTTTCTGAAGACTTATTCTTTTAATTATCAAATGTGAAAGATTAAAATTAAAAAACAAAACACTCTGATTGGCTAGCTACTCTACAGAGCTAGCTGTCACATCTGACCAGAAAAGAAAACAGCTTTGACAAGAGTTAGCAACTGAGTAATCTCACACATAAGAAATTAGGGCCCCGAGGAGCTGCCGGCAAGATGGCGGACTAGGCAGAAGGATTGCACAGACCCTCTTCAACAAAGAAAAGGGAAACCAATTAACACAGACACAGA
>NW_006921589.1:9416327-9427969 GCF_000298275.1 Orycteropus afer afer
CTGCTGTATGAAAAGTGAATTTACTCTGTAAATCTTCACCCAAATCCTAATTAAAAAAAAAAAAAAAAGAAGTGAAAAAAAAAAGAAATTAGGGCCCCCACCAAAAGTACCCACAGGAGCTCTGAAAATAAAAGCTAACAGTGACTTGTGGGTAGCCATGCATTGGACAGAGCCCAGTATTTGAAGGTTAAAGTGTTTTCTAAGGAGAGAATGGAAACCAAGCTCAATTAAGTAGAAATGGATAGTAAATTGAATTTAGTGCGCAAAGGTGCATTATACTTGGAAGTTGTACGTCTTTAAGTAGTCAGCATGGTAGAGCAGAAAAAGCACTAAACCAGGCATGAAAAGATTGGGTGCTAATAATGGCTCTGCCACTAACTGCCTGGTGGCCCTAGGAAAAGTCACCACTTCGCTTGATTTTTCTCATCTTACAATTGATAATAGATTAGATTCTATTCTCTAATTGAGAATTAGAATAGATTTCTCAAATCTGCTCATAAAACAAGCCCACTCCTGGTGGGGCTACCCAGGAAACTAGTACCCAGTGTATGGGAGGTTACAGACTATGTCAAGAAGGATTGCTGTTATTCAACAGATGGTCCACAGAAATGGGTTCTCTGTGGCTAATACCATCAGCTAAAGACCACTAGAAATACACCTACATTCAATAAAGTCAGGCTTTTTGGCTCATTGCACCAGGCAGGATAACAACATAGCCCAATGTATGTTTACATCCCATTTTATGTCTATACCACAAATTGTTCATCCATATGGAGGTCCATAGGATGGATGTTGCATAAAAAGAGTTTTAGGATGAGGTTGTATTAGAACTTGGGCTTCCGGTAATTTTAAGGAAGGTTCAAGAAAGCACTGTTTTGTTCGGAATTGGGTGCTATCAGAAAGCAGGGGTGATTCTTCCACTTGACTATCTTCATAATTACTTTTCATCAGACAAGAAGAACAGAGTGGGGGAAATCTGTAATTGGTAAATAAGCAGTGGTCTCCCATGTGAACCAGCAAAGGGAGTGGTGGGTCATGTATGGCTTGGAGCACTCTCATCTTTAACTATGCTCAGGCATGCTCATGGCATGGCTTTGTTTTTGTCTTGCTCTACTCATGGTCGGAGAGTGGCATTGTCTGATATTGATGTTCTGGAAAATTGTTTATATTCAGCAGAACTCCGTGGTCAGGCTGTTAGAGCCAGACAGCTCCCAGCTGACAGCAGTCAGGGGCTGCCCTTTCCTTTCTCACCACGAAGGAAATAATTAACTCCAGGGATAAGTAATAAGCTCAGACACACACACGCACAAAGGGCCCCAAGCTGGAAGCTACTGAAAGGTACATAGTCAATGCATGAACTTGGAGCTCTAAGAAAATGAGCCAGAAAACAAGTAAAAGCTATTGACTTAGAAGAATACAGATGGAGGCGTATGAGCAGGTGACATGGGGTATCTGCGAAACTGACTCTTAGAATGTAGATTTTCCAGGAGCCTGTTTCACTGATGCACAGTCTTACAGAGGTCATTGCTAGGGCAGATTTTTAAAGGGATTAAGCTAGGCTAGACATCATAATATCCCAGACAATTTGCAGCTCTAAAATTTTATGAAACCTTGTTCCAAATGGTATTTTATCTGAAACACAAAATTGATTTCTGTTTGAAATGACAAATGTTGGTCTGTTGTTTTTAAGAATTTATTGAGGTGAAATTCAAATAACATAAAGTAAACCATTTTAAAGTAAACAATTCCGTGGTGTTTAGCACATTTACAGTATTGCGCACCCACCATCTCTCTCAAGTTTCTAAGCATTTCCATCACTCCACAGTAAAACTCCTCACCCATTAAGCTGGTTCTTCCTTCTCTCCCGTCTCCTGGCTATGACCAATCTGCATTCTGTCTCTATGGATGTATTTATCTGCATATTTCATACAAATAAGGAGCTCTAGTGGTGCACTGATTAAGATATTGACTGTTAACTAGAAGGTTGGTGGTTCAAACCCACCAGCCACTCCACAGAAGAAAGATGAGGCAGTCTGCTTCCATAAAGATTTACAGCCTTGGAAACCCAGTGGCGGTCACTATGAGTTGGAACCGACTCAATGGCAGTGGGTTTGGCTTGTCACGTAATTGGATTAAACAATATGTGAACTTTTGTGTCTGGCTCCTTTAACTTAGCATGATATTTTCCAGGTTCATCCATGCTGTAGCATGTATCAGCACCTGACTCCTTTTTATGACTGAATAATACCTCGTTGTATGTATATACCACATTTTGTTTATTCATTCTTCTTTTAATAGACATTTGGGCTGTTTCCACCTTTTGCCTACTACGAATAGTGCTGCTATGAATCTGTGTGTGCATTTACTTGAGTACCCATTTCCAATCCTTTTGAGTACGTAGCTAGGAGTGGAATTATGGGTCATGGTAATTTTATGTTTAATTTCTTGAGGAACTGCCAAGCTGTTTTCCACAGAAGCTGAACCATTTTATATTCCCGTTAGCAATGGACAAGGGTTCCAACTTTGTACATCCTCATCAACAGTTATTTTATTGTTTTGTTCTGTTTTGGTTTGGTTTGGGTTTTATTATAGATAACCTAATGGGTGCAAAGTGGTATACCCCACTGTGGTTTTATTTGCATTTCTCTAATGACTGCTGATGGTGAGCATCTTATCATGTGCTTACTTGTCATCTGTATACCTTCTTTGGATAAATATCTATTCAAGTCCTTTGCTCATTTTTTAATTGGGTCGTTGGTCTTTTTGTTGTTAAATTGTGAGAGTTCTTTATGAATTCAAATACCAGACTATCTCACATACACGACTTAGAAATATTTTCTTTCACTCTGTAGATTGTCTTTTTAGGTTCTTGATCATGTCTTTGATGCACAGATTTTAATTATGATGAAGTCTAATTGACTATTCTTTTGTTGCTCATGCTTTTGGTGTTAAAGCTAATAGTCCATTGCCAAAGCCAAGGCCATAAAGATTTACCCCATGTTGATTTACTTTAATAGTTTATTATATTAAAAATGGAATGAAGCCATTAGATGATGTGCTCTATTCCATCTCTCAAATGTCTGCAGGAAAACAACCCTTCACATTCAGAAAGCTATTAAAAATGCAGAAATAATTATGTAAGTTTATATAAGTGGGAAGAATATGCATTTCAGATTATATGGAAACTTCCTGATTATAGACAGTAGGCCCTATTTCTCAAATAGTACATCTGCTCATATTAGATCATGAACTCTGATTTTTAAAAAATATTTCTATATTGAAACTCTTTGTCTTGCCAATACAGATCTATTTGGTGATGCTAAAATCCACAGCCTGTGAATGGTTAACTGCTTGCACATTCTGCTAAGCATCTGTAAGACAGGAGTTTGAATAACACTGAAAAGTGTTTAAAAAATGCATGCTGACACACAGAGCCTCTCCCTCCATCCCCATCCCTGGGTTTCCTGCTCTGCACCGTTGGAATAGGATGAGTATCAGACACTGCACGGGGTTTCCAGTATCTTCAGAAGCCCCTAAACAGCTTTTGGAAGTAGCAACAGCATTCATGGCCTGCAGAATGACAGAATAGCAATGGTGTTAGTTCCAGTAATTGACTTTGCAACATCAGAGGGAGGGTACCCCTGGGAAGGGCAACAATAACTGGGTTCCTCAAGGGGAAGCCATGCTGGTGCCTGGATTTCTCCATGACCTTTGGCAGATGGCGTAGTATTTTGAATACACCAAATCAGGAAAATGAAAACAATAAAAGAAATACCATTTGCTAAATGCAATCGACATGAACTGAACTGCCTGCAAAAGTTCATAGAACCCATGAAGATCACCCAGGAGGTTTTTAAACCACCTCCACAACTACTTTTAATAGTTTATTATATTAAACTGCAATACTCCTTCTTTTCTTTAACTTCCTTAAAAGGAAGAAATGGAAATATACTTTTTCACACTCATTTCAGGCCCTGTTTTGCTCTCTGCTTTAGGAGATACACACACATATATATAGTGCCTAAAGCACTCACCTGACTGCTAACCAGAAGGTTGGCAGTTCAAACCTACCAGCCACTCCTCAGAAGGAAGGTTGGGCAATTTACTTCCGTAGTGACACTGCCTAGAAAACCCAAGACAGGTCGCTGTGAGTTGGATCCGACGTGAGGGCAATGAGTTTGGTTTTAGTTTAGGTTTTCTTACAGGAGCCCTGGTGGTGCAGTGGTTAAGCTCTTGGCTGTTAATTGAAAGGCCAGTGATTCAAACTCACTAGCTGCTCAATAGGAGATAAATGTGACAGTGCACTCCTGTAAAGATGATAGCCTTGGAAACCCTATGAGGCAGTTCTCTGTCCTACAGAGTTGCAGAGTCTACTCAACAGCAGTAGGGTAGGCTGACCTGAGGCCTTGGTGGTGCAGTGATAGAATTCTCACCTCCCATGTGGGAGATGGTGATTGATTTCCAGACAAGGGACCTACTTCATCCTCAGCCTCCACCTGTCTGTCAGTAGAGGCTTGAATGCTGCCATGATGTGAAACAGGTTTCAGCAGAGCTTCCAAACTCAGACAGACTAGGAACACAGGCCTGGTGATTTACTTCTGAAAATCAGGCACAGGACAGAAGACTCTACAGTCGATCATAGGGATGGCACGGAACCCGGTAGCATTTCATTCCATTGTGGATGGGATCTTCGTGAGCTGGGGGCTGACTGGACAGAAACTAACAACAACAAGGCTTTCTGAGGACTCAGGCTCAGCTGCTGTTATCTGTACCTCCAGCCGAGCACTGTTAGTAAACCTGTGCCTCAGTTCCCCGTGTGGGAAACTCTGAACTTTGTACAAATTGCCAAAGAGTATAGATGCTCCCGGAGGGTTACTGTGGGCTCCCGGAGGAGGATTTCCTCACTATATTCTCACACTCAAAAACTTGTGTCCAAGGAGGTATTTCCTTGTCAATTAGCAAGTCCATAAGACAAAAGTCACTTCTACTGATATGACAACATGGGCCATGGTTGAAGACTGATCCATACACCTTACTGCATATTAGAATGACCAAAATCCTGAGGCAAGGCCTCATTTAAATCAGATTTTCTGCTAGTGGGACCCAGGCACCAGTATTTTCTAAAGCTCCCCAGATAATTCTAATGTGTCATCAATTTGAGAACCACTGGTTTATAGTGAAAAAAAAACAAACAGAACAAAAACCCTAAGGTCTTAAAATTACTGTTAGTTAGTTGATAGGTTGGGCAATCCTACTTCCGTAGTGATACTGCCTCGGAAACCCAAGGAGGGGTCGCTATGAGTCAGGGCCGACTCGACGGCAAACAACAACAACAACAACAAGTTGATATGGAGCCAAAGCAGCCCTCGATGACTTTTTAATAGAATAGCCAGTCACTCCTCAGCACCAGCACCAAGAACTGTGGAGGAGATAAGAGGACCTGCTGCAGTTTGAACAGAGGCCTCTTTGCTGCTACGATTTGTTTTGCAGGATGCTGTCGGGACAGTGCTGTGGAGCTCCTGCATGGTGGAAACAATTAGCATGCTCGGCTGCTCGCTGGAAAACTGGACGTTTGAGTCCATCCAGAGACACCTGTAAAGACAGGCCTGGCCCTGAACGTCCAGAAAGTCAGCCATTAGAGCATGGTTCTACTCTGACACACGTGGGGTGGCCATAAGTTGGAATAGTCTTAACGACAGCTAGATTTCTTATTCTCTGTCGTGTGGGCGGGACAGGGCTCAGTAAAACCTTCGTGCCAAGCCTGGAAAAGAGAACACTCCGAGAGAAGACTCGGGAGGGGATATTTTGTGGATCCCTGCGCTGGAGTGGAAACTAGTCCTATCTGCTTAAGCCATGGCCAGTTGACGACCATAAACTTCCTTTGTGATGTGAGACAGAGCCTGAAGTTAGGACACCCTTTTCCAGTCTTTCTGGCCCCTCCCAAAGGCTCACCCCCATTGCTGCCTCTGTGTATTGCTTTTCTTGGGAACCGGGCCCCGGGGAGCAAAGTCGTGGTGACACAGCATTTACCTCAGAGAATCAGGTGTGTGGGTGCATCCAGGATGCACAAATGGCCAGCATGATTTTCTCTAAAACCAGAAGAAATATTTTGCCATGCACTGGAGCCAGCTGGTGAGATCCAGTTGCAGAATGGTATATTCTGCTCAACATTAAACTCGTTCACCTCATCAAAGGAAAATTAATAGCACATTTGCTTTAATACCTTGCTATTTAGTGACATTCCCAATCATACATGATGTGACCCAGGTTACTTTGCTCCATATATCTGCTTTTGCATTTTTCTGGCTCTTCTCTTCCTGTTTGGATGTCATGAGCACCGAGTATCACCACAGCACTTTATATTTAATGCTTAATAAAACAGTTGTTGAACAGAGAAGTACTAGCAGCAGCTAGCATTAATATAGTATTTACTAGGAGCCAGGCATCATTTCAACTACTTTACATAGATTGGCTCATTTGAGCCTCACAGCAGCCCTACAAGATCGGTACTCATATTAGGCTCATGCTACAGATTAGAACCGTGGAGAACAGAGGAGTTAAATCACTTGCTCAGAGTCACAGAGCCAGAAGGTAGGAGAGCAAACATCCCAGGCGGCTGGCTTCTGAGGTTGCCCATCTGGAAGAGTTAAGTGAATGATGAGGTCTTGCTGTTGAATGTCTCTTCCTTTAGACCAAATACTTGCAAACCAATGCTTATTTTTCCACCTAAAATTTTCTTTAAGACTCAAAGGCATAACACTAAGACATGGCAGGCATGGCACACAGCCTGAGCACCCCTTGAAGGGAGGGCACCACTGAGCAGTTTCTATTACCCAGAACTGCCTAATGGCCTTCCTCAAACACAGTAGACACAGAGGTATAGCAAGGTAGCAGCAGAGGGGACACAAAGGGGTGCCAGACAGGCAAAGAATGATGTCCTGAGACACTACAAATACTTCGGACATGTTATTAGGAGGGACCAGTCCCTGGAGAAGGACCTCAGGTCTGGTAAAGTAAAGGAAAAGAAGAAGACCTTAACCAGATGGATAGGCACTGTGGGTGCACCAATAGGTCCAAACAAAGCAATGATTGTGAGGATGGCCCAGGACCTGGCAGTGTTTTGTCCTGTTGCACATAAGGTCGCTGTGAGTTGGAACTGACTCAACAGCACATAATAACAACATTCCCTTAAGGAAGGATACTCAGATCATTTCCAGTTACTGTTACCATGAATGGCAAGCACAGGACATCTTTGTATTTGTCTCTTGTGGATTTTCAAGAGTTTCTGGGGTGTCCACCCAGGAATGAAACTTGTGAGGTATAAGGTAAGTGACACAGACATTTATTCATCACTGCCAGTTTCATACCCAGCGTGCTAGGCCAGTTTGCACTCCTGCAATGTTCCAGGAGAACAGGAACCACACTCACACTGTGTGGACTCTGCAGCCAACCAAAAACGAATGACTAAAAGCAATTTAGAGTCTCTTTTTCTTTAATTGCTGTAATTCTACCTCAATGCCTTTTAGCTTAAGCCAGCTTTCTTAAGAATTGTTGCAATTATTGTTTTCACTCTCACTAAAAATAGTTTGATTATGTATTACACAGGCTAATACCACATTCCAAATCCCAGTTATGAATTTAAATATGACTTCATTCTGTCATAATGTATAAAAAACTCATATATAAAAGCTACCATGTGTATTTTTGTTTTCTGTATAACAATAACTCAAAATTAATATGAAAGTTAAAATATGCCTGTCCTTACAGAATATGGATAAATATGCTATTGGCCATAGTGCTCTGCTCCGGGAACGACCTTAAGAAATGCCAGTCCCACAAGAAAGCAGTCTAGAGTCTAAAAGGATTCTGGGGGCAGGCAAGCAAAGAAAAAAGAAAGAGAAACTCTACCCACCATTCAAACCACCAGGAATGTGCTGGCCAGATTCAGATTGTTGGCAAGAAAAGATTGTTATAATTTCTTTTCCATAATTTAGCCTAGCTGGATAATTACATTTAGAAAAATAAGAGTAACCACAGATGTGTATGTAATGGAATTTAAAAAAAAAAAAAATGTAGATAGATCCCTCATGGAAATAAAAAGAGCAATAGAAGCCTATCATTATCAACTTAAGAACAAAAGGTTTATTCACTCCAACCAAAAGGAACAATTAAAATGAGCCAGGAAGACACTGAATGCCAATCATAGCCACTTGTCACTTCAGACAGCTCACTTGACAACTATAAACCCACTCCCACTGACAGTCAAATGCATTTCTAAGGAGTAGATCAGCTTTTGCAGGTGTGAGTAGCAAAGTCTATCTATCCAAATAGTTTCATCTCAAGTAAGAGTTCAGAACTGTGTTTTAAGCAGGTAAAATCATCCTTGGTTGGTTGATTTGGTTCAACCATAAATAATGGAAACTTTCTGGGAAAGCAGCATGCTGAAAAACAAAAAGAAAAGGATAGGCTTTGGGTCATCTGGGTGACAGAGCACAAGTTGTATGACCCCAGGAAGGTACATAACTTCTCTGAACATTGTTTTCCCCATCTGCAAAATAAGGATAATAATACATACCTGTAGGATCATTCCACCAACATCTGTCAGTTTGTAATACTCTAGGAGCTCGTGTGTTGCTGTGAGGCTGGAAGCTAGGCCACCGGTATTTCAAATGCCAATAGGGTCACCATGGTGGACAAGTTCCAGTGGAGCTTCCAGATTAAGACAGACTAGGAAGAAATGCCTGGTGATATATTTTCAAAAATAAATAATTGAAAACCTCACAACACAACATTTTCTGACTCACTTGCTTTGGACACGACATCATGAGAGACAGACTGCTAGACCAGGACATCATATTTGTAAAGTAAAGGGTCAACAAGGATGTGGCAGATCGTTGGTGAGATGGACTGGCACAGTAGCTGCAACAGTGAACTCAAATATGTTGGCAATTGTGGGGGTGATGCAAAAATAGGCAATGTTTTGCTCTACTGTACACCCATAAGTCAAAGTCAACTCAGGGACATAAGACCATAACGAGAATTCAATAAAATTATATATACAATGCACTAAGCACAGTGGGCAGTACATGGTAAAATGATGAACTAGCCATTTGCCAGTGGCTGTGCCTCATGTCTACTCCATGTGTGTCATGTAGAACCGTGCACCACTGGGTTTTCAGTGACTCACTTTTCAGAAGTCAACCACCAAGCCTTTCTGTCAAGGCACCTCTGGGTGAACTCAAACCATCAACCTCCTGTTAGCAGCTGCATGTTTTAACCATTTGCACCACCCAGAGACTCCTGAGGGTTTGAAAGGAGGTATGTTTAAAAAAAAAAAAAAAAAAAGGTTTCTGAATTCACAGCCTTGAGTGCTTGTTCTATGTAATGCCACTGTGGTAGCTACATTTGCGTGTCAACTTGGCTGGGCCTGGTTAAGTGACTGGGCAGCTAGTGGTAGCTATTCCCCATTATAAAACTGGCAATCAACTCCATGCTGAGATCTACCACAAGCAGCTGAGTAGCTGTCTTTGGGACAGCTACTGTTTCCCGTATATAAGGAGAAGCCTTAGGAATGGTCTCTAGCCCATGGCACGCTTGGACCCTTCATGTAGCCGTGTCGTTGTTCAGCAGCCTGTCATGCTCTGCCAATCCTGGGATGTACAACGGACTTGAATTAATGACCTACCATGTGATTTGGTAATATCGGGACTGTGCCTTTTTACTTGTCAACCTTGCCTTGGCAGCCTCAGCAGCTAGTATGCCTGAGTAAAGAAAAGCCTCTAGCTTCCATGGGCCAGGAGCTAGAGGCAGAGCTGAAGCCCAAGGCTGAGGGGCTCTCATGCAGCCCCTAGAGCCTGGGACCTTGAACTCGGACTTAAAGCCTCCAAATTATAAGAATAAACTGTTAAGGCCATCCCATTTGTGGTATATATTCTTGTCAGAGCAGCACTAGGTAACCAGAACAGCCACTTTTTATGTACTCCACATCTGTATCTACATGTATAAACCTGTACTTTCTGTTCAAGCAAAAATCTTGACCTGAGCTATACTGTTGTCCATTACATACCATGTCAGGAACAGTAAGCTGGGGGGCAAGAGAAAAAGGAGAAAATTTCCTGATTTTACAGCCCAATAAAGGAGCTGCAAATAGCATGTCCTTCCCAAATAGACCCCAAACCAGTACACCTGTGCCCTAGACTGGCTCTTCTACTAATTAACCGTGTGGCCTTGAATAGATCAATTATCCTTTCATAATTTACATTCAGAGAAGATCCGACTAGAATCAATGGTTTTTAACTATTATTCCTGGGAATAACAAGGGGGTGGAGTTGGGGGTGAATGAAGGGAAAGAAAAACAAAGACCCACCCCTTCCAGTCTTGCTTATAAAAGAGCAATTAGAATTTTTCTCTATTTCATTCATTTATACTTTCTCATAAGATTTTTTAAAGAAATGGTTATGCTGTCTTTAGAAACACAATTTGAAAATTCCTTGATTAGATAACATCTAATGTATTTCCAAATAATAACCATCTACATATAAGGACCTCAGGTGAAAACCAACAAATCAGGAAACAGAGGATTCTGAGGCCAGGTGCCTGAAGCTTAAAGACAAAGGAATAGGCCATATAACAACGTCAAATGCAGGTGAACATGCATCACATGACTCAGATACACTCAGAAGCCAGTGTATCTGGTTCCACGTTCTGTCTGACCACTTTTGCAGGTGGACTCCCACCACCCACATTTCTTAAGTATGGGGTGTGCTTTATTGTGGTTCTAGAGGTCAGGTCAAATGAGACAAATAATAGACAGTCATTATACAGTACTACAAGCTCTAGATGAGAAGAGAAGGACAGGAACATATACTTATTTCTAGCTCACTGTCAACTTCTACGTGTGGGAAAGAAAGCACCAAAGAAGGGCAGGACAGGGTCTGTAGCTGCCTAGGTATGAGCAACGAGAATGAGACACTGGTGATTCTGTGGTAGAATTCTCACCTTCTATGTGGAAGACCCAGGTTTGACTTCTGGCCAATATACCTCAAGTGCAGCCACCACCTGTCTGATCATGGAGGCCTGCATGTTGCTATGAGGCTGAACCAGCTTCAGCAGATCTTGCAGATTAAGATGGACTGAAAGAAAAGCCTGCCTACATACTTATGAAATTCAACCAACGAAAACCCTATGAGTCACGACAGTCACATCCACAACTGATCATGGGGGTGGCATGGGATCTGGCAGTGTTTTGTCTGTCCTCCAGGGGTTCCCATGAGTTGAGGTCCACTCAATAGCAGCTAACAACAGCATGTCAATTGCAGCAGCAGGTGCTTTCCATACATGATCTCGTTTGATTTGCCCCATACGCTGACTAGGTATTTTGTGTTTTGCAGCTGACTAAGTATTTTCAGGGAGCTCTGCTAGCATAGTAGCTAAAACACTTGCCTGCTAACCAGACGGCTGGTAGTTCAAACCCACCAGCCACTCCTTGGAAGGAAGGTTGGGCAATCCTTCCATAGTGATGTTGTTGTTGTTGTTGTTGTTGTTGTTAAGTGCCGTCGAGTCGTTTCTGACTCATAGTGACCCCATGCACAGTGGAACGAAACACTGCCCGATCCCGCGCCAGCCCCACAATCCCTGCTATA
>NW_006921589.1:9431404-9440761 GCF_000298275.1 Orycteropus afer afer
CTGTCCCTCTCAGGAGGGTAACAAGGGAGCCGTCTGAGCACTAGTGACTGGGTTTTAGTGATACTGCCTCAGAAACCCAAGGAAGGGTCGCTATGAGTGAGGGCCGACTCAACGGCACATAACAACAACAACACGGTATTTTCAACCTACTTTAAAGATGATGAAACTGTATTAGTTAAGATTGTGTGTCAACTTGGCTGGGTCTGATTGAGTGGCTGGGCAGCTGGTGGTAGTTATTGCCCCTGATGAGACTGGCAACTCCATGGTGGGATCTACCACAAGCAGCTGAGTAGCTCCTTTAGGGAGGTGGTCTGCTTCCCATATATAAGCAGTAGCTTGGGGAATGATCTCTAGTTTTAGGGTATGCTTGAACCCTACATGTAGCTGAGTCAGCAGCCTGCCATGCTCTGCCAACCTTGGGACATTCAATGAACTTGAGTTAGTGGCCTGCTGTGTTGTTTGGTAACATTGGTACTGTGCCTTTTTACTTGTCAACCTTGGGCTTGTCAGTCTCAGCAGCCAACAGCTGTCTGAGTGAAGAAAAGCCTCTAGCTTCAGTGGGCCAGGAGCAGGAGGCAGAGCTGAAGCCAAGGTTGAGGGGCTTTCACCCAACTCCTAGAGCTTAGCACTCTGAACTCAGACTTAAAGCCTCCAAACTATAAGAGAATAAACCCCTGTTTGTTAAAGCCATCCCATTTGTGGTATTTTCTGTTAGAGAAGCACAGAGGTAACCAATACAGAAACTAAGACTAAACTAACTTGCTTAGGGTCCCAGAACCTATCTGAGAAGAGGAGAGTACAAGACTTAAACCTGGATCTTTTTAGCTGCAAAGCTTGTCTTTTGGCTCTCTAGTACTGCTATAACAGACAAACCAAAAATGTATGGCTTTAACAAACAGCATTTATTCTCTTACAGCTTAGGAGGCTAAAAGTCCAAGTTCAAAGTTCCAACTCTAGGTGCTAGGTGAAGGCCCCTCGACCGTGAGCTTCAGCTCTACATTCTTGCTCCTGGCCCACTGGAGCTGGAGGCCTCTCTTAACTCAAGCAGCTGCTGGCTGCTGAGGCTAACAAACACAAGGTTGACAAGTAAAATGGCACAATCTCAAGATTATCAAGCCACACGACAGGCCACTAGTTCAAGTCCAGAAACGTTCCAAGATCAACAGGCGACAAGGCAGGCTGCTGAATGAAGACTCAGCTACATACAGGATCCAAGTGTGCCAAAAAGCTTAGAGACCTTTCTCTAAGCTTCTCCTCATATAGTAGCAGCAGACCACATCCCTAAAGCAGCTATTCAGCTGCTCACAGCAGATTCCACCATGGAGTTGATCACCAGTCTTATTATGGGGAATATCTACACCCAGCTGCCAGCCACTGAAAACCAGGCCCAGCCAAGCTGACACATAACCTTAACTACACAGCCTGGGTTTACTAGGTGGACAGACCAGAGAGTTTATTGTATGCACCACTACATATGCAATGCAAAACTAGGGAATTCATGCAGTAGTCAAATAACTAGTAACTGGCTCCCACTCTGAGATCCTCTGGTGGTGTAATGCCCAAGGCATTTGACTGCTAACCAGAAAGCTGGTGGTTCAAATCCACTACCCACTCCTCAGAAGGAAGGTTGGGCAATCTACTTCCATAGTGATATGGCCTTGGAAACCTAAGGAGGGCTTGCTATGAGTTGGGTTCAACTGAATGGCAGTGAGTTTGGTCTTTTGGTTTGGCTCCCACTAGCTAATTATTATTTGTAGCAAAATGCATTTTGAGTAATAACGGAGCACATAATTCCTTTCTTCAAAATGTCTTCTCAAGGTCATGACTTTTAGTGGAGGTAACTCTTTTCTATTTTGGTCTGGCTTTAATTTGGGTAATAGTCTGATTGAACATAGATATTTATGACATTTATTAAAAGCTTTTATTACTAATTTTACCCTGAAAAAAATTTTCTAATGGAGATGTATTGGAGAATTTCCATAAAATTAATGTCCAAACTTAATGGATGTCTAAGGTATCATTATTAACGGGAATGTTCCATATACTAGGATCCTTTTGATTACAGATTAGATACAGTTAGATACGAACTTATTTAAAACTGGATGCATGCCAAAGTATCCAGAAATTCAATTTAAACACATTCTAGAGGCTAATGCTTTATTTAGGCTGTGTCTTTATGATGCCAAATGAAAAGCTGCAGTTACAAAAAAATCAATTGATTTGGTCAGCGGCTGGATGATCTAAAAGACCACATCATGCTCAATTGATTCCTGCTGACGCCTACATGAAGCCAGTCCATTGAATCAAGATATATTTTCCACGTGTAGAAATTGACTGCCACCCACCCAGAAGGACCTTCTTATTGGACCAGCAGCCCAGGGCTCACACAATCTTTGATTGTCTCAGTCTTGACTGATAGACTCATTGGGATTTCCTCTCTATCTTCATACCTCCATACCATGAACTTGACAGTACTGATTCTCAACACTATGGGAAAATCCAGGTCTCCTGCTCCCATCCTGCAAACGGCAGATCAAAACACCTATGGATTGGGGATTCTTCATACTGAAACTTCTCCCAACCTTGACATTCTCAGAGGTCATGCTCCTTTCCAGAGTCAGAAATTCCTATTCAGAGATAGCATTAAAATTCCATGAAAATTGTCCCTGTGGGTGTGTGAGCTTTTTAGTTCCCTCTGAGGAGTCCTAAGCCATTCTCAACACCCATAAACACTAAAAAGATTGAAAGTGGCTGGAAATCACACAGCAGGGAAGGACCTCAGCATTTCTGACCCAATTAGGAAAAAGATTCAGTTGCAGTGACTGATTGCTGTTGTTGTTGCTATATGCTGTCGAGTCTGACCTGACTCATAGCAACCCCTCCTTGGATTTCTGAGGCAGTATCACTACGGAAGTAGATTGCCCCATTTTCCTTCCAAGGAGTGGCTGGTGGGTTTGAACTGCCAGCCTTCTGGTTAGCAGTCAAGTGCCTTAGGCACTATGCTACCAGAGCTCCTGACTTATTGCTATCTGTAGGTAATTTTCTGGGTTTGGTGGGCATAAGGCCACCCACTCCCGGAAACCTTTGTGAGCAAAGAAGTAGGCAAGCCACCGTATCCCAGGGCCAGTGAATAACAACGATGTTCCTTGAAGACACATTCTTCAGCCCCTGACTTCTTCTCATCTTCCTGGACCCAAACCAGAAGCAGCAAACCAGTGGCCTACAGATGTATTTTATTTGGTTCTCAAAGTAGTGACCCAAACAATATTTAAAGCAAATTAACCAAAAAAAAAAAAAAAAGTGAATTAGTTGCTAGCATTCAAAAAATTGTGAGAATTCATAAGAAATGTTGATTCCCAGCTTCTCTGAAAAATTCACACTCTGGCAATTCTATGGACTTATCCCCAAAACAACATTTCAGCAGCCCTCTGGTAGCTTAGTGCCTAAGGCACTTGACTGTTAACCAGAAGGCTGGTGGTTCAAACCCACCAGCCACTCCTCAGAAGGAAGATGGGGCAATCTCCTTCCGTAGTGATACTGCCTCGGAAACCCAAGGAGGGGTGGCTATGAGTCGGGTCTGACTCGACGGCACATAACAACAACAAAGTTTACTTAGACTTCACCCCTCGTGATGTTCCTCAGATACTGAGGTCAAGGGTCTATTATTCATTTGGTTTGTTACTATTGCCTGCCTTCCCCCTATAGACATTTGATTTCGCAGCTCCACTTGGAACTGAAAAAGCTAGATGCAATCTCAAAACAATCTTCTCCAACCACTTCATTCAGTAAATGAGAAGTTGGAGATCCTGAGGAAGGAACTGACTTATCCCAGATTACTCAACTTGCTAATGACAGAGCTATGACTAGAATCCAGTTCTTCTCTTAATCAATTGATTTCATCTCCAAATGAAATCAGCCTCAATTTACATGCTAACCATTAATCCCTAGAATAGCTAAAACGTATTAAGCATGTAGATAAACTGGATACTACACTAATCTCTTTTTATATATGATGTCGTTTCATCCTCATAACAATGCTACAAATCAGGGGGTTGTGTTAGCTCCACAGATAAAGACCCTAAGGCTTAGAGAGATTAAGAAACCAACCCAAAGGTATTAAGTGAGAGGCAGATACAGATTCAAATTCCAGGGCCCCAACAACATCTCTTAACCAGGAGTTATGGTGGCGTAGTGCCTAAGGCATTTGACTGATAACCAGAAGGCTGGCAGTTCAAACCCACAAGCCACTCCTCAGAAGGAAGGTTGGGCAATCTACTTCCATAGAGATACTGCCTCGGAAACCCAAGGAGGGGTCACTATGAGTCAGATAGGACTCCATGGCAGTGAGTTCTTGAGTTTATCTCTTAACCACCACCATGTTCTGCCTCATCTCCGTTATGCTTCCATTCACTCATTCATTGAACACTGTGAGCCCCTATTATGAGCCCTGCACTGCTCTAGGTGCTAGCGAGACAGCAATGAAGGTTCAAAGTGGCTGCTCTCATGAACCTTGCAGTCCAGTGGTGTCACTGGCTGCCTGTGTCATGTAATCATTTAATTTTATTCCATCTCACACCACCATCTAAGTCTTAGACATGTACACATATTCTGCCTGTATATTCTACTAAGTTCATGAGTTGTTCTCTTATATTCCCCACAGTATTATGCACTGCAGGGATTGGCTTCTTGTAGGTGTTATGTTAATATAGTTTATGTGAATATAGAAAAGAAAGAACAATACAGGAAGAGAGCCAGGCTTTCATTCTTCCGGGGCTCTGCTGGAGATTAGGATACCCACCTATTGTGTCTGCTCCTCCATGAGCAAGAACTTGCCTATCTGACCCACCATACCTGTTTGGATACCTGCATGTTTGAATGCCTCCCTCCTGCCTCCTTTAGCCAATCCTTCCCATGGCTACAGAATCTTGAAATTTGGTTTTATAAACTAAAAATGGAAACTATATGTATGCCTCTGAGAAGACAATTCTGCTCTCTTCAGTGGAAATATAAGCCACATCCCCTGGGACCTATTTTGACACAGTGTGCCAAAAACAAAACAAACCAGTTGCCATGGGGGTGATTTTGAGTCATGGTGACCCCATGAATGTGAGAGTAAAACTGTGCTCCACAGGGTTTTCAATGGCTGGTTTTTCAGTTGTAGACTTCTAGGCATAGTAACCTTTTGTGCCACTTGGGTGACCCTATTTAATGTGCTTATGTATACAAATAGGCATCAGTTCAAAGGGACTGGAAAAGCCTCATTACATCTGAGCAGAAGAGAGTTCTTTTCCCAGGAAGTGGACAAAGTCCCACCCTCCCCTCTTGCATTGAGAACATCTGACCATGGGTGGAGGAAAGCCCTCTGGGCTTGCAGCTGACAGCTGCTCTCAGCCCCAGAGCAATTGCTGAGCTCAGAGAGCCAGGCACCCAGGCCATTAGCACCGTTGGGGTGTGAGCCAAAGCAAGACACAAGAGAGGATGGTTCAGAACATCCCTGTAGTCAAGGCATAGTCGCCTACACTAACCATGCATTTCCTCCCTGAACTGAAGTGTCTCTGCAGTACTGATGGCAGGAACACGGAAAGTACATCAGAAAGAGCGCCAACCACGATAGCTACCTGGCTCGGAAAAGACTCCAAGAAACAGATCATCTTCTAAATCATCAGTTTGGTAATCAGTTCATTCAATCATCCATTCAAAAGCAAACAAGGATTGAGCAGCTTATCTGCTCCAGACAGATGTATGTCCCCTAAATGCTCCAAGTTCTTTAACGTATATTATTTATCAACTTTTTATAAACATTTACCTGAATGGAAAAAGCCTGATGATTATATGTTGTTGTTGTTATGTGCCATGGAGTCGACCCGACTCGACTCGACTCATAAAGACCCCTCCCTGGGTTTCTGAAGCAGTATCATCACTACAGAAGTAGATTGCCCAACCTACCTTCCGGGGAGTGGCTGGTGGGTTTGAACCGCCAGCCTTCTGGTTAGCAGTCAAGTGCCTTAGGCACTATGCTACCAGAGCTCCCTGATGATTATATAGACCTGTAATATTTTTGGAGCTCTGGTACCATAGTGCCTAAGGCACTTGACTGCTAACCAGAAGGCAGGCAGTTCAAACCCACCAGCCTCTCCTCGGAAGGAAGGTTGGGCAATCTACTTCCACAGTGATACTGCCTCAGAAACCCAGGGAGGGGTCGCTGTGAGTCGGGTCGACTTGATGGCACATAACAACAACAACAATAATATTTTTTATTTGAATTTCAATTTTTTCTACCTTTGTAGCATGCATGCACCAACAACCTCTATAAAGTTCATGTCCTGAAGTCATGCTGTAAGGTGGTATAACAGTAACCTCACATCCCAGCACTGTCCTGAGATTAAGCTCATCTATGCAAAAGGCCTACACGATGCTTCATACCCAGGAAGGCACTCAAAGAGTGGAGGCTTTGATTTTAATCTACTACTAAACGCAATTTTTAAAACAGGCTCTTTTCCCCTCACAGGAAGGATCAGCCATATTTCTTTCAAATACGTATGTTAATACAAGATTGTTTCACCTGTTTCAATGAAAGCAGACTATTTGTGAAGCGGGTAGAAGCCCTGTAAAACCAGGTCTGCAGAAGGGATCTGTGAGATTCTACTTTCTATTTCATAATTGTTAACAATTATGTATCAGAGGAAATAATACAATTGTCACACAAAGGAAGCACTAGAAATTGGAAGGGAGGTGACACTAAAAAGCAAAAGAAATGGAAAGATAATTGAAAGATTGCCAAACGGATCTCATGGAAAATGTGGAAGCACTGAAGAGAACAGCTCCGTACTGTACTCTTGCTCTGTGTGTCCTTGCAAAGGAGACAGTAATCCACAACAGTAAAAGAGATGCATCAAATCTAGTAGAATAAGAGACCATCAAGATTCAGATTAATAGAGTACAAAGACTATTAAAAAAAAAATCTTTAATCTTCACTATTGAGAGAGAGTAAATGAGGAAACCACTGCCATCAAGTCAATTTTGACTCATAACGACCCCCATGGGGTTTCCAAGGCTGAAAATCTTTATGGAAGCAGACTGCCTCATCTTTCTCCTGAGGAGCAGTTGATGGGTTTGAACTGCTGACTTTCTGGATAGCAGCTGAATGGCTTAACCACTGCACCACCGCTCCACTATCAGCAAGCACAAAAACAAAAGCATGTCTAAAAGTCATAATACAAGTCTTATCAGAGAAGATCTAAAATAAATTTTAAAGAAAAATATATACTTTTTAAATCAGTGTCTTAAAAGGAAGCAGCAGATCACACACTAATCTCAGATTTGATTTGATGGCATCATAGTACATGGGTTGAGATGAGCTAAGATCCTCCTTAAAAAACAAAAACAAAAACAAACCAAACTCACTGCTGTTGAGTTGAATCTGACATATAGTGATCCTTGGGTTTCTGAGGTACTATCACTACAGAAGTAGATTGCCCAACTTTCCTTTCGAGGAGTGGCTGGTGGCTTTGAACTTCTGGTTAGCAGTCAAGTGCCTTAGGTACTATGCCACCAGAGCTCCCAAGATCCCCTTTGTAATCTTCTTCTTGTAATCTTCTATTTCCACTAGCTTTGAAATTTCTGCATAAAATTAAATTCAGTGATCAATTCTCATACTTGATCAGGATCTTGTGAGAGGGTGGCTGTACATTGTACAATGCATATGAAAACAGGTCAGTATGACACAGGTAGATTTCCATTGTTCAAAGCAATTTCCTGTTGCCTTTTCCATGGCAAGGAGCTCTGGTGGTTTAGTGCCTAAGGCATTTGACTGCTAACCAGAAAGCTGGCGGTTCAAACCCACCAGCCACTCCTCAGAAGGAAGACTGGGCAAACTACTTCCGTAGACATACCATCTCGGAAACCCAAGGAGGAGTTGCTATGAGTTGGAATCGACTAAACAGCAGTGAGTTTGGTTTTGGTTTGTTTTTTTTTCCTATCGCATGTAGATTTACATGTGCTATTGATAGTGTCTTCATTTGAACTAGAAACCAGTACCTGCCTTTTTCCATGTGAAAAGGAAGTGCTGATATGAAAACCTATCTGATGTGGATGAAGTATTGTTGCATAGTCCCTGAGGTGGTCCTTTAAATCTTTTATTAGTGGGTATTTTTGATTTCCTCTTTAGGTAATTCTGGTTGCAAATAACAGAAAGTCATTATTTAAAAAAAAAAAAAAAGATGTACTATCTCACATAACCAAAGAAAGATTTGAAAGAGTAAGGTGAAGAAAAGTCAGTAGGGCTTCTAACCAGTTCATTCTGGTTTGATCCCCTGCTGAGAATTTACATTTCCAAACCCTCTCCCTGCAAAATAAAAACAAAAAACAAACCCATAGAATCAAGTTGATTCTGACTTACTGTGACCCCCTAGGGCTTCCAAGGCTGTAATTCTTTACTGAAGCAGACTGCCTCCTCTTTCTCCCAGGGAGTCACTGGTGGGTGTGAATGGCCAGTCTTATGGTTAGCAGCCCACAGCCTTAACAACATCATCAGAAGAACATCTTATTTCCACCCCAGGCACACTGAGTCAGAATCTACATTTTAACAAGATACATAAGAATCACCTGGGGGTTTTGTTAAAATGTGGATTCTGATTCAGTACATCTGGGGTAGAAATGCAAATCCTCAGCAGGGGCTCAAACCGGAATGAACTGGTTCCAAGCTCTGGTCAAAAACCAGGGAAAGTCTGGAGGCCAGCTGTGTTGTTGCCATGGGGTCAGATCTGACTCACCGCAGCGACCCCTCCTTGGATTTCCAAGGGGGTATGTCTACAGAAGTAGATTGCCCAACCTTCCTTCCAGAGGAGTGGCTGGTGGGTTTGATCCACCAGCCTTCTGGAGGCCAACTACAGGAGTTCAGGAAATTTCTCTCTAGAAAATGCAAAGCATTCTCACAGGGGCAATATTGCCCTTAAAGGAGTAAAAATTGATTCTTAGGGAAAAAAACAAAACCAAACCTATGGCCCTAGATTTGATTCTGCCTCTTACCGACCCTACAGGACAGAGTGAAACTACCCCACAGGGTTTCCAAGACTGTAATCTTTATGGAAGCTGACAGCCTCGTCTTTCTCCCCAGAGCAGCTGGTGGGTTTGAGCTGCTTATCTTTTGGTTAGCAGCCTAATGCTTTGCGTAGTATGCTACCACAGCTCCTTCTTAGGGAAAGGGAGACAAAATCAATCAATCAATCAACAAACCTTACTCTTTTATGTATAGAACACAGTATGTATATGAGCACAGCCCATAAACAGATATATGGTTGTTGTTGTTGTTGTTGTTGGGTGCCGTTGAGTCGCTTCTAACTGACAGCGATCCCATGC
>NW_006921589.1:9442671-9482411 GCF_000298275.1 Orycteropus afer afer
TCATCTGGTTTCCGGTCATTGGTGTTCAATGCATCAAATCTATTCTTTAGATGGTCTCTAAATTCAGGAGGGATATATTCAAGATCATATTTTGGCTCTTGTGGACTTGTTTCAATTGTCTTTAACTTCAAGTTGAACTTGCATATGAGCAGTGGATGGTCTGTTCCACAATCAGCTCCTGGCCTGGTTTTGGCTGAAGATACTGAGCTTTTCCATCGCCTCTTGCCACAGATGTAGTCAATATGATTCCTGTGTGTTCCATCTGGTGAGGTCCATGTGTACAGCCGCCGTTTGTGTTGTTGAATGAAGGTGTTTGCAATGAACAAGTCGTTAGTCTTGCAAAATTCTACCATGCGAGTTCCAGCATTATTTCTGTCACCAAGGCCAAATTTTCCAACAATCTGTGTGACATATACCACACAGATATATGGTATGTGTGTGGTATTAGAATTTTATGGAGGAGGAAAGATTAGGGAGAGAAAAAAAAGTCTTTAAAAAGCAGAAAAAGTTCAGAAATACTGCTCTAAAACTTCTACCAATACTTAGACTCAGCTCAAAGATTTCCTGTTTCTGTGGTTCTCAGTTCAAGTTCTTAAGGCCTGGAGTGGGTTAATGAGCCCTAGACAGAGAGTCTAAACCTATACCAAACCCACTGTCATTGAGTCAATTCTGAGTCATGGTGACCTCTGTTGGGTTTCCATGTCACAAAATCCTTACAGAAGTAGATTGCTTCTTCCTACCATGGAGCAGCTGATGGGTTTGAACTGCCAGCCTTCTGGTTAACAGTCAGATAGATGCCTTAGTCACTGCACTATCAGAGCTCCTTAGACAGAGAGTCAGAGTTATGTATTTTAGACATCATTTTTAGGGGCTCACTCCTTAGTTCCAAAGATAATTCCCAAACAAGACAGAATCCTAGGATCTGAAAAGCCACTCCAAGACACGTGTAATCAACTTTGAGAGAACAATTTAAAATTGATTTACTCTACATTCTAGAATGAACTGCATACCACTCATGACAAAGTTTAAATTAAAGGAGCTCTGGTGATGTAGTGCCTAAGGTATTTGACTGCTAACCAGAAGGCTGGCGGTTCAAACCCCCCAGCCACTCCTTAGAAGGAAGATCAGGCAATCTACTTCCATAATGATATCGCCTCAGAAACCCAAGGAGGGGTCGCTATGAGTTGGATCTGACTTGACGACAATGAGTTTGGTTTGGGTTGATTTTTATTATTATTATGTCCTGAAAGAAGTACAGCTGGGATGCTACTAAGAAGCAAGAATGGCCAGACTTTATCTCACATACTTTGGTCATGTTGTCAGCAGGGACCAATCCCTGGAGAAAGATATCATGGTTGATAAAGTAGAGAGTCAGTTAAAAAGGGGAAGACCCTCAAAGAGATGGATTGACAGTGGCTACAATGGTAGGGTCAAGCATAGGAAAGATTATGAGGATGGCACAGGACCAAGCAATGTTTAGTGTTGTTGTATATGGGGTCACTATGAGTTGAAACTGACTTGATGGCACCTAAACAGCAACAGCAACTATTATTTTATTACTAAGGTTCGGATAGTAATTTCCAATTTAACGTAAGTAATTCATGTAAGCCTTGAGTCACTATTTCTGGGAAATTGTCTCTGTAGAGCCAGTGCCGTCACTGGATTGGTGTCACTGGATTGATGTCACCCGGTGCAGGACTCATGGTGTCACCCTCCCCCCATGGACCCCATCCATACCAGACCATACAGAATCCTTAATAATGTTATCAGTTTTTATCATAGAATAATATGTGATATAGTTGTGAATTGCTTAAATGTAATACTTTTTAGATTATATGAATACTTAGAACAAAATTATTTTGTAAAATCTTTCTAAATTAATTACAACTTTATTAGTAACTGAGAAGTCTTGTTTCTCTTTTTCTGTTAATTACTGTTTAATTCTCAAAAAAGTTATTAATATAAGTTCACTAATACTTACTACTTACCACAATACTATAGCTAACACACCAGAAAATTTGCCAAAATCAGCAAGTACAAAAACACTGGCAGCAACATAAACAACAGTGCATGCTTGTTTATGTGCAAACAAAACCACATGATTGAAAGTCTCATTGTAATTGGGTAATAATGATAGTTCCAAGCGGAGCAGATTAGAAAGTTCAAAAAGTAAATTAGCATAGAGTCTTAGCCTTATAGGTATACTGACACACGTAAGCTGGGCTTACAAAAAAATGTTTTTTACTACAAGGATATTTTTATTTAAAAAAATAATAAATGTCTGCTGAAACATTGCACAAAAATTTTCTAGACAGTCATTTTGGTGTCATCCCCTCAGACAGTGTCATTCGGTGTGGTCTGAACCCCTCACACTTCCTCATTGGCACCACCGTGTAGAGAGTCACCTGGATCTGTGTTGTTCATATTCCGTGCCAGCTAAGGAGACAGGTCAGTGTTGGACATCATGGTCCTTATCACCACTTGGCCAAACACGAACCCAGCTTTAGTTTATTCAGTTACTCAGAGTTCATTTAAGTCAGAATATGCATTGACTGGCTGTTTACCCCCAAGAAAACTGCTTCCTGCTCTATTTGCAGGGCTCTGAAGTTTGCTGTCTTTCTCCAACTGACTCTGTATTCTCTTCCCCTAGGGTCTTTATTCTGACTCTCCAGTGGCATAAAAGAGTGGGCTTGTCTTCTTTGTTTTAGCATAAAGAGTAAGTGTTACATAAACATAAAGGAAGGGAAAAATGACTATAAAACATGAGACCATGATATTTTCTGTGCAATTTCAATGAATATTTATGTTTCTTAGCCCTGGCATTCATTTCTCCTTCTCCCTGAAATAGCCCTGATTACCCTCTGGGGAGCCTTCCTCTCCCCTACCCAACTCCCACGTTGCATCCATGGAGTTGACCAAGCCACACAGACCTATCGTTAACCTGCATATTGTGTTCCTCCTGCCTCAGCAATTGGCCAGGCATGGCCACCTGAACAAATGCACTCTACTCCAATAGCACCTCAGGGTTTTTACTGTCTGACCACCCTAACACCCACTGTGCTGCAGGAAATGAAGAGCAAAGCACAGCGACTTGGCGGGGAGATTTTAAATTACATATTGAATTTTTTTAAGTTAAAATAGGGAATTCACATTGTGTATTTTCTTCTTTCAGTTTTGCTAGGTTTTTCTAGGAATTTTGCACATTCTTCTAAATTTTCCAATTTATTTGCATCAGGCTGTTCATAATTCTCTCGTGCTTTCTTTTTTCTACAGTGGCTCCTTTTTATTCCTGATGTTGGTGGTCTATGCGTGTTCTCTTGTCCTATCCTGGGAGATTAGCAATTTCCTAAGTGTGTTCAAAACACCAACTTTGGGTTTGTTGATTCTCTCTATTGTGTGTTTGTTTTTGACTGAATTGATTTCTGACCTGATCTTGATTATTTCCTTCCTTCTGCTTACTTTACTTTTTACTTCCTTTTCTTTTTCCAGCTTCTTAAGGTTTAAGCAGGATCTTTGATTTTCAGCTTTTCAGATTTGTTCCTTGCAGGCCACATATTTCCCTCAAAGTAGTTCTTTAGTGCTATCTCAAAAGTTTTCTCTTTTTTTTTTTTTTTTTTTTTTTTTTTTTTTTTTTTTTTTTTTGTATTTTCATTATTCCTAGTTAAAAAAGGTCTTTAAAGATCATGATTTCTTGTCTGACTCATGTTATTTCAGAATAGATGGCTTCATATTCAAACATTTAAGTATTTTCTAAGTTTCTTTTCTTGTACTTACTTCTAGCTTAATTCCACTATAATTGGAGAATATACTGCATATGATTTCATTTTCTTTTTAAATTTATTGAGACTTGCTTTATGACCCAGGATATGGTCAGTATTGATAAATAAAAGATCCATATATTCTTAAAAGAAATCTGTACTATGTAATTTTCAAGAGGGATGTTTTGCAAATGTCAAATGGGTCAAATTTGTAAATAATATTATACAAATTTTCTATACCCTTACATATTTTGTGGCTGCATATTCCAACAGTTGTGCTAAAATAAGTTGTGTTAGAATAACTGGTTCTTGGTGTAATGTTTTGAAAAATAAATCCCCTGTGTGAATAGGCCTGGTCCTTCTTCTTATCATGCAGAAAAACAGAGTGTGGCCTGATTAGTTTTGTCTGATTATTCTAACAAATCCAGTTACGATTAATGATTTGTCAATACCTCTTTTTACTTCAGCTAGATTTTGCTTTCTGTATTTTGAGGCTGTGTTATAAGATTTATAAAAATTTAACAGTGTTATGTTTTTGTTGACTCAGCCCATCAAACATTATATGTTCTCACTTATCTCTAGGAACACTTCTAAACCTGACTATCTGCTTTGTCTGACATTACCATAGGGATAACCAAACCAAACTCACTGCCAAGCAGCTTCTTTTTAGTTAGTGTTTGCATGGTATATCTGCTTACATTATTTAACTTAAAGTGTGACTCTCGTGAGCAGCACATAATATAGGCTGGCAAGATTGGTGCTAGAGTTAAAATTAAGTTGATTTAAAGAAAAGTGACATTTCCTGCACACCTGAGCTTATGAAATAAGATCCCTGTTCACTGTACCTACAAGTAGGTGTATGTGTATGGTACCTGGTCCAAGAACAAGGAATTGGGGACTAATTATACCAGCAAAGTGGTTAAGAACACAAACTACGTCCTGGCTTTTCTACCTTTTCCCAACAGTGACCAAGGACATTGTTTCCCAACCTGTTTGTTAAAGCCAGAAAAAGTTACAGCTTATGAGTAATATTGAGGGGTTGGGGAAAGGCAGAGCTCTCTGAAACTAAAGCAACTCATTTGTTTAAAGCAATGTGGACAAAGCAATGAAATATATCTAGGTAAAATAAGCGACTTACTGGGGAAAATTGGCCATACACCAGGTATGTGGAAATTTTCATTTATAAATCTCCTATCTGACTCTCCTGTCAGATATAACAATGTGAATGATGCCCCCTGGAATTAAATTACCAACTTTCTTTAAATTTTCCTTCACCATTTCTAGAGGGGCCAAAAATCTCCTAAAATAAAGGACACAATAACACTCATAAATATCCCTCGTCCTCGATGTGTGATTTGGTATGGAAACCGCCAGAAAGTGAGAATTGGTCAGTCACATTCCACTTAGTCCAAACGACCTACAGAGGGATGCAAGGCTGAACCATGGCAGGGCCACACTCAATTTTTCAGTGAGAATTGGTCAGTCACATTCCACTTAGTCCAAACGACCTACAGAGGGATGCAAGGCTAAACCATGGCAGGGCCACACTCAATTTTTCTGCATGATAAGAAAAAAGACCAGGCCTGTTCACATAGGGGATTTATTTTTCAAAATATTACACCAAGAAACATTTGAATGCAATAAGTATGTCAATGCAGCTGCATGGCTAAATGTTATAACCTCTGAAGTCAAGAAATTCAAATTTATAGTTGCCACATTAAGCATAGATGTTAAAGCATTAAAGTTAACACTATATACAGCCATATAAAATATTGCATGTGCAAAGGGGCTGAGTTACGTCTATACTGGGAGCCATAATTTAGAATTTCCTGACTTCTGAACATGTAACACATCATAGTAATTGATCTAGCTCCTTGGAGCTAATATAAAATATCTTGTTAACATGTTTTCTATCCAATTCTTTCATCATTTACCTTTTGGCTCTTGGAGAAACAATTCATCATGTTCAAATGTTTTCACACACCTGCACAAAGCTAATAGGGCAAAGGAAAAGCCAATGCAGCGAGCACTGAGTGAAAGGTTTGTAAAACATAGGAATAATGTGAGTACAGATACTTAATGGAGTTCCATTTACATGCAAGATGCAAGATGGCACATTGCATTAGGGTTTAGAGTTTTGGTTTTGTTTGTTTTTCTTTGCTTTGTCTTGTCACAGTGATTGCCTCATGACTCTGCTAGATACTGACATAAGGTACAGGGTGTGAAGGCAGCTTACGCATGTGGAATACCTATATATTATAAGTTCATAAAGCTAATATAGAGGGGAAATGGAAGGAGCCTACTCCATGATGGGACATGACATATTAATTTCCTGCTACCACATGGAAAATCACCCTCTTTGAGGTAATTCTTTGCAAGTACTGAAGGTTTATAAACCCACCCCTAAATCACTTCCTGCCCTTATTTTCATTTACCTGACTCTTAAATTCACTGTATTACTAATCCATTTCTCTTGATGTCTTGCTCCACACCAGGCAAGGAAAACCAGTAGCCAACAGTTCTAAAGAACTTACTAAATGCCCAAATCAGTTGGTGTGTAGTCAACTCCAACCCATGGTGACCCCCTGTGTGTCAGAGTGGAACTGTGCTCACAGGGTTTTCCATGGCTGATTTCAGAAGTAGATCATCAGGCCTTTCCTCCAAGGCACCTCTGCACAGACTCGGCCCTCCGACCTTTCGGTTAGCAGCCAAGGACATCAACCATTCGCACCATCCTACCATATTCCAGAAGTGAAACCCAAACCATTGCCACCGAGTCAATTCTGTCTCATGTTGACCCTTTAGGGCAGAGTAGAACTGCCCCATAGGGTTTCCAAGACTGTAAATCTTCACAGAAGCAGTCTGCCTCATCTTTCTTGCCCGAGTGGCTGGTGAGTTTGAATCTCTGACCTTGCGGTTAGCAGCCAAATGCTTTAACCACTGTGCCACCAGAGCTCCTACCATATTTCAGGCCCTGCTTGAAGCACCTAATAAACATTGACCCATTTAACCCAGTGCAGCACGTGTGGGCAAAGTACGGCTCCCCAGCCAAATTTGACCCAACACTTATTTTGTTGAATAGTTTTATTGTAACAAAGCTACACCTTTTTTTTTTTTTTTTTTACACATATTGTGCATGGTTGTCTGCACATGACAACAGCAGAATTGAGCAGTCGCGACACCTAAGGTTTGCAAAGCTGAAAATATTTACTATTTAGTTTTTATTTTTTTTAAAAAAAGTTTCAGACCCTATAGTAGAGAACTCCCCTCCTTGGATCACTTAGCTCAGAGCCCTCTGGACTTTGTGATTCCCAATTTGCACACTGCCTTGCCCCTCAGTGAAAGCCCTTTACCTTTAATTTCAACCAGACTGCCATTTTTCTCAATGACAACTGGTACTAGGCATCCTTTCAGAACAAGTCCTAGTCAACACTTTTCATCTTTTTGCATTCTGTTTCTTATTAGACTTGCCCAGACTTTACCTCTAATGATCTTCAATTACAAATTCAATAGTGGCTACCAATCCTGAATGGAGGACATCAATGAAATTCCAGCAGTTGTACTTGTTTAATGTAGTTTGTCTTGCAGCTAAAAACATGGAGGTGCATATATTTCATAAATTTCCATGGATTGCTGTGGAGGCAGTTTCAATTCAGTGTCTTCTTCCCAAAACAGAGCATGTGTTTCCCTGACAAGCAGGGGAAGAGAGCCTCTCTGACCCCTCTTAAAATTCCCCCCTTTGTCCAGAAGCTATGCCCAAGGCTAGCCATGGGGCCTTTCCACAAACACACATTGGCTGTGTCTTCCCATTGCCAAAACATCTGGGGTAAAAATGCATTTAATCATTCAGATGATTTCTCTTGAAGCAATGCCAAACATCTGTCTAACTAGAAACATCTGCATTTCCAACATTAAGTAGGCTGGGCCTTTGTTGTATGTGGCAAACCCATAGTCAGAGACTCAGTGACCTGGAACTCCACAGACTATGACCTCCCTGACTTGCTCATAGTCTCCCCTTTGCTGCCAAGGTGTCCTCTTCTAAGCCTCTCTCTGAGGGATGCCATGAGCTTTGAGCATTCAAGAAAAGAGTTGTGTTCTGGGCTCAGCATAAAATCAAACCCAGGATGAATGAGTGCTTGATACTTCCTACAATTCAGGATACAAAAATTTGGGAATCATGTACCTTGTAATTCCAGAACAAAATCAGGACCACAAGACCAGATACCACTGGAATTAAACCGATTGTTATTATAAGAAGCCACTCCAAAACTCAGTGGCTTAAAACAGCATTTATCATTGCTCATTTGGATGAACCAGTTGACCTGGCCAAGTAGCGGTGGCCTCTGCTGGGCTCACTCACACATTTAGGGTAAATTGGCAGATAAACTGGGGGTTCCTGATCTAGGATAATATCACCCATGCATCTGAAAGTTGTCTAGGTATCATATAGGGTGGGGAGGTTGCTGAGCCATGTGGTTGCCCAGCTCTCAGAGGCTAGCTCAGACTCATTCTAAAGGTGCTGGTAAATTCCCAAGATACAGCAAAAGCACACCAGCCTCTTGAGGCTTGATCTTGGAACATTAGCCTTCAGCCTCTTCCATTAGTCAAAGTCACCAGGACAGCCAAATGCATTTCACTTCTTGATGGGAGGAACTGCAAAGTTCTGTAGCAAAGTGTGTGGATTCAGAGAGGGGGGAGGAATTGTGGTTATTTTTTCACCTATCACCAGACTGGAGTCTAGGAAATAGTGATTGCTCAATAAATGAATGAGCTCCAGACTATGATTCACTTCGTCCTCCCCACTCACCGCCTTGTCCTCCATAGGGAATGAACACAGGCTTTGGGTGATGGAAAAAGACAACAGGAATCCAGGAGGCAGGAAATGGTAGGACTGTCTTCATTGTAGGACTCTTTTAATTGTCACTCTGATATCAACTGTGTCACCTTGAGCCACTTTCCTCCTTTTAGTCTCTGTTTTCTTATTCTAAAAAGAAACTTGATAGACTCATAGCCTTGTTATTATTGGTGTTCTAAGGTACAATTGAGTCTGTTCCAACCATAGTGACCCCATCCATGCATAAGAGAAAAGAACACCGCACAGTCTTATGCCATCCTCACAATCATTGCTATGCTTGAACTCATTTTTGCAGTGACTGTGCCAATCCATCTTGTTAAGGGTCTTCTGCTTTTTCTCTGACCTTCTACTTTACCAAGCATGATGTCCTTCTCCAGGGACTGGTCCTTCTTGATAATATGTCCAAAGTATGTGAGACAAAGTTTCTTCATCCTGTTTCTAAGGAGCATTCTGGCTGAACTTCTTCCAAGACAGATGTGTTCTTTCTTCTGGAAGTCCATGGTATGTTTAATATTCTTTGCCAACATCATAATTCAAAAGCATCAATTCTTCTTCAGTTTTCCATATTTATTGTCCATGCATATGAGGCAATTGAAAATACCACGGTGTGGGTCAGACATGCTTTAGTCCTCAAAGTGACATCTTTGCTTTTTAACACTTTAAGGAGGTCTTTTGCACTGAGCCAGACTTGCCCAGTGGAATACTTCATTTGATTTCTTGGCAGTTGCTTTCACGGGTGTTCACTGTGGATGCAAGTAAAATGAAACCTGTGACACCTTCAATATTTTCTATGTTTATCATGATGTTACTTACTGATCCAATTGTGATGATTTTGTCTTTTTTATGCTGAGGTATAATCTGTACTGAAGGCTCATCATCACTAAGTGCCTCAGTCCTCTTCACTTTCACCAAGCAAGGTTGTATCATCTGCATAGTACAGACGGTTAATGAGTCATCCTCCAATCCTGATGCCATGTTTTTCTTCATAAAGTCCAATTTCCTGGATCATTTGTTCAGCATACAGATTGTATAAGTATGGTGAAAGGATACAACCCTGACTGATATATTTTCTAATTTTAAACCATGCAACATCCCCTTGTTTTGTTCGAATGACTACCTCTTGTAGAGGTTCTACATGAGCACAGCTAAGTGTACTGGAATTCGCATTCTTGTTATGATCCACACAGTCGAATGCCTTTGCATAGTCAATACAATACCAGTAAACATCTTTCTGGTATTCTCTGCTTTCAGCCAAGATCCATCTGACATCAGCAATGATATCCCTTGTTCCATGTCCTCTTTTCAAACCCACTTGTCAAGGTACTGCTGCAACCAGTTTTGAATTATCTTCAGCAAAATTTTACTTGCATGTGATATTAATGATATTGTTCAATAATTTCCATATTCTGCTGGATCATCTTTCTTTGGAATGGGCACAAATATGAATCTCTTCCAGTCACTTGGCCAGGGCTATCTTCCAAATTTCTTGCCATAGATGTGTAGGCTCTTCCAGCATCTCACAGGTTTGTTGAAACATCTCAATTAGTATTCCATCAATTCCTGAAGCCTTGTTTTCACCAATGCTTTCAGTGAAGCTTAGCCTTCTTCCTATATAACTTTAAAACCTCTTATCACTGGAAGTCATTTATTCAAGTCAGATTATCCTCTCTAGATTGTCTAAATGGGTACCTACCTAAACCACTGAGTTAGAGGTACCAAAAGAGAAAAAATAGTCATTGACTCAATTCTGACTGACAGCTTCCCTATGTCATAGAGTAGAACTGTAATCTTCTCTGTAATCTTCACTAAAGCAGAGTGCCACATCTTTCTCACATGGAGCCACTGGGTGTGTTTGAATCACCAAACTCTTAGTTAGCAACTGAGCCCTTAAGCACTGTACCACCAAGGGTCCTTGTTAGAGGTGCAAACATTGGTATTCTCTAGACCTGGACACTGCCTTGTTCAAAGTAGCTGCTGACTGACTATACATTGTTGATTTATCCTAGTTTGCCTATGCTACTGAGATTGTATAACTGACACAATTAGACTTCAGAGGGACAACCCATGATGGGGGTATTTGGTGATAGCAAGTTTTTTCTGCGTTTCCTCAAGTGTACACCACCAGAACAAGTCTCTTCTGCTCCCATATTCCACAGGGTGGAGAATGAGCTTCTGAGAAGAAAGGCACATTTCTGTCCCTGGGTTAGGCAAATGATTTCTGCTTGCTCATCTATGAAACCTAACAGTTGATAGTTTGAACCTACTCAGCAGCTTCACAGAAGAAAGTCCTGTTCATCTGCTTTCATAAAGATTACAGCCAAAAAAAAACTCTATGGAGAAGTTCTACTCTACAAAACATGGAGTTATGATGAGTTGGAATTGCAATGGCAACAGGTTTCTTTTTTTTGGGGGGGGGGTCTCTTGCAGACATCCTTCTTCTGTGCCTCTATTTCCTATCCTGTGACAGATGGAAACTGTGTTGATAATGAAAAATTATCCAAAATGTAATTATTATACCAAATTTCAAAATTAGAGAGGTATGTGACAAATCCAATCCCCTCACTTGAAACTCTGAGTATTTGTTGTAAGATATTTGCCCCAAAGAAGCAATATATGCACTTATGTTACCCTTCATAAAACTAATGTAAACTTCAGATCTAAAATTAATGTAAATTTCTTCACATCAGCTCCTTAACTTGCAAGAGCTGTATAATCGCCAGTCCCCACTACTGCGCCTGACACATAGTATGTGTTTGTTAAATATTTTATAAATTTAAATCTACTTGATGGGAAAAGGAAATTTACTTACTATATTAAAGTTGTGTTTGCATGCTGACAAAGCATCGAGTTGAAAATGAAAACTCCCATCATTTAGATGCCAAAATGTGACGCACATTTAGACATCTGGGAAGCATTTGAAGCATTTTGCTTCCCCTCAGAATGTTTTAGTGTCCTAAGGAGGCAAGCCTCAGGAAAGGTCTGTGGGTGTTTGTGGTGAGGGGAGTGTGCAGTGTGGGAGGTAGTATTTGCAGAGTGGCTTCTTGGGGGGGGGGTAATGTTGAATTGAAATTGGTTCACTCCTATATACGGACTGCCATGTAAATGTGTGCCAGACTTTTGAACACAACAAAGCAATAAACATCAGTGCTCACAAACATGTCCATCCCCCTTTACTCAGCAAGCTCACTCCAACAAGTCAATAGCACAAAAAAAATCAAGAAAATCATCCATTAGAAATTCAATAGAATAGCTACTGTTGTGTACCATAGAGCTTCAATCCCTTAAAATTGACACGGAATCATTTTCAGGAAATATGTAGTCCAAAGGCCTGTCTTCAGGAAGCAAGCCTGAGTCTTTTGCTGCTTCCTCATTTCAGATGCTGTCCTTTGCCTTGTCTGCCATAGGGGGATCATAACTGGGGACTATATGCTTTATCGTCAGCCGCCATGGGGCAGCCTGCACTCATCACAACCCCATGTACAACAGAATGAACTGTTGTTCATTAATCAACTGTTGATCGTTAGGGTTTTCATTGGCTGATATTCAAAAGCAGATTGTCAGGTCTTTCTTCCTAGTTTGTCTTAGTCTGGAAGTTCCCCTGAAACCTTTTCAGCATCATGGTGACACTCAAGCCTCCACCAACAGATGGGTGATGGCCACATGTGGAGATGCACCGACTGGAAATCAAACCCAGGTTTTCCACATGGAAGGAGAGAATCCTACCACAGAACCACCAACATCCTCTTACAGTGGCGGTTGAGTGGATTCCAAGCCATAGCCACCCTATCTGTGTCAGAATAGAACTGTATTCCATAGAGTTTTCAATGGCTGAGTTTTCAAAGTGCATCCCAGGCCTTTCTCCTAAGGCCCCTGTGGATGGACTCAAGTCTCCAACCTTTTGGTTAGCAGCTGAGTACATTAGTCTTTGCACTACCCAGGGACCCCTTGTTGTTGTTGTTGTTATTTGCCATTGAGTCAGCCTCGACTCATAGCGACCCCTCCTTGGGTTTCCGAGGCAGTATCACTATGGAAGAAGGAATGCCCAACCTTCCTTCCGAGGAGTGGCTGGTGGGTTTGAACCGCCAGCCTTCTGGTTAGCAGTCAAGTGCCTTAGGCACTATGCTACCAGGGACCCCTTACATCAGCTTAAACCAACGCCAAAACCACTGCCATTGGGTTTCCCAGGCAGTAAATCTATATGGAAGCAGATTGCCCTATTTTCCTTCCACAGAGTGCCTGGTGGGTTTGACCCACCAACCTTCTGGTTAGAGTCAAATGCCTTAGGCACTACACCACTAGAACTCCTTTACATCAGTTTAGGGTCTAATGATTATCAAAGACCACCAAAAGGGTTTAGCTTGGAGAGTATATGGAAAGATGCTGGAGCTATGGAACAGGAAAAAAAAAAAATAGTCTTATATGATTCAATTTACACACGAGTAAACATATGATTTAACACCAACTGTCTTATGCTAATTATTTTCCCCTTCTAGTTGCCTTGTTAAGTTGCCACACAAGGGTCACCAAAAGATAGGTCCCAGGAAACCATATCAATTTGTCATATCCCAGGTTTACTTGGATGATAATTAAATGATTGTCACTTTGATAAATTTTTAAATTGGTAGAATTCTTCCCATTTTAGGTCACAGTAGAAAAATTATGTGGTAACAGTACAGCCTATTCAAGGAATGGAAAAGTCGTTTAAGGACAAAATGAAGGTAAAAAAGAACTTGTGAGTGTAATCAATATTTCATGGGCAAGAAAAATATTTGGCACATTTCAAAATGGAACACAAAATAGTATTGAAGAAAAATTGAATTTTCCATAACTTCAATTGCACTTCATTTTCCAAATGTATGCTCTTTTAAATGATTAAGGTTTTTAACAATCCAGCATAAAAGGAGCAAAAAGCAAAAGAAAATAAACCTTTCCATATTCAAAATTTGCAATATTAAAACTAGCCAACGAAAACATGGAATCGCTTGGAACCAGCTCCTGGCCATAATTAAATTAGAATGTGTTTAAATTCTTAATGGCATGCTATTTTACACTGAGTTTGAAATATATACCTAAACACTCAAGCCATCATGAGTTATTAATATAAAGTGCCCAATAACTATAGAAGTACTGCAGCATATTATCACTCCTCCCTGGCTAATGAAACCCATCACCCTCTCTAGCGTCTTAGCCACACAAACCAGGAACACTCTCCTCTTAGTTGAAAGGTTTCAGCAAACATGCAAACAGCTGAAAGGAAGCTTTTTACCTGATGAAGCAACCCTAAAATAGATGCTGGGTTGTTTTTTACTCAAATGTGTGTATATATTTTCTTTTTAAGCTTTCCACCTGTTCTCTGTATGGAATAGAAATCTATTCAGATCTCCAAAACACAAACAGTATGACCACCCTTTACTAATTGTTACCAGGAAGCCTCTAAAAGGATGGTACGAGTTTAGGAAGCTAATCCTGCCTATTTATTTACTGAGTTTATTGCAATAAGGATTTGCTGAAGTGTATTAACTAAATAAAACCTACTGCCATCAAGTCGATTCCAACTCATAGTGACCCCCATTGGATTTCCAAGGTTGTAACTATTGACAGAAATAGATTGCCTCATCTTCCTTCCATGGTGCAGCTGGTGGGTTTGAACCACGAACATTCTGCTTAGCGGCCAAGTGCCTTACCCAGCATATCACCAGAGCTCCCTTGGTAGTAGGTTATGGAAATCTGTGAAATTCAAGTTGGTAAGAAATAGTGCAGGCTGCAAGCAACTGCACAACTAAACTTTTAATTGAAATTAGTGCTGGCTAAACCCCTTTAATGAGCAAGACTCGTGGGCTGGCCTTGGGACTCGGGGCTTTGAAAAGAGCTGTGGTTTCTGCTCTCCAGACGTTTTAGACCCACCCAGGGCAGTTATGCCAAATGTGTTTCCATGTGTTCTACCCATGGGACTAATGATCTTCATAGTCATTAGGCTAGGCCCTGCAAAGCAATCTTCATAAAAATAGGTGCCAGAGAGAGAGGGACAGAATCCGAATGAACACAATGTTGCTAATACTATAATAGTTGGAGATTGCTTGCAGCTTTCTCGCCATGGGGACAAGATGACTTGATCTTAGAATCCTCTGAAAACCCAAGTAAACTTGTAGCAGGGACATCATCTAAGGTGTAGAATTTAGACTCCAAGCCAGAATTTAGTGCCAAATAAATATTTGGAAATAGTAAATAAGAATGCAATTGATCGAGGGCTTCCTAATGGCCAAACCCAGACCATGGCTGCTGCCCTGGGAAGCTCCGTGACCAGCAGAGACCAGGGGAAGGGCACAAGTCTAAGAGGTGGTATGGGAAGTCAGAGGATGAGTTGAGCCAAGTTCAGAGAGTCTGCATGTTAAGACAGGAGGATAAGGTTGGCCACCAGTCTTAGAGACGAGCACAGAGCTGGGAGGGCAAGACTGGGCTGATATATCAGAAGATAGAAGGCAAGGAGCAGAGCAGATCTGGAGGAAAAACAGGGAGGGTGCAGACAAGCAATGGCCCAATCGTTGACATCAGGGCTATGAGTTAGAGGCTCATTTTTATTGGATGTTGGCAGCTTAGAACTTGATTACATTAGATTTCATTAAAGGTGCAAGGCTGGGTGGAGGAAGTTGAGTTTTGAAGGGTTCTCTTGTCAATAAAACTAATAAAAAGTAACAACCATTACTACTATTTATTGAGCACTACTCTATGTCAGACCTTATCCTAGGGGCCTTTTTTCATATTATATGAGAATCAATAATAATAACAACATAATTACAATTAAAAATAACAACAGCAACAATGGCTCCAATTCATTTAGCATTTATGCTAAACTGTGCTAAGTACTGTAAACACATTTTTTTAATTTAATACTCTTTACAACCTTGCAATGTTATTGTTTGTTATTATTCCTATTTTATAGATGAGGCTGCTGAGGCCCAGAGAAGTTAAGAAACTTGCTCAAGTTCACACAGCTTGTAGCAGCAGAGTGAGCACTTGAATAGGGTTTTTGTTTGAATGTAAATACCACATTGTTTCCAAAGACTGAGTGATGGTATAGACAATAGCTATCAGAAGATTGATAGGAATGTGTCAATAACATCCTACTAATTGAAGAGTCATAAACTCAACAGTTTTGAGTTTATGAAAGCAGTACTCTTTCCACCATGCTCCAAGTGACCCATTAACAGCTAACTTGTTCCAGGTGACTCATTAATAGATAACTACTTGGACACTTAGAATTGCAAATGATACTTTTGATCAAGAATAAAAAAGAGGATGTGGAGAAGATGAGAGTTAAGATGATGATGACAACAACAATTATTAAACTGCTGCTGATGGCACTCATCATAGGAACAAGAAGCATTTTCATGTACAGGCTGAGGAACATGGTCACCTATCAGGCACACTTTGAGTATACCACAAATGCCTCCCTAACCTGAAAAAAAATACCTTCTCCCTCTACTTCCTACATAATCATGCTTAAAATCTCTTAAGAGGTCAGAGAACTTTCTTTCTATGGTTACAGGCTAAGTTTAAAGATAGCCCTAAGACAGATAATAATGGCCTAAATTTATTAAAAAATATTACATTAAAACATAAAAACCTTCTCTAAGAGTCTTAAGGAGCTCTGGTAGCATAGTGGCTAAAGCACTTGACTGCTAACCAGAAGGCTGGTGGTTCAAACCCACCAGCCACTCCTTGGAAGGAAGGTTGGGCAATCCTACTTCCGTAGTGATACTGCCTCGGAAACCCAAGGAGGGGTCGCTATGAGTCGGCGGACTCAATGGTACATAACAACAACAACATAACAACAAGAGGTGCTTGTAATTAAGACAGAGATAAAGAGCCTTCTAAAGGGCAGGGGATGGAGGAAGGATGGTCTGGGGTAAAGAAAGAGATAGTCATCAGTCCACAGTATTTATTGAGCTTTTATGATCCAAGCCACATAATAGCTATTATTCCTGTATTCAAAGGATCTCTGGTGGCATAGTGCCTAAAGCATTTGAGTGATAACCAGAAGGTTGGAGTTCAAACCCACCAGCCACTCCATGCAAGGAAGACTGGGCAATATACTTCCATAAATATTTACTGCCCTGGAAATCCAAAGGGGGTAGCTCTGAGTCGGAATCCACTCAATGGCAGTGAGTTTGGTTTGGTTTTGGTTTATTCCTATATTCAAATGTGGAACCTAAGTCTCAGAGAGATTATTCAGTTAACAGTTGTTCAGCCAATGTCTGAGTTCAAAGCCAGTTCTCTTTCTGCTTAGCCCAGGGTGGTGGAAACCAAGGCTCCACCTACTTCATAAGTAACAAGGTGAAAATTCTCTGACAAGATGACCAGGCTTCCTAATGCCACAGGTCATAATGGTGCTCAAATCCCTTTAAGAGGTCAGAAAAGTTTCTTTCTATGGTTAGAGACAAAGTTTAAAGGCAATGTCCAAAGAGCACCTCTGGCTTGAGAATCTGATTCCTGAAGTTGCCGATAGTTGTTCCTGATTCTGATGGTGGTAACATGGAGGACAGAGAGTTCTTCCAATGGTTACAGCTCTATATTGCATAAGAATTGATATACATATGTGTTTTATTAATCCCCAATCCTTGTGCCAACCTCATCCAAAATTTACATATTGTTATTGTTAGTTGGCCATCAAGTTGATTTTGACTCATGGCAATCCCACGTGTGCAGAGTAGAACTGCTCCACAGGGTTTTCCAAGCTGTGACCTTTCAGAAGCTGATCACCAAGCCTGTCTTCTGAGGCTCCTCTGGGTAGGTTCAAAGCACCCACCTTTTGATTTGTAATCAAGCACTTAACTGATTGCATCAACCAGCCACCTGTATTCTATGTAGCAATAAATTTCTCTCCCCAGCAAAGAAAAGCCTAAACAACTAAACTATTAAGTGACCATGTAGTCATGGAGCCAGGGAAGTGCCCATAGGGAGACTGGTGAGAATTCCCTAACCTTCACTAACCTGGGTCCCTTCTCTCAGGAGCCACCTCCTGCCCACAACCTCTTCTTTCCATATACTCAAGCTGTGTCCAGGGAGAGAGGTGCTAATCCCTCCTGAACAACTTGTGGCTTGGCTTCTCATTTGTTTAGTCAAGGAAGTAGTGCCTCCAACCCTCACAGCTACTATATATGCCTGGAAATTGACTCCCCCATTAGACAGAACAGGGAAAGTGAGCAAAGAACTTAGCTGCCAAATGCAGAATATCAACAATAGCTCATGTTTGGTCTTAGTGCACATTTTCCCAAAATTTTCTTCGGTGAAGAGGAGTTAAAATGTTACTGGTAAAGAGAGAGAACAGAAATAGCATGAATATTCATAAGAGGCAGCCCAGCGGTCTAACAAAGGCTTAGTGAGTGTGCTAAGCAATCTTTCAGGGGATATTTAAGTCATCACAGTTGGCACTAATTATAAAAGGAAACCACATCTTGTTCTTTAAGACTTAGGAGAAATGTAACTATTTCAGTACAATATAGAAATAAGTTAACTGCATCCTGACTTTCAGTACCATAACATATCCCTGTTTTTGTCTCAGAAGCCAAAGACATAGATGTTTAACGTGGATAAATCTACCAGGATTAACTGCCACTGAGCTAACTTATGGTGACCCCACGTGTGTCAGTAGAACCATGCTCCGTATGGTTTCTGACGCTAATTGTTAGTATATGTGCTACTGAAGCAAGCACCCCAGTGGCTGCTTTTTCAGAACTCTATGCTAGACATTTCTTCCAAGACACATCTGAGTGGCTGCCACCTCCAGCCTTTCAGTCAGGAATTCAGCATGTTCAGTGGACCACCCAGGGACTCCTGTGTCTGGCCTAGTACTTAACATATTCTGCTACTGTGGTTAGCCACCATTGAATCTGTCCTTGACTCATGGTGACCCCGTGCACAACAGAACAGCATCTTAACAATAGGTGCCCTACCACTGACAGATGGGTGGTAGCCATACATGGGGTGCTTTAGCCAGGAATCGAACCCAGATCTCCTGCACTGAGGGTAAGAATTCTACTACTGAACCAACATTGCCTCGTAACAAATTCTCAGTCTCAGTTAAGTAAAAATCCTTTCTCTCCCAACTAATGCCTCGTTACTAGTTCCCCTACTTCCATTCTTGCTTCTTCCAGTCCATTCTCCTCAGAGCAGTAAAAGTGATCTCCAACTTTGGAAATTCTGTTTAAAAGCCTCCAGTGGCTTTACATTGCACTTTGAATATAATCTAAACTCCCTAGTGTGGCTAGATCCAGTCCAATACTCTCTCTCCACTCTTAGCTTGAAGTCCTTCTGTCTTGTATACACTGCTGCTCTTTGATGCACAAAGAGCTTTCCTGCTGGGACCTCTTAGCATGTCGAGCCTTCTTGGAACACTCTTCTCCCGAGTCTCTCCACAGTCCAGTCCTGCTTAGTCTTTGAGGTTTCAGCTTCACTCTGATGGCCTCAGAGAGACAGCCTCCAACCACCCTCCTAAAACCCATGCTCTGTTCACACCCATCATGCTCCACCCAACCCCCCCACTTAATTCCTTCACAGCAAGTGTTATGCCTTTTAAGTACTCCATTTATTTTCTGTGTACTTGCTTTTTTGGGAGCTCTGGTAGCATAGTGCCTAAGGCACTTGACTGCTAACCAGAAGGCTGGTGGTTCACACCCACCAGCCACTCCTCGGAAGGAAGATGGGGCAATCTACTTCCGTAGTGATACTGCCTCAGAAACCCAAGGAGGGGTCGCTATGAGTTGGGTCCAACTCAACGGCAAATAACAACAACACTTGCTTTTTGTTTTACCTCTTATCACCACTGCAGTTCCATAGTCCAGTAAATATCAAATGAATGTGTGAATGAACAAATAATAAAGTATATTGTAAAGTATAAAGTAGTATACAAATGCCATTATGATTATTAGATACTAAAGGCTATTAAAACAGAACTTATATCTTCTGTTCTTTATTTTCCTCATTTCCTCAGTAATAGACAATTGAATGATTCATTTGTTCATTACACCCACTTCTCACATATGGACATGTTAGGTTCCAAAGATCAGGCTGTTGTGTGAAAATCAGCATTAAGCAGAAATGGAGGATGACCACATCATTACCCAACTGCCAAACCACTGAGAATCATGGCCCAGCAAAGCTGACCCATAACCTCAAACATCACAGCCAGCATTACTCTCGCCTCACCCGGGGGCATTTATTATTGCCAGATGTTTTCCACTAATGCACAAACTAGTCAGATAGTAGATCTTTACTATTGTCATCAATGGAAAATGCCAGATAATGAGATAGTTGATAACTTAGGAGTTGGTATATTTGAAAATGACATTAAGAATGGACTTTCCTATCAAATCACTTATGATTTATAGCTACAAGTAGGTTTTCAAATACTTTCACATATCTTCTCTCACATTAATGTCCACAACCACGCTGTGAGCAGGCATTCTTACTCCCATTTTACAGAGGAAGAAATTGAGGCTGAAGAAGTAAGTAAATGCTCAAGTTGACACAGACAGTAAGTGGCAGAGGAAAGACTCAGAAACAGCAGGGGTTTTCCCATTGCCCCACAGCTACCATCTCAATCAAACTGCTTAGTATTGGGTCAGTGATGCCAAGTGAAAGACAAGAGTAGAAGGACTCATGCCCATGTAAACAGGGGGTTGACCTGTGGGTTTCTTGGGCATCGAGGAAGAGGCTTTCCTTGAAATGGGGTTTTATTGAGCCTGTAAGGGTGATTTTCCTTTGTATCTTTATCCCCTAATATGTCAGTTCCAGAGTCTAAGTGTATGTTGCTGTTACAACATAAAATATTACAGTCTCCATTCTATTTTGAGCCACATTTCTCCAAAATGATTCTGTTGCTTATAATATAGTATTATACTTTTGACCAATGAAAACTTATGTTGTCTTATCTTCTAGGGTTACCTCTTCCATATACTGAATTAAGTACTTTTCCAGAGGGTGGTTAGTTCTATGAATACTATTTCACTCATTAAACAGATATTTAATTTTGTTGATTTCAGGCCAGCATCCATAACAGATTGTATTCCCTCCTGAGATAGAATTTATAAAAAATGTTACTATGCTCGAATTTTACTAGGGCAATCAAAGTTCCAAAGCAAATGAGAGAGTACAGGAACATACTTTTAACACATACAGTGTTCATGGTTAATATAAAATATCTTCTACACCTGAATGAGAATATATATATATATATATATATATATATATAATGGGCAAAAATATGAACAGGAATTCACAAAATATATGAAATTGCATAGCTTATAAACCTAAAAAAAAAAAACCTAACAAATCAATGCACATTAAAACCATTATTTGCCTAAAATATTGGTAAAGATTTTAAAAATAGAGACCATCTATATAATCAAAAGTGGGGGTGTAAAATTCTTGCAATCATTTTGGAGGATAATTTTTAAGTATCCATTATCATCTTAGCATGGCACACTGTGGTTGCAGTTCACTAAATTCTATACTAAATTCCACTATTAAATTCTATTTGGCACCATATATTTGGCCACAGTAATGCATTTTTCATTTTAGAAAGATACTCAGAAAGAATCACAAAGGTATCACAAACGTCAGATCTGCAACTGACCATGGGGATGGTGCATTCCATTGTGGGGACAGTGGCCAGCTCCACGGCAACCAACAACAACTTCACAAAATCCCTCTTTCAGTAGGGGGTGCAGCCAGGGGAGAAAACAAACTAAGAACAGAGCTAATGAAGAAACAGATAGGTATATTATAATTTCTATATCCAGTTTTGTTGCAAGGTCCTGATTAGCCCTGCAAACACATTAATATTGCATGAGTGTTGTCTGCTTTCTAAAATGTTTAAAACATTAAAACAAGAATATGATAAATTAGACTTATTTTAATATTTAGAAACCTTAGATTTAACTAGATTTAATCACTGTTTACATGTCTGAAAAAAGGTAATTTTGTTAAATTCACGAGTTTGTATTTACTTGTTATATAAGTAGTAATATAAAGAGAGAAATGTTAAGCTTTTGCACTTCTTAAAATGCTAATTGATTAATCATATGATTAATAAATTGACATTAAAAATGTGCAAAGAGAACTGAGTTTTCTCTCCAGGAATAACCCCTCAAGCATTCACACATGAATGAACCAAGACCCAGTGAAGTTAATAACTTGAGCTTCATTCAAAATCTCACAGCTGGTGAGTGGCAAAGCTACCCAGGACTTGAAGGTGACCATTACACTAATAGTCTCCCAACAATGATATCAAATGTTTAAAATGTGTAGCCCAGAACTTGGCACACTTTAATACTTCTCTCCTTCACCTGACCTCAGCCTAAGTAAACAGCAGGGGGTAATCAGGGCAATCAAAAATACCACACACACACTCAAAGGTCATACAAACAGTGTGAGGTCAGCCTAACAAAGATCTAGCTTCTACTCCTTCCTTGCAATTACCAGTTTCACATCCATCAGAATACAAACACCTGATTCAGTGTGCTCATTTCACCTATGAAAATCTGAGTAGGCAAATAAATCAACTGTTTGGTGATTGTGGTAGGCAATCTCCAAAGATGGACCCCAATGAACCACACCTCCCTCCACTCACAAGCTTGGGTACTCAGTCACCTCCCCTTGAATGAAGGATGTTCTCATGACTCACATACAGCCAACAGAATGAGGCAGAAGTAACACTGCATGATTTTCAAAGCCAGGTTGCGAAAAGTCTGTCTTGGTCTCTTGCAACACTTGCTGTGGGAGAAAATCAGCGACCCTGTAAGAAGCATGACTACCTTGAGATCACCTTGCTGTGAGGAAGCCAAGGGTAGACTTTTGTTGAGGCTGCTAGAGAGAGAGATGGCTGATCAACCCCCAGCTGTTCTAGCCCAAGGACCAAAGGTGAGCAATGAAGACTTTAGATGACTCCAGCCTCTCTGCTATCTGATTACAACCATATGAGGGGCTCCAACAAGCAGGAACTGCCCAGCTGATACCATCAACGGCCAGAACTGTGAGAGATCATAATAAACTGTTATTTTAAACCACTCAGTTTTGGAGTGGTTTTTACTCTGCAATAAATAAACAGTGATCACTCTGCATAGAATCCATTTGCCATTTTTCTGAGTGTTTTTTAGTTAATAAATACAGTTTCCCTAGATATTAATTACCCACTCCTAAATATCCAGTCAGCCATGCTTTTTCTACTCCATCCATACTCAGAATAGTAATAATGTACCCTTTATCTAATATTTCAAAATTATCACCTATCATGATCCCAGACAAAGAATATTTTCTTTCTCCTTTTTCAGGAAATGCTTGAAAACTAACTTAATAATGAACATTTTCCAAGCAATGTTTTACTCCAGAACTCCTGGGAGTTATAAAATAACTCAAAAAAAGAAGAGGGTGAAATAGCTCACCCCTTAAATTCTTTGTATCTTGAAGTCTTTGACTTAAATCGTTACTTTTAAAAAAAAAATCAAATCACACAGTGCTCTTAATAAAGCATTATTATTTCAGGGAGAAGGATAAAACTTTCCAAATGCAAATATTTAGCTGGCGTAGAGTTTTAAAAGATTCCAAGACATTAGTCAGGAGATGGATTGCTTTGCTATTACAAGTCTGGGTTACAATATCACTGGAACGAAATTCCCGTCAGATTAGTCTTTACTCAAAATGAATGTTTGTAATTATGAAATGAAATAAGTTTTAATTTGAATTGCCTAAAAAGGGGAAACCAAATATTGTGTAATTACAGGAGAAGAAATTTGAGATGGAAAACAAGATAGTGTTATTTACAAGTAAAAAGGCTTTTATGGGATTACAGGGCTTTAATGTGCATATTTGTAGGATTTGGGGTGGCAGAATTTGGAACTAAAATATTTTTCATCAGCGTTTATTTACAATGTGCATGCAAGAAATGGAATCCCAGACACATCTGATATTGGGCTTATTTAAACCTTTTATATCCCTCCTAAATCTGAAAAGACTCAAATGTTAGCCACACATAATGGAAGTAATCGTGGAGTGTGATAAAATAAGTATTCGAAAACCACATGCAACTTTTAGGCTTCAGTCCAGAACTGTAAAATCCACCTAGAGACATAATGAGCCTGACTCTCCTCTAGCAGGAGAAAAGCAGCGAGGGGGAAACACGGTCTTATTTTCCCTCCACAGCTCACAGCACCTGAGTGGAGCCCCCAAATGGCTTGTAAGTGCTTAACTACACAGGCAGCAACAAGAGCCATTTTGCTCCTGTGGAGGGCAGCCATTTCTCACCCAGGGCAAAATTGTGACCCAGGTGACCTGTGGTCTCTGTCCCCTCCTAAAGCCCCATTTTTTACCTCCAAGAGTCCAGGACCATAGGTCTGCTTTTATTCTCCTTCCCAAGCCTGGAATGCCCAGCCTTGGTGGCTCAGAACCTTTCTCTAATAACTTTTATGAGACAAAAACTTCCCAGTGAGGGTCTCCTTCCTCTTGCCCCTGCTGACAGGGACAAACTAATTGACACTAACTCACCCTTTGCAGAGGTATTGTCTCCTGAAAAGTACAGCCAAGACAATTTATTGATCAGCAAATACTTACATTCCCTGTCATATCCTTCAGTTATTCCTGAAGAATGCTTGTCCAACAGACACTATATTTCCCAGACTCCCTTGCAGTCAGGCCCTGTAACTGAGTTCTGGCCAAAGAAATGCGGACAGAAGTGATAGGCCCTACTGTGTTATCTGACCCATAAAAGTCTCCCTTGAGGCTCCTTTGTCCTCATCCAGTTGGCTGAAAGGGAGATAACTCTCAGGGTGATTTCAGAAACCTCCATTAACCTGAGTCCCTGAAGACTTAATGAAAGAGGGCCGCCCCATGCATATATTGTGGCTCCCAGTGTGGTTAAAAGAGCAAGAAATGCACATTTTGACCAGAGGCAGCCAGGAGGGAAAGTAAGATGCTTAGGGAACACTGAGCTTCTATTAAGGATGATGGTATATAATTTGGAAACAAAGGGGATGATTGAACAATATGACAAATATAATTAATGTCACTGAACTGAACATGTTAAAATTGCTGAAGTGTCAAATACTTTGTTACATATATATTTATAACAATTAAAAAAAAAAGAAATACAAAATCTGGACTTTTTTTTTTTTCACCATAATTGTACTGCCCTAACTACCCTATAGGAGCTCTGGTAGCATAGTGGCTAAAAGCACTTGACTGCTAACCAGAAGGTTGGCAGTTCAAACCCACCAGCCACTCCTCGGAAGGAAGGTTGGGCAATCCTACTTCCGTAGTGATACTGCCTCGGAAACCCAAGGAGGGGTCGCTATGAGTCAGGGCTGACTCGATGGCACATAACAACTACCCTATAAACACTGATAAACACAAATGAATTATTCTTAATGACAGAAATTAAGACACCTTGGAGCAGATAATGGGTGGTAAAAGGAACTTCCAGATTCTTTATAAATCACCTAATTCTTAAGCAATCCACACATAGAGTCACCTCAGTAGACCTCCAGCAAGAGTTTGCCTGAAGTTAGAAACAGAAGCATTTGTGTACAGGTACCCACATGGGTCATTGGGGCTTCTATCTTCTGGCTCCCTTCTTTCCCAAGGAAGTTCATCACTCTAGTTCCTCTTTGTTCACACCCAGCAATGACTGCTGAGCCTCGCATATTTTCAATAAGGTTTCTCAATATTTCAGTTTAGATCTTCACTAAACTAAAACCAAACATTGTCACTGAGTTGCTTCCAACTCACGGCGACCTCATATATTACTAAGCAGACCTCCTTCATATGGCTTTCTTGACTGTAATCTCTGTGGAAGATTACCAGGCCTTTCTAACACAGTGTCACTGGATGGGTTCAAACCTCCAACCTTTAGGTTAATAGTCAAGCACATCATTTGCACCATCCAAGGATAGATCTCCACTGTTGTTGTTATGTGCCATCGAGTCAGACCCGACTCATAGCAACACCCCATGGGTTTCCAAGGTGGTATCGCTATGGAAGTAGATTGCCCAACCTTCCTTCCAATGAGTGGCTGGTGGGTTTGAACCTCCAGCCTTCTGGTTATCAGTCAAGTGCCTTAGGCAATATGCCACCAGAGTTCCTAGGTCTCCACTAACCAATTAAAAAATCCCCCATGTCATCGTCTCATGATTTGTTTGTTTATTCATTCACCTAAACTTTTAGTTAATACCTTATAAAACAAGAATAGTGCTGGGCATTGACTGAACTCAAACTGCTCACCATCCACTGGTGCCAGAAGGTAAAGGAACAGCCATAAGAGCAGATAAGAGCTCTAAAACAATAAGACAGGCAACAGTAGAACTATTATAGCTAAATTCGTTGAGGGAGCTCTGGCAGCATAGTGCCTAAAGCACTTGACTGTTAACCAGAAAGCTGGTGGTTCCAAACCTACCAGCCACTCCTCAGAAGAAAGGTTAGGCAATCTACTTCTGTAGTGATACCACCTTGGAAACCCAAGGAGGAGTCACTATGAGTCAGGTCCAACTCCATGGCACATAACAACAACAACAAATTCACTGAGCATATTTTATGTGCCATGCACTGTGCTCAGGACTTGAAATTGCTTTTTATTTATTTATCACACCTACTCTATTCCCATTCTCCAGATAGACAAATTAAGGCTTAGTAACACTAAGGAATATGCTAAAATTGCACAAATAACTACTAGCATAGTGCCTAAGGCACTTGACTGCTAACCAGAAGGCTGGTGGTTCAAACCCATCAGCTGCTCCTCAGAAGGAAGGTTGGGCAATCTACTTCCATAGTGATACTTCCTCAGAAACCCAAGGAGAGGTCGCTATGAGTTGGGGCCAACTCGACAGCACATAACAACAACAACAGGATTGTGATGCAAGCCAAGTTCTGTTTGATTCCAAAGCCATTTACTGTGTGATTTTGGGCAAACCCCATAATTCTCCATTTCTAATCTAAAATGCCATTTCAGCCACAAAAGAAGTAATTTCTACTGAGAGTTAAGTTGCAAGGCAGAGGTGTATGCACTCCCACTGCCCATCATATATTTGATGATATATGATGTGTGAAAATCTGTCCCATTGAACAATTTGCTTATTACTGAAATGGCAGTGGGGGTGTGGAGAAGCTTAAATAAATATTTACAAAATCCATCCTGGAGATTTTTCCAGATGGCGCTTCTCAAAATGCTGATGGCCTTCACACAAACTGAGACCCCCAGTGAAGGCATCTCCAGACGTAACCTTCACAACAGAAAATGCGGTGATAAGGCGATCACCAATTATCACGTGACCCCAGGGGCTCCTGCTCCTGCCTCCATGTGGAAGAGCCCAGAGGAGAACATCTCCTGCCTAAGCTTCTGGACTGTGTGATGTGTAGCTGCACACGCTCACTGGGAGCCTGGCTTTGCTGCCAAATGCACTCTCCATCAAATCCTTGCGCTCCAGGTGCTTATTTTCAGGCTCAGTCACACCTGAGAGCAGAGCGTCTCCTGAGGACTGAGAAATACACATTCGGAAAAGACTCGGAGGCTGTGCTGGAAAAGCACCACCCAGGAAGGCCCTGGGCAATCAGGACAAAGCCCCTCCCTGCCCGTGGATTAAGGACTAAGGTGCACTTGGCTCTTCCTCGCCCAGGCTGCAGCCCCAGGAGTGGAGTCAGCCTCAGTTCACAGAGAGGAGCTGAAGACCTGGTCCTCCATGGGACAGTGACTGTAATGGGAAGATATAAGCATCACTGAAACAACTACAATTTTTTTTTTTTTTTTAATAAATTCCATTGAGCCTTGATATAAGAATTCACATCTTCTGTGGGTGATATTTAACTCTGCCGTGTTGAAATACACCCTAGCTAAGGAGGAAGGGATTGTAACTATCTGTTATGTCCATGCCTCTTAATATAATATCTGGTGGCCTGAATTTGGCTGATACAGGAACATTGATCTCTTTCATAAGTCATTAGATATATAATTGGACATTTATGGCTGTTGAGACTGAGGCTACCCTAAACCTTATCAGCAAAGAAATTTATCAGGAAATACTTACAAACCACAGTGCATTGAAGAAACCATCAAATCTTTTAGGAGCACTGGCTCATAACTTTTGTCCACATGGCTCCATTTCTTTTTTGTTTTTTATTTTCGGCATCATGACTGGAGGATAACTGGAATGTGATTCCTGGTGATGATATCAGAGCTGTCCTTTCTCGAGTGAGCACTTGCTATGTTCATCCTACCTGATAGGCAAGAGCCTTTTGCCTCTAAGTTGTGAAAGATAGTCTTTTTTTTTTTTTTTAATGTGCCTACCCTGTACTTAGTGGTTTACCCTCCCTCCCCCCACCCCCACCATCAAAGAATATTTCTTTATTTGCAAAACCCTTTCCTTGACTCTTTACAATAGTGGTCTCATATAATACTTGTCCTTTTGTGATTCATTTCACTTTGGGATCATTCCCTGGAGAAGGATATCATGTTTGCTAAAAGTGAGGGTCAACTAAAAAGGGGAAGACCGTCAGCAACATGGATTGGTACAGTGGCAGCAATGATGGGCTCAAGCACGGCAAGGGTGGTGAGGATGGCACGGGACCGGGCAGTGGTTTGTTCTGGGGCACACAGGGTCACTATGCGTTAGAGTCAAATCCACAGCACCTGACAGCTTCACTAAACATAATGTCCTCTACATTCATCCACATTGTTTCACAGAGTCATCATTATTCTTGAATGTTGCGTAGTATTCCATTTTATATCTAAAAACCACCTATATATATACATACAAACCATACTTTGTTGATACATTCCTCTGCTGATGGGCATTTAGGTTGTTTCCATCTTTTTTGCTATTATGACTAGTGCTGTGATGAACATACCCCCCCAAAAAAAACCAAACTTACTGCCGTCGAGTCTAATCCGACTCATAGCAACCCCTCTTTGGGTTTCTGAGATGGTATCTCTACGGAAGTAATTGCCCAGTCTACCTTCCGAGGAGTGGTTGGTGAGTTTCAACAGCCAGCCTTCTGGTCAGCAGTCAAATGCCTTAGGCACTACACCACCAGAGCTCCCATGATGAACATGTTGTTGTTGTTGTTGTTATGTTCCATTGAGTTGGACCAGACTCATAGTGACCCCTCCTTGGGTTTCTAAGGTGGTATCACTACAGAAGTAGATTGCCCTATCTTCCTTCTGAGGAGCAGCTGGTGGGTTTTAGCCACCAGGCTTCTGGCTAGCAGTCAAGTGCCTTAGGCACTATGCTACCAGAGCTCCTATGATGAAGGTGTGCATATATCAGTTCGTGTCATGGCTCTTATTTCTCCAGGAGATATACCTACATTTTTTAAATGTATACTTACATTTTTAACACAGTGCTCTCCAAGCACCATGAGCTCTGGTGGCACTATGGTTAAAGTATTGGGCTGCTAACCAAAAGGTCAGTGGTTCGAACTCACAGCTGCCCCATGGGAGAAAGATGTGACAGTCTGCTTCAGTAAAGATTTACAGCCTTGCAAACTGAATGGAGTTCTTCTCTGTCCTAAAGGGTCACTGAGTTGGAATTGGTTCAATGGCAGTGGCTTTGGTTTTTTGGTTTGCTCTCCAAGCAAAATGAAGAAGTAATAACCGGTAAAGCCAGTCACTGGCAAGGCAGTGTGGACTCATGGCCACCCCACATCCGTCAGAGTAGAACTGTGGTCTGCAGGGTTGTCAGTGGCTGATTTTTCAGAAGTCCATGGCCAGGCCTTTCTTCCAGGGTGCCTCGGGGTAGACTAGAACCTACAGCCTTTTGGTTAGCAGCCAAGCATGTCAACCATTTGCACTACCCAGGCCCTCCTGAAATGTGTTAATAGAAAGGAATTCTTTTTCTGGTTTCCTACCCGCCCCCCCCCCCAGCTGAGCTGGTTATACAGTTCTTAAGAGTGAGACTTCTGGGGTCAACACCTAAGTTCAAATCTTTCCTCCACTACTTCATAGCTGTATGATGTTGAGCAAGTTTCTAAACTTCTCAAATTTAATTTCCTTGACTATAAATGAGAATAATGATATCTTCATCTCAAGGTTAACAATAATTACTATCCACATAAAATACTTACAGTGTCTGTAATTTAATCAATGTTTAAGCAATTTCAGCTACTTTTATGGCATATGATGTATTTTGGATAAGAAACAAAGAGGTGAATTGCTCTAAAGTAGAAGTTCTCAAAACTTTTGGTCTCAGGACCCCTATAACCCAAACCAAACCCACTGCCATGGAATTGATTCCAACTCAAAGTGCTCCATAGGGTTTCCAAAGTTGTAAATATTTACAGAAGCAGATTGTCTCATCTTCCTCTATTGGAGCAGCTGGTGGGTTTGAACCACCAACCTTCTGGTTAGCAGCCAAATGTCTTAAACATTGAACTACCAAAGCTCCTTCAGGACCCCTTTCTACTCTTTAAATTATTGAGGAACTCAATGAGCTTTTGTTTATGTGGATGTTATGGATTGAACTGTGTTCCTGAAAAATGTGTTGAAGTTCTAACATCTGTACCTGTAAATATGACCCTGATCTGAAATAGGGTTTGTGGTAGTTAAGGTTGTGTGTTGACTTGACTGGGCCATGGTTCTGAGTGGCTTGGCAGCTGGATGTAGTTATTCTGCATGAAGACATGTTAATCACCTCCATGGTGGAGTCTGCACTGAGACATTAATCAGTGGAAAGGGAGCTGCCTTTGAGGTGTGGGCTGCTTCCAGTATACAAAGTGAAGCTTTGAGAAAGGTCTCTAGCTTTTTGGCACATGTGGATCCTGCATTTGGCCAAGTTACCAGTGGTCTGACGTGTTGCCTACCACGTTTGGGATTAGTACTGGACTTAAACTAGTGGCCTGCCATGTTGCCTGCTAATCTCAGGACTGTGCTCTTTTACCTGCCAACCTTGGGTTCCTCAGCCTCAGCAACCAGCAGTTGTCTGAGTTAGGAGACACCTCTAGCTCTCGTGGGCCTGGAATAAGAAGAAGAGCTGAAACCCAAGGTCAAGGGGCCTCTAGAGTTGGCACTCTGAATTTGGACTTCTAGCCTCCTACCTATAAAAGAATAAATTCCTGTTGTGTTACAGCAGCACTAGGAGACCAATACAGGGGTTTCTTTCTTTATGTCAGTGAGCTCATATTAAGACTAGAGGGTCCTAACCCTCAGCATTCCTTCATGGTGCCTTATACATAAAAAGCAGAACAGACACAGACACACACGCAGGGGGCAGGCAGACACTATGTTAGGAGCTGTCTACTAGGAAAGAAATGCCAAGGATTTCCAGCAAATTCCAGAAACTAGGAGCGAGGGTCACGGAAAGAGTCAATAGGGTCAAGATGCCTCCAGACCTGTGAGAATAAGGGAGGGCAAGTTGGAGAAAGGATCGTGGATGCTAAAGATGCTAACAAGCTTGTCTCTGAACACACCGTCTTCTGAAAACTCAATCTCCTCCTTCTCCCATTCCCCTCTTTGATACCTACACCCTTCCTTACCACACTGACATTCCAGGCCCCAAAAATCTTGGTGACTTTTCTTTCTTGCAAAACTGCCCCTGGGAAAAGATCCAACATTGATCCTTTATCATGTAGTGTGGAAGTACCTTATCATGATTCCTCTTTCAATGGTATTGGTATTTTAAGCCACATTGTCAACTCTTTAATATTAATCTTTTTTGGGGTGTGGGTGATGGTGGTTAATTTAGATGACAGAATATGAAGCAACAGCAAATAGGCAGGAGAGGTTCTAGGATTTATGGCTAGCATAGAGCAAAGGGTTTCTTATAAGGAGGCCTGAAATCACATCATGAAAGACAGCATGATGATGATGATAACAACCACCACTTATACTTTCTGGACACTTGCTATAGCCCAGACATTATTCTAAGAATTTTACCTGTATCAGTTCATTTAATCTTTGCAATAGTTCTTTAAGGGTAGTTGTTGTTGAGTTGGCTTCCAGTTCATGGTGACCCTGTGCATAAGGGAACGCAATGCCACCCAGTCCTGCACCCTCACCATGACAGGTTTGCATCAGCCTCCTGTGTTCCACAGGATTTTCACTGACTGATTTTTCAGAATTAGATCACGAGGGCTTCCTTCCTAGTCTGTCTTAACCTAAAGCTCCCGTGGAACCTCTCCAACCTCATAGCAACACACAAAATTCTACTGACCAACAGGTGGTAGCTGGATGTGAAGTACCTTGGCCAGGCATCAAACCCAGGTCTCATGCATGGAAGGGTGATTCTACCGCTAAGCCACCACTGCCCCCTAAGGTGGAACTGCCACTAATTCATAAATAAAGGAAACTGAGGCACAAAGCAACCGGCAAGTGAAGAAGCAGAAATCAAATTCAAAACATATGACAGCAGAGCAGAGTACAAGCTCTGAGCCACCCACTTCACTGCCTCTTGTGGTGTGAACAGAACTCTGGCTGGGAGGAATAGCCCCACACTGCACCAGAAGTGTGTATGGGGGCAACCATAACCTCTGGGTTATGGTTTCTTCCTTCATAAAGTGACAGGATTGGATCAAACCATCACTAACTCTCAATGATTCTTGTGGTCTAGATTTAAATTTCAAAATAAGTAGGTTTTGTCTTATCTTTGGCATCATTTCCAAGCAATATAACTGGGTATGCAGCATCCTCTTATGAAAATCTAATAATTAAGAACTCCTCCCTATAGGACTCCCCACTGCTGTCCCCTGGAATTACCTTCTTGCTCTAGGATCAACTCAGCCACAGATCAAATCCTCATTCTCTTCTTGGGTGGATCTTCTTTGGGTAAGGAAGAGGAAAGCAAAGTAATCTAATCAAATTAAGACATGAATGGATGATAGACTCCAGAACCTTCTCTTGTCCCACAGTAACAAAGTCAAGCAAAAACTGTCCAGGCAATGGGGAAGGAAACAAAATGGAGTATGACAGGCCTTGGTAGCAGTCCTAAAATCATCAGCTCTCATTCCAGTCTCAAGGTGGTCCCACTGAATTAGTCCTGTGCTGCTTTTAGGTGTCTTAACATTTAGGAAAGAGCTAGGGGCAAAACTCAGTGCTCAATAAGTGTTTGTTGGCTGACTGACTAAGAAAATAATGGCTCCGTGTGCCCCATGTTTTATTTTACTAAGTTAAACCTCTGTGGGAATAAGGTAAGGATTTGAGTTTAGCTCTTGAAGTATACATCTTCACCAAATAATGAGTCGGATTCATCAGAACACTCTTACATGCTCTGACCTGAAGTCTTCTTGAGGAAGACTAATGACATATACCCCATAAGGCATTTGCCTGCTAACCAGAAGGCTGGTGGTTCAAACGCACCAGCCACTCCTTGGAAGGACTCTACTTCCGTAGTGATACCACCTCGGAAACCTGAGGAGGGGTCGCTATGAGTCAGATCCAACTGCACAGCAGTGGGTTTGGTTTTTCTGGTAAGTGTCAAGAGGTTTGTTAGCCCCACCCCAGACCTTCTGAATCAAAATCTACATTTGGACAAAATCCTCAGGTGATTTGTTTGCAGAGTAAAGTTTGAGCAGTTCAGCCCTATTGTACTATGGAGGGGTTAAAGAACCTGAACCTTGGAGGAGAAAAGCTACCTTAAGTATTTCCTCTTTAAATGCTGAAGATTACTTTTCATTTTTGGAGTCAGTTTGGGCCTAGAGGCAGGAATTAAATACACACACACACACACACACTTACACACACATAGTCATGATCCCTGCCTGCAGGATTTTATAGTCTAGTGGAGAATAAGTTTGTAAAAGAAGCAATCACCAGCCAGTGTGATGGTGCAATGATGGCAATAGTTCAGGGCATGATGAAAGGGTAGAAGAAACACTTGAGTTTATCTGGGAACTTTCAGAGAAGGCTTAGCAAAGTAGATAAGAACAGTCAAGACCTTTTGGTTTTCAGTCTCAAGACAGAAACAATTTCAAAAAGGCTTAAAATTCAAACCAGAAGCAGATTGGCTCAATCCAGGGGATGTTGGCTTCAGGTACAGCTGTATCCAGGTGCTGAAATAGTGTCCTCCAGGATCTAATTTCTTCATTTCTCATGTTTTCCTCTGCTTTGGCTATATCCTTAGACAGTTTCCCTTTTGGACTTTATCCCAGCAGGATCAGGGATACATGTACTCAAAGCTTCTCTTTCCAGTTATTTCTAAAAACTTTTGTTGGCTGGCTTTAGTCACATGAACATTTTAAACCTATCACTGTGGCTGATGGATCTCAGTTTGAATCTCCATTCTATTATTACTTCTTTATTTAATTTCTTAAAAATTGTTCTCTTTTATAAAATGTCAGAGAACAAGGCATAGTTTGCAATAAGAAATGTAGTGAAGGTTTGTTAATTGGCAACTATGATCATCATCATTCTGGATCTGTATTCCTAAGGGAATTAATTTTTCACTATGGGGAATTTCTACTTCAATTTTCCATGCAATCTTCCTCAGTTTCAAAATGTGAAGCCCAGGACACAATTCCCTAGAAACTAGAATCTGCTCAAGTCCTGCAAAGAAGAGTTGTTACAAAAGCAGCTGGCCCAGCATGAATGACAAGAGCCACTGGAAGAATAGCTCTAGATTTTAGACAACAATTCGAAAAATAAGATTAAAATAAAAAACAAAACCTTCAGGGCCACACATATTTAAAACATATTTGTCTGTGATTTTTATGTGGCCAACATTGTCAGTTGCCATCAAATCAGCTCCAACTCATGGGGACCATGTGTATAACAGAATGAAATGTTGCCTGATACTGTGCCATCTTCATGATCACTGTTTTGTGCAAAAAGGGCATGGCAGTGTCAGAGTTTGACCATCTCTAACTTCAAAAGGAGGAGAGAGAATCACCATTAGCATCAACAGCCTAAGGCTGATTCCTATGAGGCAGAGGTCAGCCGTGCCACCACCCTCCAACCTTTTTTTACCAGCCCTGACACCAATAATAACTCAAATAACTCATTGGTCTTGCAAAATTCTATCCTGCCATCTCCAGCCTCATTTCTAGCACCAAGGCCATATTTTCCAACTACCAATGCTTTTTCTTTGTTTCCAACTTTTGCATTCTAATCACCAGTAATTATCAATCCATCTTGACCGCATGTTTGGTCAAGTTCAGACTGCAGAAGTTGGTAAAACTCTTCAGTTTCTTCATGGTTGGCTTTAGTGTTTGGTGTGTAAATTTGAACAATAATGGCAGTACCAATTGGTTTTCCTAATAAGTGTATGCATATTATTCTATCATTGAAAGTATTGTACTTCAGAATAGATCTTGAAATGTTCTTTTTGATGATGAATGTGATACATTCTTCTTCCATTTGTCATTCCTGGCATATTAGACCATTCCTATTCAAAATGGCCAATACAAGTCCATTTTAGCTCACTAATGTGTAGGATATTGATCTTTATGCATTCCATTTCATTTTTTACGATTTCCAATTTTCCTATATTCATACTTTGCACATTACACATTCTGATTATTAGTAGATGTTTGCAGCTATTTTGTCTCATTTTGAGTTGTGCCACATCAGCTTTACTCCATCCACATCATTAAGGTCACCGCTACTTTGAGGAGGCAGCTGTTCCTCAGGCATATTTTGAGTGCCTTCCAACCTGAGAGGGAAATTCTCACACTGTAACAGACAATATTTCACTGCTGTTCATAACGCTTTCAGCAGCTAATTTTTGTCAGAAATAGACCACCTCTTCCTTCTTCCTGGTCTGTCTTAGTCTGGAAGCTCCACTAAAACCTGTCCACATTGGGTGACCCTGCTGGTATTTGACATACTGGTGGCACAGCTTGCAGCATCACAGCAACATGCAAGCCACCACAGTGGGACAAACTGACAGACAAGTGGTGGCTTTTAAGCCTAGTGGATGGCAAAACTGACCAATGCCCATGTTAGTGTTCCACCACCTTCTTTCCATGGTTCCACCCACACAAGGCTCATCTTCCAGCACTGTATTGGGCAATTTTCTGTTCCACAGTGTTTTCATTAGCTAATTGACAGAAGTAGATTGCCTGCCAGGCCTTTCTTTTTAGACTGTCTTAGTCTGTAAGCTCCACTATGGATGACCCTCCTGGTATTTGAAATATCGGGGGCATAGCTTCCAACATAGCAGCCACATAATAAACTGACAATTGGGTCTGTAGGCATTTTATATTCTGATTTGGATCCTGATCTGCCCCATGGAGAAAGCTTACAGAGAATTTTTCTGCTTTCAGGTCAAGATCTTAATTTCTATCACTCTGTCTAATTTCTGCACCTTGTGCGCATTTGTCCAGATGGACACTGGAAATCACATCCCTTTGATGCCATTTCCACACAGGGTTTACACTGGATAAGCACCCCTGGGAAGGCCCTTCTTAGGCTTTATTTAAGGAGGCCTGGGTACAAGCTGGGCTATAAAATGATGTGCCTTTGGTTGTCTGGGTTGCAGAAAGCTAGGCCTAGTCCTTGAAGTTATAAATAAATTCAGAGCACATTCTATAGGAACAAGGTAAGACAAGTGTCGAGGGACATGACCGGCCATAGGTCCATCATCATTCCAAGGAGATCAGGGCTCAAGCCAGGGCTCCACATACAAAGGAGACCAACAGGAAATTGTCTCCTTATTCTTCTGCAGTCAGCATTAATTTTTCATATGAACTTAAACCTCCTCCTATTACCATCAGAAACAGCTGTCAATGGATAATAATGTGTTTGAATTTAACTGGACTATTATTTCTGAGCAATTGATGGCACTTCAACTAATATTTTCAGGGACAGATCCAGGAAAATCAGCTTACTTATGCTAACAAAAGGTTATCCACAGAATAAGGATAAACACATTGTTAAGAAAACAGACAAGCTAAATGACAAATGCAGCCCTGCTGGAAAGAGACACTTGTTCTCAGAGAATTTATAAGAGGGAATCAGGGGGAGAGGGAGGAAGAGGAGTGGGGAGGGAGAGAGATTGATCCCCTAAGCAGAAGGTTTTCTGTTTACCTATTGTTTGAATCATTAGGGCCTCTTTCCCCTGCCCTGGTTCCATCTTTTCACATTGAAGGAAAGCGCTTGCTGGAAGATTAGGCTAATTTTCCTATTTAATAGAAGAAAAAAAAAAAAGAAAAGAAAAGAAAAGAGAAACACCAAATGAATAACAATGATGACCTTCAAACTGCTGAGCTTAGAGGTCCAGCCTTCACTCTGTGCTTGTAGCAATCTCTCAATAACTGATTAAAGGATTAACCACCCAATTTGTTCAAAAGAATACAAGATTTATATACTTATAAGGTCCGGGAAGACAGACACCTGGATTAGCACAACAATAACCTACAACAGAAGAGTCAGACGGAAAAGTAATTCACATTTATAGTTTGAATTTTTAAACTATAAAGTAGAATATAAGATCTACCATGCAATTAGTTTCAACAGCATTAAGGAGTACGCATTGGTTTTATCTGTACCTCTCGTGAAAACAGGTCTAATTAGAAATGGCATCAGTGCATCTATCGAATGTGGGTTAATGACTGATATACCTATACATGTTTTATCTGGGGATCTTAAAGGGATTCCATCTTATTCCAAATAGCATTCAAAAGAGGTGAATGCTTAGGTGCAACAGAACAGAGAATGTTCAATGTTACCTTGTATTCCAAAGGTGGACCAGACTGGGAAGGTCTCACTGTGAGCAGTGAGCTCACTCCAGGGAGGCAGGTACTAGGGAAACAGCATAATCCCAGGCTTTGGTGTTTAATCTGGCCCCACCCTTTGTTGTGCAAAGCTGTTTACTCAAAAGAACAAGAATCACATTCCCTGTGTCAATACAAGTGAAACACACCCTTTCAGAGTGGGTCAAATGACTTGGTTCTCATATGGGAATTGGTTTATTGACCACAAAGGAAATCTTCCTATGCAAGTAAACACAGGCCAACTTGCCCCTGGGAATAGGCAGTTGACTTCAGATGCACTTGTGTGCTGATGTAGGATGGTCCTCAAATGAAAATGAAAGGGCTGTGGAAAAATGTGCTGCCACTGATTCTGATCTGCCACTAAAATCCACCTTGTAAGAACGAACCTCTCGTGACTGGTTCCAACCCCCAAGCAGGATTTTGTAAAAGCAGTGAGGAAAGAAGAAAGGAATTAGGATTTAATATATGAAAGTAAGATTTAACACTAAAAATCATATCCAGGGATATGTAATAGAAAAAGCCCTAATATGAGTCCAATTTTATCAGATGGGTCTGACTTTTCTCAAGACTAGGAACTATTTTGCCCATCTTTCCTGTATTCTCTCTCTTTTCAGCCAAGAAGGTTAATTTAGTCAGTCCTTAACTTGACCTTGGTGTCCCTGTTGTTCTTCTCAGGTGCCAGCAAATTGATTACAACTCATAGCCAACACCATGTGCAAAAGAACATAACATTGTCCAGTCCTGTGCCATCCTCCCAATAGTAGATGTGTTGGAGCCCATTATTACAGCCCCTCTGCCAATCCATCCTGATGAGGGTCTTCCTCTTTTTGCTGCTTTTCTGCTTTAGCAACCATGATGTCTTTCTCCAGGGGTTGGGCCCTCCTGATAATATATCCAAAGGGAACAAGACAAGGTCTCACCATCCTCCCTTCTAAGGAGAATTCTGGCTCTACTTCTTGGGTGACGCAGATGTTTAGTACACTTGGCTACTAACCAGAAAGCTGGCAGTTCAAGTCCACCGAGAGGTGCCTCTGAAGAAAGTCCTGGCAATCCACATCTGCAAAATCAGCCATTGGAACCCTATAGAGCACAGTTGTATTCTGACACACATGAGGTCACCAAGAATTGGAGTCAACTCGAAGACAAATGGTTCACAACTGGTTAACTGGAACTTAACTTTTGGCTACTCAAGAATGTCCCTTCACAGGGTTTCACCTTCTTTCTCTGCCCCTCCAAACCTTCCCTGTATGACCTCACTTCCTTCAGAATCAAAGTTCACATTGTCCCCTTAGTTACTCCAACTGGTTCCTCCTGCCTAGGATTCACACCTCTCTCAGCCAGCCCCATGCTAGGCAGCTGCTTCTTCTTGCAAAGCGTGTTACAAGTTCTCCTCTGCTAAGGAGGCTCTGGGTGATGCAAATAGGGATGCACACAATTGCCAGCTGAAAGGCTGGCAGCTTGAACCCACCAAGAGGCATTTTGGAAGATAGACCCACCAATATGCTGCTGGCAAGTCAGACATTGAAAACCCCATGGAGCACAGGTCTCCTCTGAAATATATGAACTCGTCATGAATCAGAATCAACTCAACAGCAACTAATAACAAAAAGCAGCCTTTTCAGAAAATAACACAATCCACTGTCTCCTGCTATAGCCCCTTCAACCCACTCCCAAGTGCGTGCCCATTCATGGGACTCTGGGTTATGTACTCTTGCTTTACTGGGTTTTTATTAATGATTTTTCATGTTCCTCTCTATGGAATACCCCACACACACCCCACCAAAGCAAGGTCCAGCTATTTATTGTGCTCCTAATTCCCCCAGCCTCTAGCATTGAAGGAACAATGCTTGTGGTTTACTGACTAGTCACCTAAAAACACCGTGCTTATCTGGGCCCAAGTAAGTAGATCAAGACTCACAGAAACAAACCAGTTGCTGTGGAGTCAGTTCAGATTCATGGCAATGTCACATGTCTCAGAGTAGAACTGTGTTCCATTGAGTTTCAATGGCTGATTTTTCAGAATCAGATCACCAACCTTTTCTTCCAAGGTACCTCTAGTTGGATTGGAACCTCCAGTGTGTAAGTTAGCAGCTGAGCACATTAACCAGTGGGACTCCCACAGAAACAAGCTGATCCAATTAATAACAAGCTCATCATCTAATTTCAACCACTAATCCAAATGCAAGGTGTGAACCCAAGTGACTAAGTTGTGTTGATGGTTGAAATAGTTTGGTTCCATGGAGATATGTAAATCATGTTTATATCACACCACTTCTTGGTTTAAAAAAAAAAAAAACTCCACTGTTGTTGTTAGGTGCCCTTGAGTCGTTTCCTACTCATAGCGACCCCATGCACAGCAGAACTAAACACTGCCCGATCACATGCCAGCTCCATGATCCCTGCTATACTTAAGCCCATCATCACAGCCACCGTGTCAAACCATCTCA
>NW_006921589.1:9483321-9485689 GCF_000298275.1 Orycteropus afer afer
CATCAGGACATAGCACTCTAGTCATGGTATTATTATATGCCATCAAGGTACATCAACATTATGTGCCATCAAGTCATTCAACTCATAGTGAACCCTTATGTTACAGAGTCCAAACTGCCCCATAGGGTTTTCTTGGGTGTAATCTTTACCACTGTAGATTGCCAGGTCTTTCTCCCACAGAGATTCAAACCACCAACCTTTCAATTAGCCGCTAAGCACTTAACCATTTGAGCCACTAGGGCTCTTTATAGTAGTCACAGAGACCCTGACTTCTGAAGCCAGAATTTGGTAGCACCATCTGACAAATTAATTTTCTCTATTTGTAAACTAATGTGAAATGTATCCTCATGATATAAAATTAACTCCTCTTAATTTTTATTTTATAAAAATTTTATTTTCTATTAAGCAACTCATCTATTATCCTGTTAGGTAAGAATAAAAACATTGATTTGAGAATGTGGGAAAATCAAGAATACATGATCACAAATCATAAAGTCACTATTCTAGCAAATAAATTCTATTTAATTCTTGTAATTCTTTCAGCGCTAGAAGCCAGGGTCATCTAGAAAATAAGCCTGGTGAGTGGTAAATAGGATTCGGAGATTAGTAGAGAGATGTGCTCAGAGATTTATTCATTTGGTGTCTCTGCCCTGACCCTTTTGCCCTAGAAGGAAACAGGAAAGTGTGTAAGTCTTTTGGAATGAATTCCTGGCACCCTATCAAAACTATCCCAAATCCTAAGGACATTTGGGACTGCCTTAGAGTGGATCAGAGCCAGCTAAGGGGATAACTGGAATCAAACTCAGAGCTCCAGTGAATGGGAAATAAACATGGATGGGAGGGAGGGGGAGGGGACAAGATGGCAGGATAACTCTGACAGAGGTCATGCCCAGCTAACGATTCTCATTCCCACAGATTCCAGAATACCACGGGGCTTTACAACATAAGAAGCGCCAAAATCATCTGTTTTTGTGCTGATCAAAGTGATTTCCCAGCAGGACTGCTTTGAAAAGCATCATAAAATGAGGAAGGTTCTCAAGCCCCCCTCCCCTCTGTGCTCCCCAGCCTCCAGGCAGCGAGCCCACGCAGGTTCAGCAGAAGCTCAAAGAGCAACCTCCATCTCAAGAGTTAACTTTTTGGAAGCGTTTGTTTTGTAACACTTGTCTCAGACACAAATGGATTCAGGCCACCTGGTTTTTATAAGGCAGTGGAGGAGGGGATTCAAGAAAACATATTTATGATTTATAATATGAAACCATTTTTCTGATCACTTTCCACTAAAGGGAGGAAAGAGATTAATTGGCATGAAGCAATTTCCAAGGTCAGCTCAGTGACTTTTCAATGATGGGTGAATCATATTCCTAGGAACATAGCATTTAAAAGCTAGGCAGGACCTTGGAGCTCATCTCACCAATTTCCACAGATTTCCAGATGAGGAACCAAAATCGGGGATAAACAGCAATTTCCACAAGGTGACAAAGTCAGAATTAGAGTGATGGTCCCCAATCTCAACGTGTGTATTCAGCTATATCCTGTTGTCTTCTTCCTATTCGATCAGAAGCCACCATGACATATCATCGCTACGCAAAAATACAATGACACTGACTAAAAGAATACAGTCTGGCTGAAAGTTACCTCAGTCTTACAAAAGTCCTCACAAACCCCAATGTTCTCAGATTAATGGCTTGATCATCTCTATTCATGAAAGCACAGGTGTGTTTTAATATCAGAGATAATTCATTTGTGCCAAAAACATAAGCTCCTCATTATTCTAAACACTCATAGTGAACCCACCTATTGGCCCCCCAGGGAACCCTTACAAACTTCAGGAGAGTCATCAGCCTACATAGACCTAGTGTCTTCTGAGACCACGAAGCTACCTGGAGAATGCATGCATGCTAAATTAGGCATTCACGATCAATTTTTTGCAAACATTGATCAACTCAAAACATATCTTTGGGCTGTCTCCAATATCATCTGACAGTTTGTAATCCTGAGTTCCATATTTCTAAAATATTTTTTCAACATTTAGATAATTCAGCATATTACAAAAGAGCACCTTCATTATTCAAGTATAAGGGTGGAAGTCTGAAGTCTAACTGTAAGGCATTTTTGCTCTTCAGTTTCCTGAAGTTTCCATCTTGGCAATTGCTCCCTAGTGCTGCCCTGCCCCTCACACACATTTCCTGACCCGGCAAGGAGAACAGCTGCCCCTTAACCCTGCATTAAACGTTGGTGGCAAATGCCAAAATTCCAGGCCTCTCCCTTTCATGTTGTCATTTGAGCAGAAAGACAGCTGCTCACCATTATACCCAGGATACCCTTCATCTACGTGGAGAATGTGGTGAAGTCATTCCCTCATGGCTTC
>NW_006921589.1:9486884-9488307 GCF_000298275.1 Orycteropus afer afer
TTTTTTTTTTTGTGACTATCCCCAAAAATTATCTTCTTCTTGTTCACATGCTACAAATCCAGATTGTGGGATAGAAGGTTAAGAGAGAAGAAAATCTGAAATAATGGAGTAGAACTAGAGAGAATAAAAACAGGGAGAAAAAAGCCATAAGTAAAAAAAAGAATGGACCAGAACTAGAGATGCCTATTTATAAGAGAAAATTCACTCGACTCTTTGAGACTCAATTTCCTTATCTCTAAATACAGAGAATGTGGTGTCTAATTAATAAGGTTGTTGTAAAAGACAAATGCATATGATCTGCTCAAAAGTCCTCTAAATACCCTAAAACAAAGCCACATCTGTTGCCACTGTGTCAATTCTGACTCATAGAGATCCCACAGGGTTACCAAGGCTATAAATCTTTATGGAAGTAGATTGCCCAGTCTTCCTTCCATGGAGTGGCTGGTGGGTTTGAACTGTCAACCTTCTATTTAGCAGTCAAATGCCTTAAGCACTGCACCACCAGAGCTCCTTAAATACCCTAAAACACTAACAAATGTAAGTAATAATTGTTGTAGTGGAGAACATTTAAGAACATGGTCAGACTACCTCAGTATGTTTAATCCTAGCTTTGCTGCTTATTTGTTATGTCACTTTGGACAATTTAGTTAACCTATCTGACTCTTAGTTTCCTCATCTATAAAATGGGAATAATAGCAACAGCTACCTCATCATATTTTTAAAAAAAATAAAATAAAAAAAGCACACTGCTTAATACCCACAAATATTTGAAACTGTTGCTATTTTTATCATTGCTATTATTTTGGTAGCCTCCTCCCCATCATCATCATAAACATTTAAATAATGCTTACCATGTGCCTGGTACTGTTCTAAGTGCTTTAGGTGTATGAATTCATGTAGTAACAGAAAAGGACTATAATTGCTTTTGGGGTTTGAAATCATGGGCTAAGACTCTCTCCACCCTGGAATTGCCAGTCCTAACTCAGCATTCTCATAGTGACTCATGTCTTCATAGGGCGCATGGTTTAGTCTCCTATGACAAAACTTCCCCTCTGCCCTACACCCTTCCTACCTTTCCATGTGAAGGACAGGATGAGGGCTGGGAGAGGGTGTGGCTACAGAAGCTCTCTGTGCCTTTCAAGGGAGATAACCAGCTAAAGTAATAAACAAGCGTACAATCAGCACCAATGGGAGAGACGTGAGCAGCTTTGCTCAAAGTGTATTCCCCAAAATATCATCCTATAAGGAAAAAACACAAAAACCAACCTCACTGCCATCGAGTGAATTCAACTCATAGTGACTGACCCAAGGTGGATTTCCAACGTGGTATCTCTACAGGAGTAGATTGCCCAATCTTCCTTCCAAGGAGTGACTGGTGGGTTTGAACCACCAGCCTTCTGGTTAGCAGTCAAATGCATTAAGC
>NW_006921589.1:9489337-9490354 GCF_000298275.1 Orycteropus afer afer
TAGAACTGCATTCCATAAGGTTTCCAATGGCTATGATCTTTCGGAAGTAAATGACCAGAACTTTCTTCCAAGGTGTCTCTGGAATGATATGAACTGCCAACTTTTCAATTAGTAGCCAAGTGCTTTACCGTTTGCACTACTCAAGTACTCCATTACCTATACAAATACATACTTCCAATCTAACTACCCACTCTATGCCCTGACTCAGTGCCTCTCCTCCTCTATCTCCTCTGTTGGCCTGACACTCCATCATTCCTCATGGTCTGAGTTTGCCTTTAAAAACCTGCTTTTTTCAAAAAATGTGCATAAGGGAATCTTTCAATACTCAGAAACCTCCTCCCACTCCCCATTCATGGCCTTTCCCACTGTGTGGGGAGAATCAGCCTCAATAGTTTAGAAAGATTCATGCGTAATTTTATTGAAAAGGAAAATCATTGCACTCCCTTTGTAGATGGTGTGACTGAATAATTCATTGAAAGCGTCATTATCTATAATTGTGATAACACACACTTTCAAATAAAGTATTGCACATATCAAATATCCCTGATACATTCTGGGCAAATATGTGCACATATGTAATCAGCTGTGGTAATCAACTGCACATCAACAAAGAATCCGAGTGTTTCAGGGGCGTAAAGATGCCGTTACAGTGAACAATCATTTGGCAGTGTGGCTTATTTTAATAGACACATCACTTTAAAATAAGTCTTCACCATCTGCCGCAGCCTCTAATTACAAATGCAACAAGAACATAATTCACAATTGCATCATTAAAAAGTAAGACATAAGGGATTTAATGCATGCCTCTGTCCCTTTTTAATGCAGCAGACGTCTGTTCATCTTTTCTTGTGTTTCAGGCACAAATTGGCGGTAAAAGTTTCTTCCCTACGTGCTGCATTTCCAGAGAGTGCTTCAGGAGACAACAGGAAATCCATATAAGGGTAGTTTGTTGTCATAAATATTTATAGGCTATAATCTTATCAATATTAGATTTACTTGTCAATGTTGTGTTTCATA
>NW_006921589.1:9491304-9492637 GCF_000298275.1 Orycteropus afer afer
AGAGGAAACACCTGGTAACCTGCTTCCATAAAGATTTACAGCCTCTAAGACATATGAGGCAGTTCCACGCTGTCCTAAGTTTGCTTTGAGTCTGAATCAACTTGATAGCACTCAACACCAGTAACAAGAACTCTCAACAAACAGCACTAATAGCTTAATTTAACTCTGATAGATCTCCTTATCTACCAGAATCATCCTCACAATTGTTGATATTATTTTTAATAAGATAAGCAACTATTTTGCAAGCCAAGCAGAGAAAGAAATATTAATTGCCTTCTTGGTCTGTACCATAAGGAGCTCTGGTGGCATAGTGGATAAGGCATTTGGCTGTTAATCAGAAGGTCAGTGGTTCAAACCCACCAGCTGCTCCATGGAAGTAAGATGAGGCAACCTTCTTCTGCAAAGATTTACAGCCTCAAAAATCTAATGGGGTTGCTATGAGTCAGAATTGACTTGATGACAGTGCAGTTTCTTTGTTTTTGTTTTTGTTTTGTTTTGTTTTTTGGTTTTCGTCTGTACCATAACATATGCAAAGCTTCATGATTTTCCCCCAAGTATTTTGTTTCATAGATATTGGCAGGTGGCATATAATCCATTCCCCTGCACTCCTGGAATATTTGAAATATAATACAAACATTCCTACCACAAGGTTAAATTAACAAAATATGCTATATAATATGTAACCAACATTAAGCCAAGAGATAGTCAACAGAAGCTGAGAATTCCTGATGCCTTGGTCTGAAAAATCCATTAACCTCACCCACAAGCACTGATGGTTTATTACTTTTCTGAAAGGTTACCTTGGGATACAACAACACCCATATTCACTCTCCTAGCATTTCCCAGGATTTCAAGGGATGTCATGACCTGGAAACAACCTATGATTCTCTTTCAGTTCCTGTTTAGTCAATAGCCTACTTCCATATGCTAGATATCTTTGATTTTTCTCCCTAGATACCATGGTCCCTCCCTCACAGTTACTGCTTCTCGCATGATACCACACTATAGGAGTTAAAAAGTCAGGGTAACGCTTCCCCTCACCAGGGTGAGGACTACTGATAGTTTCCATTTTACACTAATAACGTCTCCTGTCTTTATCAGAGTTACTTTCTGTCCTCTGGGGTACTCCAGGGCCTCTCTTGCAACTTAGTCTTCCAATCTACCTTTATGGCACAGCCCTTTATTACAGAGTGTAGCCTTAACAATCACAGACAGTCACACTGTGCTAGGGGAAAAAAGACCCCAGATTCAAACATGTTGTACAGAGACCTTTTATTAAGTCTTAAGTAGGACAAAGACAAAGAAATCATCCAGATGAGGGAAATTGTCAGCA
>NW_006921589.1:9508933-9520665 GCF_000298275.1 Orycteropus afer afer
TTCAAACCCACCAGCCACTCCTCACAAGGAAGGTTGGACAATGTACTTCCATAGTGATACTGCCTCAGAAACCCAAGGAGGGGTCACTATGAGTAGGGTCCAACTCAATAGCACATAACAACAACATTTTTTCACACTTCATAAGATTCCTTAGAGGAACCAATTTAGCATAATATTTTTTTTTAAGAATCAAAAAGAATATCCTTTTTTTTTAAGAATCAAAAGAAATAATTCATCTTTTTCAATGCACTTTTTGAATTGACTAATTTATATCAAACTTTCTGCAAGACAGGCCAGGAATGCCACCTTCCCCTGCCAACAATGATGCATTACGTTCAGTTTCTTTGCCATTGAGTCAATTTTAACTCATAGTGACCCTTTAGGAATAGAGTAGAACTGTTCCATAGGGTTCCCAAGGCTGTAATATTTGCAGAAGCAGACTGCCACATCTGTCTTCCATGGAGCAGCTGGTGGGTTTGAACTGCCAACCTTTCAGTTAGCAGTCAAGGGCTTAACCACGGCACCATTAGGGCTCCTCAGTTTCTCAGTCTTCATCAAAAGACTGAGATTCCTTGCAGCAACCCTCACCAATATGCACAAAACCTAAATTGACAGAACTCTTAACGCTAAAGTCCTGGTCCAAAACATCTGCAAGACAGCAGAAGAAAGAAAATGTTTGCAAACAAAACAAATAGAAATAAAATTCTCCTCAAGCTTTATTTGACATTATCATGCAACACAAACATTAACCAATTTTTCCAGAGGAAAGAAAAGACACAAATGGGAACTTGTTTTTTCAAAGTAATCACTAAAATAGTAAATTAGTTTTAATATATTTAGTTTAAAGTATAAGCCCCAAACCAGGGTCCTGGTAGGGGGAAAATCTAGACCCATTCATCAAGGATGTTAAGGATTAGGTTGAAACTTTGGTTTCCCAGGGTCAAATAAAATTCCCACCACAGAGTTGATCCTCTGAGATTCTAATTTACTGCACAGAAAACTCCAAAGTGGCCACATTTATATTTGTTTTATATTTCTAGACTGCCTTTAATGAGATTTTGTCAAGCAGATAGGTATAAGCAAGTGGCCACAGTGCTTGTACAATAAGTTACCCAGAATCTCACACTGCTGCCACTGGCAGAGTCTAGCAAAAACTCCTCCAAGAAACAGAACCACAACTTCACACTACTGCTACTAGAGGAGCAAAACAAACTCTTGAAAGAAACAGATAGAGTGAAAGAGGGGGAAAAAAATGACAAAAACTTAACAGGCCAGAGTTCAATATATGCAATATCTCTTTACATTTTAAATCTGAAGACATAACAAAACACTCCTAAAAATGATAAAACACAATCTTCAGATATATGCAAGAACTACATCCTAGAATATAATTTCAGTTTCTTACAAGTTCAACTGCTCTTTTTCCCCGGACACATCAAGAGATTATTAAAGGCAATCCTACCTAAACCTGGAGATACCAATTGTCGGCAAACATACAGAAAGAAAGTGCTGAGCCTGCAAATGGAAGAACACAAGCAACGCTTAATCAAAGGTCTCAGGGAGGCACGCTGAAACCAAGGGGCTCAAAATCAAAAGGGTTTTCCTCACAGGGACCCCAAGGCCCATTGAGATGTTAGGGTACAAGACACCCCCTCTCTGGCACCTGTTCTAGTCCTTGATCTCCCAGGGGTCCCAATGAGGAAAGACAACTTTGGATGCCACTTTTGTCACCATTTATGCTAGGTGAAAGAAGACCCCGATTCAAACTTGTTCCATAGAGACCCTTTCATTGAGTATTACTTAGAACAAAAACAAAAAACAAAGGCAAAGACATCATCTGGATGAGTGAAACTATAAGCATGTTCCCAATTCAGACGTCACTGAATCACAGTCATTCATGCTGTTCATTATTTATAAACCAAACCAAAACCAAACTCCTGCCATGGAGTCAGACCCAACTCATAGCGACCCCTCCTTGGGTTTCTGAGTTGGTATCTCTACAGAGGTAGATTGCCCAACCTTCATTATATATGATGGAGAATAAAGGGAGTCATCACAAGGTGGCACATCAATTCATAACTGTCATAGGTGGGACTACAGAAGCAGGTAAAGGACCATGACTGTGATACCTACACAATTGCAGGTTAAACAATTGCAGGATTCGTTCTGGGTTTTTGATTCCTTGGCACCATGGTGGTCAGGGTATGACTGTGATGATGCAACCCTGAGTCACAGTCACCAGGACCCCAACTTTTAGCTTAAATTATATAATATGCATTTGGTTGGCCATTTTGGGTAAATGCCCAGGGAAGCTCCCTAATTCTTTGTGTGAGTGCCTTTCTACATCCTAATTAATCTACTTTCAACCACACTATTCCTGAGGGCAAACTGCCCCTCCCTGGACTTGCCCCCGACTTGTCTAAACATCCCCACATTATCCACATTGTTGGTTTAATGGCCAGCAAACATTAGGAAAGTAACATAAAAAACTCAAATGGTGTCTGAACTTATGTCAAGATTTAAAATGGAGTTAGGGTTCCCACTGTAGACTGCAGCTTTACAGAAAACAAGTTCTTCAGAATTAAAGCACTAATGCAGTATGATTTTCTGCATCTTGCTTCTATCACACATAAAGCTCACATCAAAAATTCTTTGTATATTTGGCCTGTATGTTTTCTCTCATGAAACCAATAATTACATTCTTTGTTTTTCCAAAAGGGTTCATTTTCACTTCCTCAATCCTTAGATTCTTAACTCTTTGGAGCAAAATTTCTGTTATTCCAAATTTAAACCATTATTCTAAAAGACAAGGCAATGAACAGTACGTTCACAGAATTTCACACACATAAAATTAACTCCTTAAAGATACTGGAGTTACAAAATAAGCTTGTAAGGATACAGTATTTTTAAAAAAATACATTTAAACAAAACTAAAAGTTTTAATACTAATCTCAGTGTTTTATATCTATAAAGTGACTTCTTAACAAGGCCTTATCGTTCCATTTCCATATACCATGATTTTACTTTCCTACCAAAGAGCAAAGTAGAATAAAAAAGTCATAGAATCATGGAATATGGACTGAAAGAGTACTTCAGAGGACACAGATTTCCTAATTTATCTTTGTGTCTTCAGTCAGAAAGGAATGCTCTTAAACCACCTCAAAATGATAGCTCTCTACTATACCTTCTTCCTGAAACTTCAGAGGCAGCTCCCCAGCAGGACAGCCCCCATTTTCCTCCTGCCCCTCCCCAAATGTAGTAAGCATTCCAGGGCTTCCCAGAGCCCACCGCACAGGAAGTTCTTCCCGTGCTCCCTGCCACATCCTCAGACCAGTCTTTTATATCTGGAAAACTACAAGAGCTGCCCATTCTTCATACAATGAGTAGCCTTTCCCTTACTTTAAGATTTATCAATTGAGTTTTCCCCAAGCTTACCTTCTCTTGATTAAATAACATAAATGCTTTTATCTTGTCATTATTTTCATTTTTCTGGTTTTATTTGGTCAGTATCAATCTCTTTTTCATAGAAATTTTATGAAAGTATTTTTTCAATCAGGATTTTTAAAGCCATATTAAATTTTAAGTTATGACTTCTGTCATTTTGAGTTTTCTTCACTTCCACAAAGCTCAACTTCCCCAGATCAAATTCTGCACGTCTAAATTTTGTCAACAAGACTTCATTTTGCCATCAATTTTTGAACCAATAACAAATTCTCCCATGAGCTGTTTTAGTTCTTGTCAGTTTCATTTTGTTTTGATCATTTCTACTAGTAATGGCCATTATGGATTTGATAACAGAAGATAGCTAGAATTTATTTCTTAGCTAACTCATAAGAGAATTGTCAGCAGTTTTTGTGAGACAGAGATAAAGGCAAAAATCAGGATATAAAACGAGAAAGACAAAAGATGGGAGGAGAGGCCCACAAGGGGGTAAAATAAAAATTCACACTGAGAAAGGAACCAACAGAGAAACTGCAACAGTTTTATTGTATTAATAGCTTAGCTCCTTATACACAGCATTGCCAACATGTTCCCTACCTAAAATGGTGGAATCCATGTTTGGATATCAAGTTTGTCCACCGTCATGTTTGTCCCTGTTGAACACCATGGTTGTAAAGTAGAGGGCCATCAAAGGACTAACTAAATAGCCACAATAATGGATTCAAACACACCAATGATCATGAACATGGCACAGAACCAGGACCATTCATTCTGTTATATACATGGTCGCCAGGAATCAGAGCTGACTTGACAGCAACTAACAGCATCATCCAACTTCTTCAATCTTGTTATGGTTTTTCATTTGCTGCCCAGTTCTATAAAAATATTTTTTAGATTATAAGGACTGAACCAGAATACCATACTCTCCCAATGATATGATCAGTGCTCTGTGAAAGGAAAGTTTTGGCTGTGATTTGTCCATGCATCTACTTATTCCTTTGTTCATTAAATAAATATGGGACCATCACAATGTGCATTATGCATTATGCTATGTACTGAAGATACAGAGGTATATGAGACAGATCTGACCCTGCCTGTCTGGAGCATACGTGGGCAAGACACCTATAAATGTGGGACAAAGAAGCAAGTAAGATATGTGCAAATTATGATCAATGCTTTGAAGGGATAAACAGAGTGATGAGACAGAGTCAATGGGAGCGAAGGTCTCTGGGAAGAAGTGAAACTAGAGCTGAAACTTGAAGGGTAGACACACTGCTGGGAAATGAGTGTTCCAAACAGATGGAATAGAGAGTACAAGCACCTGGAGGCAGGAAAGGGCTTGGGCAGCTTAAGGAACAGAAAGGAAGTGGGTGTGTTTGGAGATCAGGAACAAGTAAAATATTCCAAAATAAGATACCCACCTTTGACAAGTGTAAATTGGCAAAAACAAAAACGAAAAGTTTATTTTCCATAATTCAAAATCTAAATATTCAGATAAATATTAAAATATTGAAGTTAGAGTCATTAATTCTACCATTCAGTTTTCCACCAAACTCTTTTTCACTTATCTCAGTACTCAAAACAAAAAAGAAAAGAAAAAGAAAATTATGTAAGTATGCAAGTCATCTTTCATATTAACAAGTCTAAGATTACATATTTTAATCAGCTTGAAGGATAATTGGAGGGCTGCTCTTGCTTGGAGTTCCTGAAACATAATTTTCCCCGTTGGTTTAACCCAGTATGCAAAGCCCTGAGGAATATTTCAGCAACAAAGACCTTTCCCCATCAAACACAGGAAGAAAACTAACTTCATTTCCTCCTGTTCCTTCCTGCCACAAATCTACATTCATATCAGAAGATAAACTGACCCCAAACACAGGTGTAATTCAATATTCTATTTCAAATGCCATCAGATTTGAAACCCAAGAAATTAACAGCTCACCAGGGACCCAACTGAAATAAAACCAACTTTGATCCTATTCTCAAATCCCTTGCCAAATGAATGGGCACCTAGACCCCCTCTGCTTTTGCTTTAATTGAAATGAATAACTATATCAGAAGAATGCAGCATGTAGGAGAGCAGATTACAAGAGAAATGCGTTTTTCTGCTTGATTATTAGAGGAGTAATTTGAGTGTTGGGACAGGATAAATATTGACGAACAACAATTCTTGATCCGGCACTAGGCCAGCATCTCTCTGGCATCCTGGAGGAACAGAGGTATGTGAGATCTGATACATCTTACCTTCAAGGTAGAAACCTGTGGTTCTTTTATTACACCCCAGGGAAGACAACATGTTATTTCTAGCATATTAATATATAGAGAATGGTCTCCTAGTCCAGTGGGTAAGCTTATAAAAATTAAGTGTCTATAATGGGATGGTTTTCAACAATTTGTTGCTCTTTTGTTCAAATGCTTTGGTTATCCATAATACTTTATATATCTTGGTTCAAACAACACCTCAGCTTTATTTGTAGAAGCCATGTGAATGAGGCCAAAGAGCTCTTGATGAATCACCTAGAAGTAGATAAACTTGGAGACATAAAAATGACCATTGGTACCTGTTGTTGTTGTTGTTATGTGCCATGGAGTCGGACCCAACTTGTAGCGACCCCTCCTATAGAAGTAGATTGCCCAACCTTCCTTCCGAGGAGTGGCTGGTGGGTTTCAACTGCCAGCCTTCTGGTTAGCAGTCAAGTGCCTTAGGCATTATGCTACCAGAACTCACTCCTTAGAGTGTAAAAATAATAATGCCCTTTACAATAATTGCCAACCATTGTGCTGTTGACTCAGGCTGTTTTCCTCCCAACTCTGCTCTTAACCACTGCTCTAAGTTCTGGTGGCGTAATGCCTAAAGCATTTGACTGCTAACCAAAGGCTGGTGGTTCAAATCCATCAGCCACTCCTTGGAAGTAAGGTTGAACAAAATCTACTTCTGTAGTGATGCTGCCTTGGAGACCCAAGGAAGGGTCACTGTGAGTCGGATCCAACTAGCCAGCAGAGGGGGAAGACACCTCCCTAGCTGTAACTCCAGAACTAGAGCCAAGAACCCAAGTTTGGTGCCAGCAATGCCACTTCCTAGTCTGTGACCTCAAATAAGCCACGGTGCCCTCTCTGAGCCACACTTTTTTCTGCTACAAAATGTAGATAATAAAGGCTACCCAAGGGCCATTGCGAGGGTCAATTAATATTTAAAAACATATAAAGTATTTGTAAAAAGTAAAGCTCTACATGAATATAGTACATAAAATCAAAAACCAGTTGTTCTTGAGTTGATTCCAACTCGACCCATGTGTGTCAGGGTAGCATTGTGCTCTACAGGGTTTTCAATGGCTGATTTTTTTTTTTTTTTTTTCTGAAGTAGACAGCCATTCTCCCAAGACACCTCTGGGTGGACTCAAACCTTCAACCTTTTGGTTAGTAGCTGAGTACATTAACCATTTGCACCACTCACAGACACAATTATTATGACTTATTGTTTATTAAATACCTACAAACTGCCAAGTACTAAGCAGTATTATTTACTTTCTCCCCAACCCTGAGACAATCTGAAGAATAAGCATTATCCCCCACTTTTCAAAGAAGGAAAGAGATGTGCAGAGGACACATGTACCCAAGGTTTAGCTAGAATAAAATTCCCTGTCAATGATGGCAAAATATTCTCGGTAATTATACTGACAAAAGACAAGTTCAATTAAAAACACCTATTGCCTTCTGATTTTTTAAAGTTCCTGAAAATGATCAGCAAATATTGAATAGATGTGATCACAATGTGTATATGCAAAATAAATGTACATCTATAATAGATATATTAGCTTCCAATCACACATAAACAATGTAAAATGTGTGCATTGGGAGTGAAAAGTCATTGAGTAAACTAGTGTCTTCCTCTAAGCTTTGGGGGCCCAATTAAGTAAAATTAGCATGGGCCATGGTGAAGCAGGTGAGCGAGCCATTGGGAGTATAAATTTTCCTCAAGTGTAAAAGGTACAGCAAGTCCTGAATGAGAAATGAAAACTTCCCATCTGTTGGGGATATTCATTACCTTCCAAATGGCCTTCATCCCCTTTAGGGTAAGTAACAGCACAATTCAATTGGGTGACCATTTCTGCTCTGTTGTTCCCATGGGCTCCGTAGTAGAGTTTAACAACTTGTTATGCTTTCTCCTTCAGAATTCTCAAGGTCTTAGTGAGGTTACCTCAAGTAAGAAAATGGAAGGTGCAAATACACCGCATTATTCTAGGATACACACCTACAGATACATAGATTCACCAAGAAAATCCACAAATATTGACCTATTTGGCTAGGAAACATTAGTTTGTCTGGGAAAACAAGCAAACCCTGAAGTCTCTGTGGCTGAATTCAACAAAAATTTGTTTGTTGCTAGTGCAAATGCATAATGCAAGCTGTCCTGTTTACTTTTTATGGGTCTGCCATCTCAACATGAGGCCCTCCGCAGTCAACAAAACAGGTTAGAAAAAACTGAACTATCACACAGGGCGTCTCCTAGAAGTGACATATCACCTCCACTTACATTCACTGACTAGACCTAGCTTCGTGCTAACCCCCGCATGCACACAACTGCAAGAGACAGAGAATCCTTCCTTCACCCACCCAAGAAGGAGAAGAGAACTAGAGGGCACATGCTCTATCTCCATCACTACATCATTCCACACACAAAAAGGCATTGTGCTGGGTGCTGGGATTCAAGGATAAATTAGACCCAGTCTCTGCGTGGAGGACTCACATCCTTATAGAGGAGTTAGGCATGTAGAGAGTCCACCATGAAATAAAACACAGAGTGATTTACAGTATAATCCAGCAATAAATAAGGTGCTTTGGGGGTGCAGAGAAAGGACGTTTCACAAAAGAAGTAGCATTTTAGTAGGAACAAAACTCACTTATACATATCACTCAATAAAAGTATAGTAGGATAACATCTGAACACAGAAGGGCAGCATGGGGTGCTGTAGAGCTTCTCCAACTCTCCCAGAATGGTACCCAACAAGAGAAGAGAATGGTACCAACAACAGAAGAGAGTGAGTAGGCACTAGAAGAAAATCCCAAAGCTGCCTGTCCCCAACTCACTTGTATTAGTTTCCCAGAGTAGCCATAAAAAATTCCAAAAATTGAGTGGTTTATAAAAATAGAAATTTACTGTTTCACCATTCTGAAGGCCAAGAGCTCAAAACCAGGGTGTTAGTTAGGTTGATTCCCTCTGAGGCTTTGTGGGAAGATCTGTCCATGACTCTCTCCTAGCTTTCCAGGATGGTTAGGGATCTTTCTTGTTCATTGGCTTGCCATCCCATTGTCAAGAATATTTTTTTTAAAATTCAGAAGATAATAGGGTTTTTTTTAACTGAATTTGTCTTTTGTCAGTATAATCACTGAGAATATTTTACCATCACTGACCAGGGGATTTTATTCCAGCTCAACCTTGGCCATGTTGTTGGTCCTCTCTGCCCCAGCCATCTCCCATTTGTCTCTCTCTCTGTCTCTTTTCCTCTTTCATAAAGACTCTACTCATATTACATTAGGACTCACTCAACTCCAGATGACTTCCTGTTAACTCATAATAGCTCCAAAGATTCTGTCTCCAAACAAGGTCACAAGCACATGTACCAGAGGTTAAGGCTTCAACATGTCTTTTGGAGGACACAATTCAACCCATAACACAGAAGTTGAAAACTAAAGTCTACATTTCCCAGATTCCCCTGCAATGAGGATTCTACATGAAACATAGATGTGCTAAGGCAGGACTAAGGTAGAGACCACCTTTCTGCTCCTCTTGGCTGTTTACTTCCTGGCAAGTATGGACCACAAAATATGAGGGTTTTCTACAACAGTATTTCAGAATCCAACCTCCAGCCCCGTGGGCATCACAAGGCAGTTGACAGTGGCAACAGTGATGGTGGCTTCTTCAATCCAGCTTCCTGATCCCTGGATCGTAAGTTTGAGATGTGCTCTTGAATTTCCCAGTGGTGGTGGCTACACACATAGCAGCTTCCCTGCTGGGTCAATTACCTGGTGAGCCATTCCTGAGGACCTGGCCTGGTACTTATTCATTCCACCTTTCAGGAGATTTTATAAGCACTTATTCTCTGTATTGAATCCTTTCCTGCTTAAAATACCTACAGTGGACTCCATTTAATCCACTGATAAAGTAATCCTCAATCCACCTGACATTTCTTGACCTCAAAGTCCCCAGTCTACTGAGACAGTAAATTTGAAAGGAAATTGGCTATTGGAATGCATCTGGACCACTTCAGGAGCCTACCGCTGGTTTCAGAGACCTACTCTAACTTCATGTCATTGAAAGACACGAAAAAGGAAGGGCTTCACTTGGTTGTAAAGAAGTGTGGGAAGAATGTGAGCAGAGGAAACCCCCAAGGCATAGTTCCCAGCAAACTACTATTCAAATTTAAAGAGGACCGTATACACATGTATAGACTGGGACTATATGTGGGAGAGAACTTGGCCTAGACTTCCTATTCTAGTTTTTTAGCCTGTTCATGGGTAAAGAGGATTACTGAGAAATTCCCATCACATGTTCTAGAATAGCAGCAGAATAATACACACATCTTGCCACAGCATAATCTCCAAAAAAAAAAAAAAAAGCAAAGAGGACTTTTTGTTTGTTTCTGGTAATAATCACTAACTTCAACTTTTTTTTCTTCAAGAAGGAAGTTTAGAATACAGGAGAATGGCAGAAATGGTGGTAAATGAACAATGAGGTGTGATGTCTATAAGAGCTAATGTGTGCTGATGAGGAAGCAAAACCAGCTCAACTGTTGTGGAAAGAAGCCCAGGCAGAACAATTGTAAAGGGACAAGCTGTGGTTCTGAGGCCAGAGGAGACAGGTGGGTCCAAATCCCATGGCCCACAGAAACAGAACTGACCACCCACATTTGGTTGTTGCCAGTCAGTGCCCCACAGACCAGGGTCCTCAATGAGACTAAAATGACTGGTAGCCAAGACTGAAATGACTTTGCAGAGCCTAAAAGAGACAAGGAAGGAGACCACAGCACTCAGCGTGCTACAGGAGACTAAGAAAACCTCCTATCATGACCATCAAGGAAACACTGTCATGTTTTCCAAAGAATAACTTCTTTCTTTATCTGTCTTCCCAAAACTTTTAAAATGAGACTAATAGGATATGTTCTTCCTCATTCAACTAATACCAGGGTTCTGCCTGGAAAAGCTTACTCTGAAACAAAGGAGAATAGTGGCTAGGCCAGGCTGAGAAGGCATTGTTGTCATACTGCTGCTACATTTGTGGTTCTTGAACACCTCCAAACACTCTGTGCATCTGGGAGCTATAGGCGAACCTGTAGGTCAAGTCTCAGATGGGCTCTGGATTTCCACAAGAGCTTAATTACACCCTATGTCTGGAAATCTAAGAATTGTGGCTACTCAAGACTACTGCTGCTGCTCCAAGCTGGTTCTGGCTTAATCTCTGGCCCCTGATTAAGTTTCTTTCTAGGTTTTCCATCTCCTCATGGAATGTTGCTCCAGATTCCAGGTTTATGACTTTTAGGAAATTTACAATTCCAGTTTTGCTTCCACGGACACAGAACTGATCATCTAGATCATTGATCACTGCATTATAGGCTATCAAGAGCTCCTTTCTGCAGTCACCTGTCTGTGAATACCATTGGTGAGCTCAAAACCTGCCTTTTAGCTGAACCTTTTAGCTTAACCCTTTGGGTTCATGCAGAAGTTGGCTCAACTCATTTTCCCAAATCCCTAGGAACCTGTTGTTTATAGGATGCCTTCTTGGAGCATGCTACATGGTGGATAATGACAAACTCATCTACGACCCATCCTAGACACCATGGCAGAACAGAGGTTTGCACATCATGAATGAGATGATCACATAAAGTCATGGGTACTTATGCATCACTGTGGAGCACCACAGTAGTATAGTGTAGGGGATATTTGGCAGGGAGTCAGGAGACCTGTGCAAGCTCTTGCTTTAACCTCTCTGGTCCTCACTTCCCTAAACTTATAAACTCAGTTTCCTTAGTTAAGACACATGAGCATAAATATGCAGTTTTAAGTCTTGATAACTCATGACAACTAAATAGGAGAGCAAGAAGAATAAGAGTTTCCACATTTCTTGTAAATCATTTGTAGAAGACTGTTGTTGGGCCCAAAAATCAGATAATCAGCTCAGATACTCTGGATTAAACTATGATAAAATGGATGCACATCTTACATATTGTTGTTGTTGTTAAGGGCCGTCAAGTTGTTTCCGACTCATAGCAACCCCATGCACAGCAGAACGAAAC
>NW_006921589.1:9521800-9533388 GCF_000298275.1 Orycteropus afer afer
GCCTTAGCCACTATGCTACCAGAGTGGTACATAAGGGGTCACCATGAGTTTGTACATTTTCCTCTTAAGGTACGCTTATGGATACCCAATCTCAGGTGGAAATATGTGACCTTGCCCTGCCTGGCACTCCCTCAGGATGCTTTTGCTCAGGGAGAGTGTACCTTTAGGTTAGTAGATGAGTGCAAACTTTTTGCACCACCCAGGGACCTTCATCTCCCACTGCCTCCCCCCCACTTCCTTTACCTTTTTTCCTTTTTTCTCTTTATTCCTGTCCCACTGCTGCACCTCTCTCTAGCTCTTCTCCCTGTTATTTCTTCCTCTTTCTCCCTCAAGAAGCTGATAAACCTGTGTTTTAAGCCTATGTGGCATTAATCAGGATTAAATGCTTAGAAAACAAGTAAGTTACAACGAGACTATTTGCCTTCCTGGGATTCTCCTGTTTATTCCTTCCTAACCAGACTCAGGGCGCTCTGGTGGCCTAGTGCCTAAGGCGCCAGACTGCTAACCAGAAGGATGGGTTCAAACCCACCAGCCACTCCTCAGAAGGAAGGTTGAGCAATCTACTTCCCTTGTGACACCGCCTGGGAAACCCAAGGAGGGGTCACTAGGAGTCGGGTCTGACTCCACGGCACATAACAACAACAACCAGGCTCAGCTAGTAGATTATACATTTGTTTTTGTGTTTTCCCTTCTTGAAGAAGTACTTAAGGGATTAGTCTTTTGTGGTACTTGCTTAATTATTTGTTGTTACCCACTGTGCTATTTATCGGTTTATTTTTGGCAAATAATTCAGCAGATATCTCAGTAATTGGCTAGTTAAAACTCTTCTTTGTTAATGAATGTCTGGGCCTCCCCTGTGTAGATAGAATCCTCTTTTATATATGTGAATAAATCTTCACCCACCAGCCACTCCTCGGAAGGAAGATGGGGCAATCTACTTCCATAGTGATACTGCCTCGGAAACCCAAGGAGGGGTCGTTATGAGTCGGGTCCGACTTGACGGCACATAACAACAACAACAAAAAAATGTCTTCTGACTTTCCCTTTAACCTATTCTCAGGGAGTTACCTCTTGGCCTTTGGCTTATCTGGAAAGCTGAGCAAAAGAGACATTACTTTTGTTTTCAGAACTCTTCTGACATGAAGACTTCTTCTTCTTTTTTTTAATTAACTGTTCTGGGATTATTTTTCAAAATCATCGATGACTAAAGGCAGGGAATCACAGGGTACTTCGTGGACACTTTATCATGAGGCCATGACAGCTCAGCAATTCCGAGACAGGGAAGAAGAACAATTGTGAGAGCCGGTATTTCTTTACCTGGGAGTTTGAGACCTGAACACAGCAACGCTGTCCTAGGCTCATTGGCCCCTGAGATCTAGAGATGGGTGGCTACAGAGCTCCTGTGCAGTTACATCATCTGACCTAATTGTCAAGAGGAGCAGCAGTCATTATACAACCGGTGAAGTTAGCCTCCACTGCATGCAAATTCTGGAATGATTCACAATGACCCTTATTAAACTTGCAGAAACATTAAAACTCCAGTCACTTATCCAGTGTGTTTGCATACATGTATGTATGTGTGTGTACATGGGTGTGATACAAAGAACTATTTGTTGCAAGGAGGAAAACCTATATTCCAAGAATTTTTAGCATAGCCACAATTGCAATGGAATTGCTGATGTCTCCATGTTGACATGGAGTTTTCTGAAATTTTACAATCTCAATCAATAATTCTAAATGGGCCATATGAATAAGTTTATATCAATAATTTTTAAGCAGATTGACCACCTAGCACCTCACAGTGAATGCACAAACTGCTTAGGTCCATAGATTTTATCTGTCCCACCAGTATAGACACACAGTTTTCATTTTTAAACTAAAAAGGATTATGAACACAACATCTCATACGTCCTTAATCTACTTGTACCTAACATTTTTTTTTTTTTTTCCCTAATAAACATCTTCCACCAAACAGAATTGATCTTTATTTTGTGTTTCTGTTCCTGGAAGGCTTATTATTTCTAAAGTATGGCATGTGAATAAGAACCCTGCCTTGGTTTTCAGTAGCTTCCTTTTCATCCAGAGTCTTTTCATATTTATTACCTCATTTTCATTTGGATTCACACAACTCCATGAAGCAGATACTACCATCTCTTTGATTTGACAGATGCCTAATCTGAGGGTTGGAAAACACAAGTAGCATGCCCAAAGCCTCAGGGCTCATTAGAGAAAAGCTGAGACTCTGTCCCAGGCTTTCTGACTCAGAGTCGAGTACTCTTCCCACTATCGGCCTTCTCCTTCTATGTTATAATGAAGCTGCACTTCTGGCAACAAGAGTAATAAGTGGGAGGTCTCAGGCTTCAAATGACCTCCAAGGGCCCTCTCCTCTGCATTCCTTCTCACTAACTACAAAAAAAGGTTGGCTACATATCCAAGGAACAAGCCCAAACAAAATAGAATAGAACCCTGACCCATTTGAAAGATGATGACAGAGACATGAAGGTGGAATGAAGAGAAGCTACCCACCTCCTCATCTACTGACTCCTCCCAGCTATTATTCATACTTCTAAGGTCACATCATAAGGACAAAATCAGACTCTGAGACTTCTGTAGAGAAGGTAGCTAATCTGTCCTAAGCATGTCTATAAGTACTTAGAAGTCAGAGATCAGGGGACAAAAAACAAAGGTCTTGAACATCAAACGATCAAATGTTTATGGCTGATGAGTATCTCACATTCCTACAATTAGGGGAGATATATGCTCCCCTACTCTTTGCCCAGTAACTCAAAAGTAATAGTCAACATGCCTTGCAAATCACTGCCATTCATTTATATATATGTCAAAAGACTAGATGCTAAAATAAGAGACATGGACAAGAAAATAAAGAAGCAAGAGTTGACAGCTGCATATAGAAATAAATTGTTAAAAAGGAATTGAGGCAAAGAGAAGTTGTATCTTAAAAGATTGGGGGAATGGCAAAGAAGGCTATTAAGGTAATGAGTGTATGTAACAGAGAAGTCCAGAGGAGGAAGTGGCTTTAAGGAACAATGGCATATGGGCACTCCAACAGGCTCATTGGTGGGTTTGTGTGCATGTGCGTGTGCACTCTCTCTCTCTCTCTCTCTCTCTCTCTGCTTTCCTCTCCTCTCTTGTCTTCTTTCTTCTCTCTCTTTCTCTTTTTCTCACTCTCTCTCCTTCCCTCCTTCCCACTCATTACCCTAAATTCTGCTTCTCTTTTTGGGTTGCCCACATTCCCTCTTTCCTACAGTAGGTTTCTTACATAAGTGGGTATGAGAGTAGAAGATGCTGGAAAAGTACAATCAAATAACTCCAAGCTTTTAACATCTCAGCTACCAACCCAAGAGAGAAAATATAGTGTGTCCATATATCAATTCCATGGAAGAATGTCCACTCACTTGGCTTGGGTCTCATACCCATCTATGGGCCAATCACCACAGCCAAGGAGATAGGGTACTAACATTAATCAGATCTAGGTCACATGACCACTCTTAAGTTCTACAGGAGTAGGGTGATTACTGGAGTGGTCTGCCCCATCAGAATCAAAAGAAATGGTGGAAGGGATCCCCACTGCCAATAAAAGAGGAAATATTGATATCAGAATAAAGATTGGGTGAAAGAATTCAAGTATCTTCTATAATGTTCAGTCAAAACTTGATACTTCTGGTTTTGTAATTCATGCTTGCCAGTGGAAATTCAAGGACTGAAAAACAAATGCATTTGGCTTAAGCCCATACTGCATTCTATCACAATCCATTTCCTTCAATATCCATTAAAGAAAACATAAAATATTATCCAATTAGGCTTCTGTTGATACTAGGAGTTGCCAAATTTTGATAGATCTAGGTAGATCAGATTATTCCTTAATGTACAACTCTACATAAATGTCATTTTTGGATACGTAAGAAAAGCTAAACTGTGAAGATATCATTTGCGATACATCGTTTTATTTAGAAATATAGGTGAACTCTTATAATTAAGGGAGTGCTATCATTCCCCAGTGCATTATTTTCAAACCAAGCCAGAAGCAAAGCTGGGGCACTAAGCGGCCAGAGAGGGAACGGAGAACATTTACTTTCCCTGAGCACATTCTTCAGAAGTTACCCTTTAAAACAATTTTAAAGGTAATAAATCAGTTGTAAAACTATGATAGAAATAAAGTAAAGTAAAAGAGTTAAAGAAAGGCCATAAGACAGAAATATGAAAGTCATCAAAGTGTGGCACCAATGTTATATGCTGGTTCTCCAAGGAGCTCACAGCTCAGGCCCCCATCCCAGGCCTGACCCTATCCCCAGGCCTCATCCCTTGCCTCTTCCAGAACTGTTTATTCCTATGAACCAAGCCAATGTTGGTGCCAGAAAAGTGAAATGGAGCATTAAGACAATTATTTGGATTCTGGAGGTAGAAGACACACAAAAAAAGAAAATCTAGGGGAAAATTCTATTCATTTGAATTAATCGAGATGAGCATTTATTTTTTGTTTAAATTGACCCTGTAATTGCTTCTACTTTCTTCCTCATGCAGTATGTGGAGCCATGATCTCCAGGGCTAGCCCCTTTACAGCAAGAACTATTTCAGCACAGCTGAGATGCCCTGTCTCACTCACCCATGCAGGTCATACAATTGATTCCCTCTCAGAGACCAGCCATATGGATTGATTTAGCAGTGTTTCACTGGCTGCCTGGAGACATGGCTTGAGTCATCCTGTATAAATTACTTAACTCTCCACCACAAAAAGAAAAAAAAAATGTTTTCTTGCACAGCAGTAGCAATTAATGTTCAACATGTTTATGGAGTTTAATAATATACAGCCCAGCAATGATCTCTGTATGCAACACCATTATCCTAAGAGGAAGACTTAGGTGGTGTCATCAGCATACAAGACACACATGATTGATTCATCAATAACTGGGTCTTGCCTTATTACAGCAAACAAATTAGACACCATGGAATATATTGTCATATAGACAGGACTTCCTCTTCTTCAAATATATGTCATAATTGATAGTGGTGACCTTTGGCAACATTGAAAAACAGCTTGCCATTAACAGGCTCCCTCTCCTTAGAGTGCCTTCACATATAAGTGGTTGTTCAAGGCTTGGCCCAGCTCAGTGGAGTGGAGCAAGGTCTAGACAATATCTTCAGAGTGAATTGTTTGCCAGGAAGGTCGATCACCATCTTTCTTACATTCCATTCCAGAATAATGCAAAAAGGAAAACAGTAAGAGCCAACAAATATTGACTTAGCTACTTCTGTGTGCCACGCACTCAGAGGCAGATTACCCAATAAGTGACATAAGCACAGGCTTACTTGTGCTTACTTACTTTAGTGATACAGTTTTACCATATCAAAGGAATCCTGGTGGTACAGGGCTTAAAGCAGCTTGGCTGCTAACCAAAAGGTCAGCAGTTCAAACCCACCAGCACTCTGAGGGAGGAAAATATGGCAGTCTTTTTCCACAAAGATTTACAGCCTTGGGAACTCTATGGGAAAGTTCTACTCTATCCCAGAGGGTCACTATGAGTCAGAATTGACTCAATGACAGTGAGTTTTGTTTCAGGTTCACCACCTCTTTGATATGAAACTGTTCACTACAGACTAGTAAGTAAGCACAAGTAAGCCCATGCTTACCATTTTTATTGGGGACTGTCCCTGTCAAGGACTGTAAATTTGAAAAGAGGCTTTGATTCCATAGGAAGGTGCTGTGGGGTTGGGAGAGAGACAAATGCCAGCCATAGCTAAAAGCAGAATCTTTGAGGTAGTGAAAAAATGTGAAATTGTTCACTGCAGATTAGTAAGAAAGCACAAGTACACCTGTGTTTACCCTGCTTATTGAGTAATCCAACTCTCCTGCAAGCACTGTCTGAGGCACCAGGGATAGAATAGAGAACAACAACAAAAGAAAAAACCTCACTGCCATAGAGTTGACTCCAACTCATAGCAATCTCCATTAGGTTCTGGAGCTGTAAATCTTTATGGAAGCAGATCACCCCACCTTCCTTCCATGGACCAGCTAAGGGGTTTGAATCGCTGACCTTTTGGTTAGCAGCCAAATGCCTTATCCACTACCCCACTAGAGCTCCTAGCACAGAGAACTAGAGAGAAGGAATTCCTTTATCATTCTCCTTTATGGAGAATGACCATAAACATGTAAACAAGTTAACAGTTTCAAAAATTCTGATAAATGGCACGCTGAAGATTAAACAGGGCATATTTGAATGTATGTATTTTTAAGTGACAAATCAGGATTTTAACAATAGGAGACTTGCGCACTAGGCATCCATAAGATGAATCATTATCAACGTAAGCAAGATTATGGTGATTTTACACTTTTTCTTTATGAAATTTAAAAAATATATACCTGGATTTTGAAAGGACGTAGATATTGTTCAGGAATAGATAATTTTAACAGACTTAACCACTATTAAAATAACTATTGTGGCACTTGTATAGGCTATACTAGCCAAAAATAGGTGGACTCCCCAATGCTAAGAAAACAAGCATCACTCTATATCATCTAAAAATTAGCTAAAATGTTAAAAACAAAATCACAGGAATAATGTATTCTATCTTTGTAGGTTGGACCATTTATGGAACTTAAGGTCTGCATAATAGTTTCTTCTCATGATCTTTTTCTCTGTAGTTTGACCTTGATGATCTTCATACAGACAAGTTGAAGTTCATATTTAAGACAATTGACCAAATAATTAATGTTGTTGTTGTTGTTGTGTGCGTTGAGTCAGATCCGACTCATAGCAACCCCTCCTTGGGTTTCCAAGGCAGTATCACTACAGAAGTAGATTGCCCAACCTTCCTTCCAAGGAGTGGCTGGTGGTTTTGAACCACCAGCCTTCTGGCTAGCAGTCAAGTGCCTTAGGCACTATGCTACCAGAGCTCCTTTTTAATAAAAAAAGAGTTCTTTACACTTAAAAATAAATCATTGAGACAAAACTCTTTCTCTTATGAATTTTCTGCGATTGTCCTTCAATTTCTCATTCTAATTTGTAGATATTACCTTGACTCATTTACAGAAGTAACAATATTCCAACCATGCCTCAGGGTTCTCGAACCTTTTTGGACAATAAACTGGGACAGTTGGATAGGTTATAAAATGTGTCTCTGTCATTTATCTATAGTGAATTACTCTTCTTCTTCCAATAGCAATTCTGCTCTCCCTTCTATGAATCTCCCTGTCCCTCTTGGGTAGGGAAGGAGAAGAGGTATGCACTGGAAATTGCTAATAACCCTGAGCCCGTTCATGATGCTCATGGGGATGTGACCTGGAAATAAACATCATCTTATATGTATGTCATAGCCAAGAAACAGTCATAAAGAACTGCATTAAGAACATGCTGATTGAATGAATAAGTGATTACACATGATACCGTTAGGTCGTTTTCTATCTTTCACTTATTTCCAGAGTGCAGTCATCCCTTAGGGCCTGCTCACCTTCACATGCTTTTATCATCTTTCCCTACTCTACTTTTTATCATGGGAAGACTTCCTCCTGCAGGTTGCATCACGAGGCTGACTTCCAGAAGCCATAGGCAGGATGATGGATGGCTGAAGGCAGGTAGAAGCCAGGCCATTTCTCTCCCTATCTTTCTGCCTTGGGCACCATCTTTTGCAGTAGAGATTGCAACTCTCTCCAGTTAGACCCACCTTCTACTGGGTGGCCCCAGCCTCCATGGTTCTAGCAACTCTACTTCATTTACTGCTCCACCGTAGCGTGGTAGCTGCTGCATCCTACTGTTCCACTGTCTGATTTGTCTCATTGTCCCCAGTCTGGTTTCTCAGTCTTTCATCACTGGTGCAATGAATTTCCTATATAAAAATTCCTCCATTTTCCATACTTAGAATAGTTTCTGCTTTTTTGGGTTTAAAACCAACCAATACAGGGAGTATGCACAGAGAATTCAGTTCCTTTTGAGCACCTAGTCTACACCAAGCATTGTACTACACACTGAGGAGATTATGATGCATAAGATATTGTGTCTGCCCCTGAGGAGATCTGAGTGTTACAAAAAGATAATTTCAAGACTACTGCAAGACGGAGAGCTCCGGTAAGATGGCACAATAGGCAGACAAACTACACAGACCTTCTTCAACAAAGAAAAGGGGAACCAATTAACACAGATACAAAACGTAATCTTGGAGCCGTGAGCTTTGAAAGGAACAATACAGAAGTGCTCTAAACTTCAACTAGCAGAAGAACCTATGTGAAAACAACAAAAAAGGAGACATATAGAGCTGTGGTCTATCAGAAATCTTGATGGCACAGACAGCTTGGATATTGCCAAGTGATGTTAGGATCTAAGGATTAACCTAAAAATTTTCCCTGCTACCCAGGGCCTGAACAGAATACTGCACTGGTGGGTGGTGAATAAAAGGGGAAGGAGAGAAGAGGGCAACAGGCTGAGCTGTGGACTTTTGGCTGTCCGGAAGGCACAGCCATTTTGAATGTTTACAAGCAGTTCCACCATTTTGGATATTTAAAGTGACAGTGCTCTTTCAGACTCTAGGTACCTAAGAATAGGCTCCACTTGCCAGAGACTGCAAGAACATTCCAGACACAAAACACTAAAAAGATCCAATATCCCTTGTTACTCTTATATCCCACAGCATCTTGGTGAATAAAGGTGTGGCCATCCCTCACTCCCACCCACTTTCTGGGCTGGCAGGAATTCCATCCCAGTCTGGGTGTTCTGATGGAGCTTGAAAGCCCTGCCTTGCCCTGCCCAGATTTTTTTTTTCCCATTTTTTAGTTAGTTTTTATCTTTTTTAAAAATTATTTTTTTCTTTTCTCTTTTCATCATTTTTACTATTATTCTTTATTCTTCCCTTCCCACATTCTAGTTCTCAGCTTTTTTTCTCTTCCTTGGACCTGGTTCCTACTTTTTTCTTTCTTGTGGTTCTCCCCATTCCTTGTGTTTCTTTTTGCATTTTTCCCACTTTTTTCTTCATTATTCTCCTCCTCTACCTCTTTTCTCTTATTGCCCTCTCCCCAGATATTGTGGGTTTTTTTCTTTTGTTTTTGTTTTTTCCCTTTTTTATGCATAATTCTTTTGGCTTTTTCAAGTACTTCTTTAAATATTTTCTCTCATTTATTGCCTTTCCTCTTTTTTTTTTAAATTTTTAACTTTATTTGGTGATTGTTCCTGTGTACTTGTGCAGTGTGTTTTTGGTCTGCTTGCTTTTACTTTTTCAATGGGTTGTTGATTATTGTTTTTGTCTAACTGACTGAGAAACAGTAACCGTGCTCATACAATGCAACCACACCCCTGCCTCCTGCAGCACTGCTTACTGAGTGAGAGCCACCACTTCTTTCTCCACCAAATGGACAATGATAAATGACAGAGCCTCACTCACCTTTAACTGCTCTTCACAAACAGTTAAAAGAGATCTGTGCAGCAACTCTCATTCTCTATCATAATCACCAGAAGACAGGTGGTGAGTACATAAGTGCTGCCAAGGCGTGAATAGAAGAACACAATACCCTGTTTATTCAGATACACCAAAAAAAAAAAAGTCTTGGGTGAATCACTCCAACATACAATTACCAATTAAATATAAATACAATCATGTCACAATGTCTTGGAGACAATATACCATCACAGCCCACACAAAGAAGCAACATAAAGTGGTAGAAACAAGGGAGCAGGATACAGACCCAGAACACATCCCTGAGGAAGCAGCAGCATTGGAACTCCCTGATAAGGAATTCAAAAGAATTATACTTAGGTACCTTCAAATGATTGAGAGGCAGATCAAGGAAAAAAGACAAAATTAAGGTAAACAAAGACAAAACTCTAGAATACTTTCAGAAGAAATACAAGAACAAAATGACAAAATAAATGAAAAATTGGTAATGATGCAAAATCTACAGATAGAAATCCAGAATATTAATCCTAAATTATCAGAAATAGATAACACATTGAAAGGGCAAAGGAGTAAAATACAATCAATGAAAGACAGAATTAATGAGACTGAAGACAAATACTTGAATACTTCTTTGGAAAGGGATCAATCAGAAAAAAGATCAAAACAAAATGAAGAAAGCCTAAGATTCATGTGGGATACCATTAAAAGGAATAACCTACATGTAATCAGAATTCCAGAACAGGAAGAAAAAAAGAAAACCATTAAGAAAATTGTCCAATATTTGTTGGAAGAGAACTTCCCTGATATGACGAAAGAGGAGAATATACTGTTCAGGAAGTCCAATGAACCCCAAACAGGATAGACCTCAAAAGAAAATTACCAAAACATATCATCATCAAACTCATCAAAACCAAAGAGAAAGAAAGAATTCTGAAAGCAGCATGGGAAAAATGAAAAGTGATCTACAAAGGGCAACTGATAAGCCTAAGCTCTGATTTCTCAGCAGAAACCATTCAGGTGAGAAGGCAATGGGGTGGTAGATATAAAACCCTGAAAGAGAAAAATTTCCAACCAAGAATTATATACCTGACAAAATTGTCCCTCAAATATGATGGCGAAATTAGAAGATTTTCAGATAAGCAGAAATTAAGGAAATTTGTTAAAATCAGACCAACCTTACAAGAAACACTACAGGGAGTCCTTTGAACAGAGAACCAATAATAGCAAACAACAATTGACCTTTAATATACAAGATGACACAACTCAGAAACCAAGATAGCTATGGAGGTATCCAAAGTAAAATAAACTTACAAGATTGTAAACAAGGAACCAGAGACATCAATTGGCAAATGAGGACAACTACAAATCAAAAAGAGAGGAAAAAAAATAGTGTAGTTACAGAACTTCTAAGTGGTGATAAAGTCAAAAGAGTTGCAAGATAGAATGGACTGTTCTAAACTCAGGGAGAAAATTACAAATTACAGGGTAATCTCAAAGAAAAATGATAAGCCTTCACATCGCAATAAAAAAAAAAGAGGACACGCACAAATCCTTAGCAAATACTAAAACAACAGCAACAAAGGAAATGAAAACATGATTGAAAAACATAATGAGCTCAGCACAGAAAATTACATGAAATAAAGAAACTAGGAACACCATGAAAAAACACATAACAAAATGACAGCAAATAATTCATAATTGTTAATAATTATACTGAATGTCAATGGATTAAATGCATAACTCAAGAGATGGAGAGTTACAGACTGGATAAGAAAACATAACCTATTAAGATGCTATATACAAGAGACACACCTTAGAGACAAAGACAAAAATACGCTGAAAATCAAAGGATGGAAAAAGATATACCAAGCTAATGGCAACTAAAAAAGAGGAGGAATGGAAATATTAATTTCTGAAATTGACTTTAAGACAAAAATCACCATGTGAGATAGAAAAGGACATTATATAATGATTAAAGGGTCAATTGAACAAGATACAAAAAAAATAAATATCTATGGACCCAATGAAAGAGCCCCAAAATACATAAATCAGACTTTAAAAGAGTTGGAAAGGCAAAGAGATGACTCCACAGTCATAGTGGGAGACTTTAATACAACACTTTCAATGAAAGATAGAACAACTGGAAAGAAACTCAACAAAGATGCAGAAGAGCTAAACAATACAATCCA
>NW_006921589.1:9533488-9557391 GCF_000298275.1 Orycteropus afer afer
TGCACATACAGTACTGTGTTGTCAGTGAAGGCAAACATGGGTATATGGGTGTATAGATGGGTGGACAGAATGAACTATTAGGTATGTCTATGCAGGGAGGAGTGTGCCCAAGACCATGTATAGGGTTGACAGACAATGGTTCTACAAGTTTATTTGTATGTTCTGTAAGAATTCCCAGGTATATAATAGAGCTGACAAGGGGCAAGAATGTAGTCACTTCTTGGTCACAGCCAGCTACCCAGAGGGAGTGAGTGGTTGGACCTGTGGGCTTGGGAACATAGTCACAGAGGACATCAAGCTCAATTGCCATAATACACCACACAAAAACATCGTTCCACATCCTACTCTGGCAAGTAGCGGCTGGGATCTTAAGAGCTTACAAGCAGCCATCTAGATGCAACGATGGGTCTCTCCTCATCCAGGGCAAAAAAGAATGAAGAAAATCAAAGATGCATGGAAACAATTAGTCTAAGCGACTGGTACACCATGTGACCCTCAGTTATACAACTATGAGAGCAGAAGAGCTAGATGGTGCCCCACTACCACTATCAACCACCTGGAGGAGGATCTATGTAGGAGATCCTGGATAGAGTGGGTGAACAATGTAGAACAAAACTCAAAATCATAATTAAAAAAAAAGCAACCAGGTTTGCTGGTCTCATGGAGCCTGATGGAACCCCTGAGACTATGGCCCCTAGCTGCCTTTCAGGTCTGGAATTGAACCCACTCCCATGGCTTCCAGCCAAACAAAAGACAGGCATATGAGCTGAACATTTACATTAAGCAGATACACTCTTTGGAGAGATCAGTCATGGGAGAATAGAAGGGCTGTGTATACACAGGGAGACAGGATGGGGGCAGGAGTGCATGGAGGGAAGGACACTACAGGGAGAGGTGACTATGGGGAGGAAGTAGGAGGGGAGCTGTTGCATTGTGGGAAAAGGACAGAAAATCCCAATCCTTCCACAACTGTTAATTTCCTTTGCAAAACTGGTCTCCCAACTCACTCATGTCCCTTTCCTAGGCTAGCCACTCACAAGATAAGAACAAAGATCTTGGCCACTTAGCACTCCTCTGGTTCAAGCCAGTAATTTACAGACTCATTTCTACCTCTAACATCTCCCATAGGTAATAAGTAGCCACAGCTCTCACCACATTTAAGAATCACGTTTTGACGTTTGTGTGCATGCGTTCAAACTCCACATCTTTGTCATAAGCAAACTTTCTACAGTCACAGGGGAAGTGAGGTTGGGAACCATTCTGGAGCAGTATCGCTTGTCTCTGGCCCACATGCACCACAAGGATATCTGTGCAAATCAATAAACTAATACAAGAACTGTATTAATTTCCTAGGGCTGCTTAGCAAAATACCGCAAATTGGGTGACTTGTAAGAACAGAATTTTCCTGTCTCTCAGTTCTGGAGACTAGGAGTCTGAATTTATGGTGTCACCAGAGACATGCTCTCCCTGAAGACTTTAGGGAAAGATCCTTTATTATCTCTCCAGCTTTTGGTTGCCCTAGGTATTCCTTGGCTAGCAGCTGAAGCATAGTTCCAATTCTGTCTCTGTAGTCACACAGCCGTCTTCCCTCTGTTTCTTCCCCTCTTTTATGGGTATACTAATTATATTGTATTGTTATTGTTGTTATGTCCCGTTGAGTCGGACCCAACTCACAGCGACCCCTCCTTGGGTTTCCGAGGCAGTATCACTATGGAAGTAGATTGCCCCATCTTCCTTCCGAGGAGTGGCTGATGGGTTTGAACCGCCAGACTTCTGGTTAGCAGTCAAGTGCCTTTGGCATTATGCTAACAGAGCTCCTTATATTGTATTAGGACACACCTACTCCAGCATGACCTCATGTTAACCTAACTGATAACATCTTCAAAGACCAAGTAAGGTCACTTTCACAGGTAAAGGGGTTAGGATTTCAATATAAATGTTGACAGTTCTAGCCATAACAGAGACCCTGTCTATCTTGTTGAGCACTACATCGCCAGCATCTAGTACGTTCCCTGGCACATAACGTAATCAACAAATAATAAGAGCTAACATTATTGAGCAAGTACTACGTGCCAAGGTGCCGGGCTAAGCATTTTACATGCATAAACTCATTTCATCCTCAAAGCAACACAATGAAGAAGGTAGTATTGTCTGTATTTTAAGATGTAGAATCTAAAGCACAGAAAAGTTAAGTCATTTCCCCAAGGACATAAAAACAATAAGTAAAAGACTTCAAATTTGAACCCCGACAGTCTGACCAAAGAGCTAATGTTTGTAACCACTAGGCTATACGGCCTCTAGTCCACTAAGTGACTGGGCATCTGGTCTATAAGTGATATCCTCATCATCTTCCTCCCTTCTAGCCTACCCTACTGTGAGTCCAAAGGGGTTAAGAGTACTGATTCGAATACTGCATTCTGTCCAAGGAACAGTCCCTCTTCAAAGGAATTTCACTATCATGCTTTGCCAGTGGTTCTCTGTCTTGGGAATGAAAAGACTTCAGTTAGCCAGGCAGCTTTACTTTCTGCTATATGAACCTGCAGATGGTTCTGTCTGCAGATCTCCCGGCTATCCACAGCGCCCATCAGTTTTCTGAAATAAAACAAGGATGCTGGCTGGTAATTTGTCACTTTTAGCAAGGCCAGCATCTTCTTCCAGGATGGTCATGCATTTCACAAGTCTCTTGGGAATAATATTTGAGCTGGATTCTGATGAAAAAAATCTCTTTGGATATGAAATTTCTCCCTCTCCAAATATCTGTTCTTATCTCTCATTGGGAAAACTAGGGGGAAAAATAAATGTTCTCAGCTTGGTCTGAATTTACACTGAAAGTTTCACATCTCAGCAGTGCTGTGGTCTTTAAATGTGCGTGTGTCTTTTATAATGGTTACCCAGGTGATTTTTATCTCTCCAGAACATTCACCTTCTGATCCAGTTTTAAAAGAGATGATACCACTAAAAAGCTGCTTTAAACTTGAAAGCAGACTGTCAATACTCAGAGGAAATGCTTATGAGGAAGAAAGATGATTCTGACCTATATAGGAACATTAGGGACAAAAGTGGTTATTACTCTTCAAGAGCCCTGCAAATAGGCAACTTTTTCAGAATTGAGGAGAAAATTCAGAAACATCCTTCTTACTAAATCCTGGACACTTCCCTTTGTTTTCTAGCAAAGTAAATAGTACATCAAACATCATGCATGTAACTGTAGCTTGCTCTCATTAGGTTCCAATGCCAAGAGCCAGCCAGCTAGAGACCAAATCACCCTGTGGGTATTTTCGCACCCTACCCAGCTGCAGAATGATACACGCTTGGTGGTGGAAAGGCCCGCATGGGCAGATCAAGCTGGCTTCACATCCAAGATATTTCTTTCCTCCTGTCCCCATCCACTCCATCAGCAAGTCTTGACCGACCGCTCTACCACCAAAACATAGATGCCCCAGGTCCATAACTGCCCGTCTCCAACGCAAGTCACTGTCATCTCTCTGTTGAACTACTGCAGAGCCTTCTGAGTCCTCTGCTCCTATTCTTTTTCAACAGTTTTACTGGGAAATAATCCATATTTCATAAAATGTACCCATATAAAGTGTATAATTCAATGGTGTTTGGTATGTTCACAGAGTTCTGCAATCTTCACTACCAAAAGAAACACTGCATCCATTAGAAGTCACTCTCTATCCCTCCTTCCCTCACCCTCCCGGTCATAGGTCCCTAATCTACTTTTTGCCTTTGTCTATGTGTGGAATCATATAACATATAGTATTCTGTGACTGGTTGTTTGAGCATGTTGTTGTTATTGTTGTTGTTGTTATGTGCTGCTGATTCAAACCCGACTCATAATGACCCCTTCGTGGGTTTCCAAGGCAGTATCACTACAGAAGTAGATTGCCCAACCTTCCTTCCAAGGAGTGGCTGGTGGGTTTGAAATGCCAGCTTTCTGATTAGCAGTCAAGTGCCTTAGGTACTATGCATGATGTTTTTGAAGTTCATCCAAGTTATAACATCTATTATTACTTTGTTCTTTCTTATTGTTGAATAGTACTTGTGGTAGTTGAGTTTGTGTGTCAGCTTGGCTGGGCCTGGTTGAGTGGCTGGGCAGCTGATGGTAGTTAATCCCCATGATGATACTGGCAATCAACTCCATGGTGGGATCTACCACAAGCAGCTGAGTAGCTGCCTTTGGAATGTGATCTGCTTCCTGCATGTAAGGAGAAGCTTTGGGAATGGTCTCTAGCCTACGGCACGCTTAGACCCTGCATGTAGCCGTGTCATTGCTCAGCAGCCTGCTATGCTCTGCTGACCTTGGGACTTACAATGGACTTAAGTTAATAGCCTGCCGTGTGGTTTGGTAACATCGGGACTGTGCCTTTTTACCTGTCAACCTTGGGGCTTCTCAGCCTCAGCAGCCAGCAGCTGGCTGAGTGAAGAAACACCTCTAGCTCCAGTGGGCCGGGAGCAGGGGGTGGAGCTGGACCCCCAAGGTTGAGGGGCTTTCACCCAGCCCATAGAGCCTGGCACTTTGAACTTGGACTTAAAGCCTCCAAATTGTAAGAATAAACTCCTGTTTATTTAAGTCATCCCATTTGTGGTATATTCTTGTCAGAGCTGTACTAGGTAACCAGAACAGTACTCTATTGTATGGATGTATCATATTTTATCTATTCATCAGTTGATAGTTGGGTTGTTTCTATTTTTTTTTTTCACTATTATTAATAATGCTGCTATGAACATTCACGTACAAGTTTGTAGGTGGATATATGCTTTTATTTCTCTTGGTTAGATACCTAGAAGTGGAATGGCTAGGTCATATGATAAGTCTATGATTAACACTTTGAGGACGTGTCAAACTATTTTCTGAAGTTTGTGCACCAGTTTATATTCCCATGAGCAACACATGAGGGTTCCGATTTCTCCGCGTTCTTGATAACATTTGTTATTGTGTGTGTTTTTTGTTATAGTGGGTATAAAGTAGTATCTCATTTTGATTCTGATTGGCATTTCCCTACTAACTAACAATCTTTGGGTGTTGCAAGAAGTTAACAAGCTCAGCTGCTGATTAAAAGGTTGGCGGTTCATGTCTAACCAGAGACACCTTGGATGATAGGCCTGGGGATCTGCTTTCAAAAAACCAGCCACTGAAAACCCTACGGAGCACAGTTCTACTTCGGCACACAGGGGTTCACCATGAGTCAGAGTCAACTCTATGGAAATTTATTTATTTTTTTTCAAAATGACAAAATTGTTGCACATCTTTTATGTGCTTGTTGGCCATTTCTATATCTTCTTTGGAAAAAATGTTCAGATTCTTTGCCCATTTTTAATTGGGTTGTCTCTTTGGGGCTCTGGTGGGGCAGTGATAAGGCACTTGACTGCTAACCGGAAGGTCAACGGTTCTAATCCATCTGAGGAAGGAAACCAAGGCAATCTACTTCCCTAAAGATTTACAGCCTCAGTAAACCAATGGGAGTCTCTAGGAGTTGAAAACAACTTGACAGCAATGCATTTTTGGAGTTTATTTGTCTTCTCGTGATGGAGTTTAAGAGTTCCTTCTATTTTCCTGATATCCATCCCTCATCAGATACATGGCTTGCAAATTTTTTCTTCCATTCTGTGGGTCATCTTTTCACTTTCATAATGTATTACTTTCAGCACAAAACTTAAAACTTTGATGAGATTTAATTTCTGTTTTCTTTTGTTGATACTGCTTTTGGTGTCAGACCTAAGAAATCATTGTCTAAGATCACAAAAATTTACTCTGGTGTTTTCTTCTAAAAGTTTCTTTTTTTTTTTTTTTTTAAAAAAAAAAAAAAAAAAACTCACTGCCATCGATTCAATCCCAACTCATAGCGACCCCTCCTTGGGTTTCCAAGCAGCATCACTACGGAAGAAACTTGCCCAACCTTCCTTCCAAAGAGGGGCTGGTGGGTTTGAACCGCCAGCCTTCTGGTTAGCAGTCAAATGCCTTAGGCACTAGTTCTTATATTTAGGTCTATGACTTATTTTGAGCTAATTTTTATGTATAATGTGAGGAAGGGATAAATTTCACTCTTACATATAGGTATTCAGTTATCCCAACATTATTTGCTGAAAAGAATATTTTTAATCCCATTGAATTGTTTTGGCAACTTTGTATAAAATCAGGTAACCGTAAATATAGTGTTTATGGACTCATAATTCTATTTCATTGATCTACATGCCCATCTTTATACCAGTACCACACTGGCTTGATTATAGCTTTGTAGTAAGTTTTAAAATTAGGAAGTGTAAGTGTTTAAACTGCTCTTTTTTCTGCTTCAATTCATGTCTTACCATAGTAATTGTTAGATCCACCACTAGATCTTGTTATTTAATGTGTTAAGAAAGCACATTTATTTTTATATCACACCTTTAAAAGTACTTTGATAACTGTATTCTAATATAATTGTTATCTTTTGTAATCCCATGTATGTCTAGAATTTTAGTTTGGGGGCTTTTTTTTGAGGGGGGGCGATTGGCACCATCACCTAAATCTACTTTTACTCTACAGTCATAATTTTATCACTTCTCAGCTGAAATCTTGTTAACTGTTTCCTATCATACAGAGAAAACTCACATTGCTGCCCTCATACTAGTCCACTTTGCCAACTCCATCTATCTCCTTCCACTTTCCCTATACCCTTTGCTCTATAACCTCATTGTCTTCTTTTTGCCCCTTAAAGTCCTCAGGCCAAAGCTTTTGCATCCCTGCCCCCTCAGCCTGGAGACTTCTTTCTCCTTTCATTGAAGAGGGACCTGCTTGTTAGTCAGAACTCAGCTCCAGTCTGGGCCCAGTCTGGACTTCCTAACCTTGTTTGTATCATCAGTCACTTTAGTATTTAAGTTTAGGTGTCAACTTGGCTAGGCCTGATTTTGAGTGGTTGGGCAGCTGGATATAGCTATTCCCTATGATGAGACTGGTAATCAGCTCCATGGCAGAATCTACTGTGAGCAGCTGAGTAGCTGCCTTAAGGATGTGGTCTGATTCCAGTACATAAGAAGCAGCTTTGAAAACAGTCTCTAGCTTTTTGGCACTCTTGGCCCCTGCTGCTCTGGTGGCATAGTGCCTAAGGCATTTGACTGCTAACCAGAAGGCTGGCGGTTCAAACCCACCAGCCACTCCATGGAAGGAAGACTGGGCAATCTACTTCTGTAAAGATGTACTGCCTCAGAAACTCGAAGGTGTCGCTATGAGTCAGAATCAAGCTGATGGCAGTGAAATTTGTTTGTTTGCTTTTTAGGCAGACTCTGCATGTAGCCAAGTCCTCATTCAGCAGCCTGCCATATTGTCTGCAGATCTTGAGACTGTTTCTGGACTTGAACTAGTGGCCTGTCATGTTGCTTGATAATTTTGGGACTTTGCCATTTACTTGTCAACCTTGGGTTTGTCAGCCTTAGCGGCCAGCAGCTGCCTGAATTAAGATAAGCCTTTAGCTTCAGTGGGCCAGGAGCAAGAGGCAGAGCTGAATCCCAAGGTGAGGAGCCTTCATCCATCCCCTAGAGCTGGCACTTTGAACATGGACTTCTGGCCTCCTAAATTGTAACAGAATAAATCCCTCTTTGTTAAAGCCACCTACTTGTGGTTTTTTTAGCACTAGAGAACAAAAACAGCAATTGTGTGAAGCTTATGGACACCTTCTCAGGTGAACATTGTTAAGAGTCTAAAACAAAATACATAGCATTACAAAGACAACCAGGACCGGGATTTGTTGCTGCTGCTGTCAGTTGTTGTCAAGTCAGCTACGACTCATCGCAACCTTTCGTGTAACAGAACAAAACGTTGCTGGGCCAGCACCATCTTCACGATTGTCGGTATGTTTGAATCCATTGTCACAGGTATTGTGTCAACCCATCTTGCTGAAGTTTTCCCTCATTTTCCCTGGCCCACTACTTTACCACACATACTGTAAAATATTGGAATACAGTTATCAAATTATTGAAGAAACAAAGAGGTAATTAATACTATATGAACTTTCTTATCACTATATTAACTAACAAGATTTACCTGGGGCCCTTAACGCCACCATTATTTTGAAGTGGTAAGGAACACGAAAGACATTTCAAGATAAACACAAAAACCATATATACAGGAAGCAGTACATAAGTGAGGCTCAGGTTTGCCACTAAAATAAACCCCCAAACTCTAGTTTCTTCTATAATCAGGGAAGCCACATGATTCCTCCCACCGCAACGTCAGTAGACTTCTGCCAAGCTCATCCTTGGGCCTCACTGAAGTCTCCTGTAATCTCTCAAAAATGCCAATTTGAAACCAGCCAGAGATCAAATACCTATAGGGGCCCAGAGAACCATTTGATTCCACAAGGGTGGTACCTCAGGCCTATGTACTTCTTAAGGGTCTATGGATAATGTCTGAAAATTGAAGGAAAAAAAAAAATGCACTGACTCCAAAACATGAAGACTCTAAAATTGAAAGTAAGATTTTCAAAAGAAAAATGATAAAAAAAAAAAAAAACCTTACTAAACCCTTTATGCCAAAAAAAGAAAAAGAAAGGGAAAACCTGTATTTAATGTGGAATGTAGGTTAAATGTTTGATATGATGAGGAATAGGAACTTTAAACATAAGAATGCCTAGAGCACATGAAATTGTTAATAAATTTTAGAACAAGTAAGGAAATAAAAGGTGTGAAGGCAGGTATAAAATGATGAATGGCGACTGATAGCCCCCACATTGATTATGGCATGCCTTTTCTAAAAGGGATACTTGTTACTTGTTATTGGTGTAATTAGCTGCTGCTGAATTGGCCCCCAGTTAATGGTGACCCCATGTCAACAGGACTAGACACTGCTGGGGCCTGAGCCATCCCTTTGATCAAGTGCAGATGAGACTGTGGTGGTTCATAGGGTTTTCACTGGCTGAGTTTCGGAAGCAGATCTCCAGTCCTTTCTCTCCTAGTCCTTCTTAATCTCGAAGCTTGACTGAAACCTGTCGAGCCACACACAAACCTCCACTAGCAGACAGAGGATGGTGGCTACGTAGTAAGTGCACATTGGCCAGAAGTTGAACCCTGGTCTCCTACATGGAAAGCAAGGATTCCATCATTGCACCACCAGTGACTTAGCTCTACCAAATCGTTGCCTCTTCAAAGAGGAGGCTCAGAGATTATAGTTTCTAAGAGAAGTCAAGAATCTGGATTTTTATGTAAAATCTCCAGTTCCCAAATGTTGACCACAGATTCAAGATTTTAATAAACACTCTTTGGGCCCCAAGCTAAACAGGTCACACTGGGTTTGGAAACATGGGTGCAGAGCACTCATTCCTATCCAAGGTAGAAAACAAAAGAAATTGCCCTGCTGGCATAGTGGGAGCACACACGTTCTTGGGCATGGAGCAGGTGGCCAGGGAATGTGCAGGAACGAGCAAGGAATCCACTATCAACGACTTAAACATGTATTTATAGGTCCAGAATTAGGTTCAGTCGGAATATTATAAAATTATTTGAAGAATAATTAGCTCGATAATGAGTCTGCAGGTGAGAAGCAGCTGTTTTGCTCCTGGGCTCAGGGTCACTGTCTCTGCTGTGTGAAGAGTCAGCAGTAATTAGAAGAACCCTCGGTGCCAAACTAAATTAAAATTTTTCAAACCGTTACTCACTGTATGATATAATTTTGTTTCATGTTCCCAGGATGAGAAAACTGGAATTAAGTCTCTATTCATTACAAAAATAGGCTAACTAATTTAAGGCCATGAACTATGTGTTTGTCGATTGTATTGAATGGTTCCTACCCACCCTAACAGATCATTCTGCACGAAAATAAATGGTAGTTGATTATATGCCAATGGTTTATTTAACAGCACTCAATTGTACTAAACTTGGAAAATGAAACGGGTCTCAGTGGACTCTCCTGCCTGCTATTTTTCTGAAAATAAAATATCGATGTAATTGGATTTCCCACCCACATTGATCCTCAAACGCACAGATGGGATCAGTTTAAGCAAAAATTGGGAAATGAAAAAATTGTGATAACCATGGAATAAAGTTATTTATTTCAGGGCACTTGAAGTGAGTTTAATTAAACTGCTCTGGAATTCATAGACTCTTTAGATGATGTTTTCAAAAGTCCTAGGGATTGTCGTAGAACTCCAGGTAAATACCAGGAAGGGAAAATACATATATTTCCACAAATGAACTTTTAAAAGCGAAGAGAGGAAATATTGAAAAAGACTTTCATAGACCATATTCCTGTGATACCCGACCAACTGGTTGGGTCGGTCTTTTTAATGAGGAAAATGCTGGAAAACCAGTAGTTCAGTATCTCTTAAGGGAAAAACAAAACAGTTTATTAATTGAATCTTCCACTCTGCAACGTGGCATTTCGCTATTGTAGAGACAGGGCTTTAATCATACTCTCCAAGCAGCCAGTTTTAACCAGTGTGACTGCATAAGCACGACCACAGGGTTGAGCTTTTAATAAGATAAACTTATTCTGATGAAAGTTCTTTTGGTCTCGCCTTTTGGACTTTCTCTGTTTTCTTTAGTCATCATCCTCTGGACTAATCCTGTTAATAGAATGATTTCGCCTGATTTTTAAAATGTCTTCTCTGATCCAATCCAACTTGAGCAATTGAAATGCTTTCTTTCATCAGCATTCAAAAGGTAGCATTAGCAACAGCAACAATTAAAAGGCCCAAATCCCTGCTGAATTCTCCCACCATTCCTAAAACAAGATAAACAACTCCCTGGAGTATTTAAATTCTCACCATCTAGGTAATTAAATCTTTTTTTTGTCGTGAATGTAGACACACCCTCACAGGCAGAAGGGATTAGTCAAATAGCGCCACCCAAAGTTTATTTTGAGATCTGTCAGGTTTTTTGCCATGAAAGAAAAATGGTGTCCTGCCCTTGTCTTAGCCTCCTGATGTGTGAAAAACCACAGGTTGTAGTTGTATTCCTAAAGCGATGTGAACAGTGGCTGGTTAATTAGATCATACTTTAAGTACAGTGGGGACCTTGATAGTTTAAAAAAATTTGCCTAAATATTTTTGTAAAGTGAATAATACTTTCATTTATCTTTTCTGTAGATCTGGATTAGGTTTTGGGTTTTGGGGGCATTTTTAGTGAAATACACCTCAGGCGATGTGTTTTCACTTCCTCCTGAAGACTGAAATCAGATCAAAAAAGCAAGGTCTGTAGTCAGAAGACCTGGGTTATATGCTCTTTCTCTGACCCTTCAGATTGGTGTCATTAGGTACCACCAAGCACACAGCCTTGGGGAAATGGCTGAACCTCTCTGGATCTGTTTCCTTGTCCATGGAAGGAGTGTGATGATCACTTCTACTTTCTAGAGTCTTCATGGAAATTACTCAGATTTTTTTAAGTGAGGGTCTTTTTAAAAATGTCCATACCCCAAAGGCACCAGCCACTGCTCCTGATATGATTCTCTTGCTAAATTTTAAAAATTAACACACTAAGTGATAAATGATCACTACTATTTGTTCTACATAAATTATACCTCAATTTTTTAAAAAAATTTATTATACTTTACCAACATTTCTTTAAGTGAAGGTGTTTTGTAGACTTTAGATCTGTTGTGATTGAGTCCATTCTGACTCATCTAAAGAAAACTCATAGCCGTCAAGTCGGATATGACTCACAGTGACCCCTTGGGTTTCCAAGGTGGTATCACTATAGAAGTAGACTGCCCAATCTTCCTTCCAAGAAGTGGCTGATGGGTTTGAACCTCCAGCCTTCTGGTTAGCAGTCAAATGCCTTAGGCACTACGCCACCAGAGCTCCTTCTATTCTGACTCATGGTTGGTTGGTTGGTTGCCATCCAGTCGGACCCGACTCATAGCAACCCCTCCTTGGGCTTCCAAGGCAGTATCACTAGGAGCTCTGGTAGCATAGTGGCTCAGGCACTTGACTGCTAACCAGAAGGCTGGCGGTTCAAACCCACCAGCCACTCCTCGGAAGGAAGATGGGGCAATCTACTTCCGTAGTGATATTGCCTAGGAAACCCAAAGAGGGGTCGCTATGAGTCAGGGCCGACTCGACGGCAAACAACAACAACAATCACTACGGAAGTAGGTTGCCCAATCTTCCTTCCGAGGAGTGGCTGGTAGGTTTGAACTGCCAGCCTTCTGGTTAGCAGTCAGGTGCCTTAGGCACTATGCTACCAGAGCTCCTATTCTGACTCATAGCGACCCCATAAAAACCAAACTCACTGCCATCGAGTCCATTCCCACTCATAGAGAGGCTGTAAATCTTTACCAAAGTAGATCGCCTTATCTTCCTTCCTCAGAGCAGCTGGTGGGTTTGAACTACTGACCTTCCAATTAGCAGCCAAATGTCTTATACCCCTATAGGTTTCCAAGACTGTAATCTCTATGAGAGCAGATTGCCACAACTTTCTCCCATGGAGCAGCTATTGGGTTAGAACTGCTGACCTTTTGCTTACCCACTGTGCCACTTAACCACTGTGCCTCTAAGTCTTCTTTGTAGACTATTAATGCTATGCAATAAGTTGTTGTTCTTGTTAATAATAATTATGGTCATTTGGTTAATTTTAACAGATAGAGAGATAGTGGGGGGGATGGTCAAAGCAACTGTGAGAGTGACTGATACCTGCCAACCTGCTCCTTCAAACCCACTAAGTAACAGCCTTGGAGATCACCCCTTGGCCCTGAGATTCCATTAAAATATCCAAAACCAATTCAGCAGGACACTCCCTCTAAAAGCAAAGTGAGCCTCTAAAGATGCACATGGATACAGACCTCTAGCATATTATTAAATTAGCCCATGAAGGAGCCCTTTGTGTTTCCTGAGGCAAATGAAGGAAAGTCTTGCTTTGTGTTTATAACATTTTAGTCATTCATGCCTTTTTCTCCAGGGATGCCTATTCACATTTTCTATAGTAAAGAGGTAATTGGTAAATACTTTAGATTTTATTTTTCCCTCTTGATCCATGGAAAAACATGAATGTGGTGGGCAGGTAGGCGTCTAAATGGCAATGAGGGTGGATGAAGGGGTTTATACAAATTACTGTGCTGAGAGTTTAATATTAGTATTAACAGGCAAGCCAAATTTATTCTTCCAATTGTATTCTAAAAAAAAAAAAAATTACCAACACCTTATAAAAGTCTGAATCAAGGCTGTGTAAGGGATTTTTTTTTTTTTTTTTTCTGAAACTACTTAATGGGAGAACAATGACTAGTAAAAAGAAGTCTAAAATTAGTTTCTTATACCAGGCTTCTCCAAGAAGTGGTAAAGCCAAGCACACTGGAGGTCTCTACCCTACCCTCTACTCCACTACCCAACCCCCCCCCAAAAAAAATGTTATGTAACCTGTGGAGTTATTGTACCTACATTTAGCTCTTTTATCTATAATCAAACAGAGGAGTTAGGCTGAAGTTCCCAAGCCTAAAAAACGCAAAAGGTGAGTTGTATGCTTTGTCTAAGACTAGGCTATAGGTCAAAAGCATTAGATCAAAAAATGAAGATAATCACAGAATCAACAGCTCTGACACTGATAATGCTGAAGGTCATTTGAATCAACCATTGACAGTCTGGCTGACATCAGTCTCTTCTGAGTTCCTGTATCATGGCTCAGTCCCCCAGGGCCTAATCATTCTGAACTCATCAATAAAACTCAATCTGAGGTCTGAAAATCTGAGAATTCCAGACTTCCAAATCTGAGGATTTAGCCTCATCAAGGTCGCACTATCAGTGAAGACCCTGTCCTGGAGGCTACATTTATGCTGTTTCAGTCACCACCACCCATAATTCCCATGCTCTTTTATGCTTATTTTCACTGCAACAAATAAAAACTTGCATCGGTAAAGTTTTTGATGGTTTATATAAGGCACCTCCCTACAAGTTATCAGAAGGGGAGAGATTATTTATAATTTATAGAGGAAGAAATCAATTCCAAGGGGCGGAGTACTGTTCCCATGGTTCACATTATACATAAGTAGTGGAATGTAGTCTAGAATCCTCCTAGGAAGGGATTCCAAGCATTGGTTAGACCACACAGCATTTTTGTTGTTGTCTTTTTGTTGTTGTGTGCTGTCAAGTCAATTCTGACTCAGAGAAACCCTATAGGACAAAGTAGAACTACCCCATAGGGTTTCCTAGGCTATAATCTTTATAGGAGCAGATCACAAGATCTTCTCTCCTACAGAGCTGCTGGTGGGTTAGACTCACTGACCTTTGGTTAGCAGCCAAGTGCTTGCTCATTGTTCCTTACGTAGACTTTTAGGTCTCTGAAGGTTTCTGAAAATATAGGATTCTATTTCTTCTATAAGAAGCCCTGGTGGTACAACGTTAAGTACATGGCTGCTAACCAAAAGATCAGTGGTTCAAACCCAACAGCTGCCCTGTGGGAGAAAGATGTGTCAGCCAGCTTCAGTAAAGATTTTCAGCTTTAGAAACCCTATAAGGCAGTTCTACTCTGTCCTATAGGATCACTGTGAGTCGCAATCGACTCAACAGGAACAGATTTGGTTTTTGGTTTATTTCTTCTACATAGTACCCCAAAATGTGTTCCCTGCAATACCTAGCATAATCATGGAACAAATAGTAAGCATTCAGCTAATACTCTCTGAATTACTTGGACCAGCCCCCAGAGCCTTCACACCTCCAACAACTAAACCATCTCACTCCATCCTCTTCCTTCCTTGTGATGACTCAGTGTAACTTGGTAGAGATCCAAGGCTTTCTTCACAAACAGCTCCATTCAGTGACTGAACTAGCAACTCCTCCACCCAAGAACAAGGCAGCAGACACCCTATTTAATGGGGCATCTGGCTATATTACTGTGGCTCACAGAATTCATCCAGCTCCGTAACCTCCCACTGCCTCAACTCTGGATCCCTGCTGCTGCCTGATTTTCCTGTTTCGGACCCACTGCAGGGATTCTCCATTCTGCCTTGGACCTTGGTTTTGTCAACACTGACTGCTCACTCACTGATTTTGGTCCCTTTATTATTTATTGTTTTTAGTGTAGGAAAGCCACAGCATTCTACCCTTCTAGGAGGAGATATAGAAAACACAGAGTTCTCTCTGCTGACACCAACCCCAGCATCCTTTGATGTTCACATTTCAAGAGCCCAATCCACATACCTCCCAGAACTCAGGAACCTTGCTGGCTCCCCAGAAAATGGCTGCCACATAGAGCTAAACCAGGAGGTAGTAACTCAGTATATATTTAAAGAATGATGGGCCTTAAACACATAGCTCACGCTCAGCATCAAGGCCTCTGAAGCCAGGTCTGGGGCCCTGGAATCTAAACTGCATGGGCACAATTTGTCAGAGTTGAATTCATAGAATTCCTCAAATTCTAGATTTTCAAATTAATTGCAAATAGATTTTCATGGACCAGGAACACCATTCTCCCACATCCTCATAAGCCTGACTCCTCATTGTTCTGATCTCCATGGAAATATCAAATCCTCAGGGAGGAATCTAACCACTCTACCCACCTGAAGAGCAAGCCTCCCCTCTACCACCATTATCCCCTGTCCCATGGCCATGATGATTTCTTCCCAGCTCCAATAACTCTCTCCATTTTTTGTGTTTCCCTTTATCGTCTGTCTTCCCCAACTATAATGGAAGTGCCATGATGAGAGAAGCATGTGTATGTCATTCACAGCTACTAGAAGAACTCCAGGCATAGAAGAGGATTTCAATATTTTTTTAAAAAAAGAAATGAATAAATAGATGGATGGATGGATGAATCTACCACTATATGTGCTCTTACATGTGCTGAGCACTGTATTAAGCACTTTTCATATATCATCATGGTGATTTCCAAAAATATCAGTTCTTTGTTCAGGGAAAACCTAACAGGAAATTTGATCTATGAAATAGAAAAGAAAAAGGCTGAAGGAAGCACGGGTAGGTACCTTGTCCCTTTTTTCCATTTGTTATCTCACATTATCTCATTTAGTTCTCTTCTACTTCTCAAACCAAAACCCAAACTCACTGCCATCAAGTCAATTATGACTCATAGGGACCCCCACTGGGTTTCCAAGGCAGTAAAGCTTTATGGGGGATCTCTGGTGGCATAGTGTCTGATGCATTTGACTGCTAACCAGAAGGCTGGAGGTTCAAACCCACCAGCCACTCCTCAGAAGGAAGATTGGATAATCTACTTCTGTAGTGATACTGCCTTGGAAGCCCAAGGAGGGGTCTCTATGAGTCAGATCCAACTCAACAACAGTGAGTTTGGTTTGTTTTGAAAATCTTTATGGAAGTAGATTGCCCCATCTTCCTTCTGCAGAGCGGCTGATGGGTTTTTACCGCCAACCTTCTGTCAAATGCCTTAGGCACTGCTTCACCAGAGCTCCTTTTACTACTTCACTGGGCATGAATTATCATCAGTCTCATTTTACAAATGTGAAAACTAAGGCTCAGGAAAGTAAAGTGACCTGTCCAAAGTCATATAAGTCAGTAAGTCACATGGCAAGGTTGTAAACCAACTCTGCCTGACTCCAAAGCCCTCTAAACCATGACTCTAAACAGCTAGAACATTCTCTCAAATCCTGGGAAACTCTTTGCAGAATAAGCCAACATTAGGTTGGTATGTTTAGAGTTTATATGAAGAAGATCGGAATAACTTGTACTGTTTAATAATTAATTGCTGTAGATATGCAAAGAATGACTTTTTCTTAATGAAAAATTTCAGGATGATATTATAATGTTAATATTCTCAGAAAGTGCTCTCCTGCGACACAGACCTCAATATTAATGGAAGGAAGTCTATTCATATTCTTTTTCACAGGTAGTTCTTGAAAGCCAAAGTATTTAAGAACCTTCATTCAGGCAAAATTCTCTCATATGAGAAGTATCTGCTTGAGAGTTCCTATGACTTTAATAAATCTCTCCAGGAAAATGTCAGTTTCAAAAGAAAATTTCCAAAGGGATTCAAGAATGCTCTCTGTTGTCTTGTATTTGCATTACAAATAAAGAACCGTTTTGACTGGCTATGAGAAGCCAGAGGAAACAAGAATATTCATTTCTCATTGTTTGGTAAGTGGTATTGTGTTCCTCTTCTTCCCCCTCCCCCTCCCCCTCCCCCTCCTTCTTCTTCTTCTTCTTCAAAATGCTGGCAGATTTCAGGGTGCTGACCTGCAGCTACAGAGCAGTGCTGGCTAAGAAGTCTGAAGACTATCACTTTCATCACACCACTCAATCTGAGTGTGACCTCAGGAATGACTGCCTTGCAGGACCACCTCACCATCTTACACTTTTCTGCTTTTTACTTTCAGGCCATTTGTTCCATATTCTTGGTCCACTTGACCTTTCTTTCTTTCAGAAGGAGGGGCATTCTCTGGTATCCACGGTGCTGTTATACAGAGTCCTACGGAATTCATATGGGACACTGAAAATGTTTGCTTTTTGTTTGTTTGTTTATTGTTTTTAATACCATATATCAAAAGTAAGGAGCTCTGATGGAAAAGTGGTTGAGGCATTTGGTTACTAACCAAAAGTTTGGTGGTTCAAACCTGCCAGCTATTCTGTGGGAGAAAGATGAGGCAGTCTGCTTCCATAAAGATTTATAGACTTAGAAACACTATAGGGTAGTTCTACTCTGTCCTATAGGGTCACTATGAGTCAGAATCGATTTTTTTTTTTTTTTTTTTTTTTTTAACACACATTAAGTAGAGCTCTTGAGTGGCACAAATAGTTATGTGCTTGACTACTAACTAGAAGGTTGGCAGTTCAAAACCAAAAAGAGGTGCCTTGGAAGAAAGGTCTGGTGTTCTAGTTCTAACAAATCACCCAATGAAAACCCTATGGAGCAAGTTCTACTCTGACACACATGGGGTCACCGTGAGTCTGAACCAGCTCACTGGCAACTATTTTCTGTTTGTTTTCCTTTATTTACACGTGCTTAGTAGTATTAGGGCTAATGAGTCTATGACATTTCTCAAAGAAATTATCAAAATCATATCATTTTGTCTTCATTAAAAGAAAAAAGTGCTGGAGGAAATTAATAAACCTTATTTACCCTCAAGGGTGGAAATGTAATAATTAAGGCAAGCCATCTGATTGAACTAGCTAAAAAGTCAGGAAGTGCAGTCACAAAGTTGGAACGGGAAGGGACCAAAAGGAATAACAATTTACATATCTTCTTACAGCCTTTTGTGTGAGCATTTGTAACTTTGTTCATGATTGTTACCTTTGTTGTCCTCTCCATTTTGCCTGATATAGTTAGCAGGAAAGAAAAATTAAAGAGAGAAAGAGAAAGAAGAAAAAAAAAAAAACCACTTCTTGCACGTGAGGGTACAGGTAAGACTTGGGAAGTAAGACTTGAGAAGGTTTGAGAATCAGTAAGGAAGGAGGGAGCCAGGCTGTTCCCACTCCTCTCTGCAGCTTGCCTGGGGAAGGGACACCCAGAAGGAAAGTAAGTGGTGGTAGCTGTGGAAAGCAGAGGCAAGCAGGCAGAACACCTGGCCTTTGAGAGGGAAGAAGGCATCTGAGGCAATCTAGCCCAGGACTGAAGACAAAGCCCCATGGGTTGGGCAGGCAGTGGCTGATTCAGACCTGGTCGGTTGGAGTACAGCACTGGTGCTTAGATCAGCACAGCTGTGTGCTAAACGCCACTCAGAGGAGTCAGGACAACAGGGCTTCCCACGGCATGGGGATGGTGCTGGTTCGGAACTGAGAGACGGTCTTGGTCATAAGTCTTTCCAGAATATCTGTATCAGGACACCAGTGGCCTCCCAAAATTTAGCCCACTAAAGTGTGAAGAGAGGGGTAGGAGGTGAGAAGCAGGAGGACAGAAGGGATCATGTGAAGAGAAAAGGATAGTATTTAAACACTTTCTAATTTATCGTCATCCCCACCACACTTACCACCTACTGCCCAGGCAACCTCAGTCTCTGTGCCCCCTGCCTGGCCTCTGAAGGCACTGTGTTTGCCTCCTCAGTCTAGACAATCAAGGATGGATTCAGTGCCTTGTGGACTCCATGAAGCCTTGGGGGTGACTTCTATAGATGTCCCATCATGCTTCTGGGCTCAAATATTGACCTCTCTGTCTACTTTGCCACATCAATGGTCTAAAGTGATGAAAGCAACAATGTAATGAGGGAAAAAGAGCTGATGTATACACCGGTTATTACACCATGTTACTCCTACTCATACTTTGGGGTCAGAAGTATCTTTGGTCCCCCAAGATAATCACTATGTGGGCAGAGGATAGATTAGTCAATCTTTAAGTTTATGATCAATTAACACAGATAAGAATAATAAATTTTTCAAGTTTGCTTTTTACACATTTCAAATAAGGATAATATGCATAATGTTTAAAACTCATACATCTCTACTTCAAGCAATTTTGATACAGCTTCAGGCATCCATATTTACCATCATATATTTATATACATTTATACTTTTTCATCCATATATATTTATCATGCTTTCTCAAGATAATTTTTAGAAATAGAAAAAAAATAAGTTAACTTTATAGCAGAGCAACAAATAAAATAATTGAGACTTGTCAAATGTTCAGTTATGAGAGGTCAATGAATTTCTTCAAAAAGAAACAATTAAATTAGTTCAGGTTTATATTAACCAACATGTAAAAATAAATAGATAACTGCAGCAATTTTTCAAATTCTGTATCTGAAAATAAGTCTTAGTCATGAAATAATTGAGGGCAACATTTTTGTTTTACTTTAATTATTGGCATAATTGTATTAATTTTCCATGTGCTGTGTTTATATAGACTTGGTCTAAAGCCAGATTCATATATAGGAGTAAACAGAGCTAATCCCATAACCCACAATCTTCTTTATATGCAATAGTGTCTAGTCGACTTCTTAAGACTGGAATATCTCAAAACTCCACTAAAATCAGGTACTTTCTAAAGAGCCATAATTGCCATTCTTTCAGCACATAGAGATGGTGCCAATGGTAGAATTAAATGAACAAATTTGCCAAAAGCCATGTCATCTTATAGCTGCAAAACATCCAGTTGCTTACAATTTATCAAAAAGATTAACAGCTTAGCTATGCTCATGTTCTCCAAGCATAAACTTAATGGCATCACTACAAACTTCGAATTGGCCATATCCAGGAACCCAAAGAAGAAAGCTAACAATCTCCCCACTCCCAGTCATTCTGGTCTTTCACGTGTATTCATGGGAATTTCTGTAGTCTGCCTGATTCTCCCTTGTGAAGTTTTTTTAAAAAATCATCTTCATTAAATAGAAAGAAACTAGGAAAATACAACTGACCAGCACATACTGTACTGCTATCCAAACCCAGCCAATTCTCCAGCCACTATTTCTGCTCATGGGGCCACCAGAGACTAAGTGGAATATTTCCATCCCCTGCCAGGAACACATGCCAGTGTTTACTAGTACTTATGCAAAATAACTTTCCAGAATCACTTTTCAAAAGCTGAATGCTCAGTTGACTTATAAAGTCTAAAATGGATTAATAGGAAAGAAATAGACAGTCCCAGATGCACAAGTTATCAATTTTATGCACAGGATGAGTAAGCCTTACATATTTCAGCTAAGCTGGAATTACAATAACCTTGCTTCTCTCTGGAGGAATGGTGGCTGCTGTAAAAATTAAGATGTGCTTTGTTTTACTTGCATAACAGGAAGTATTTGGGGCTGGATTAAAATGACTGGCATGAGGACTGGAAGATGCTACCTTACCAACTGATTTGTCACAAGTTCTAACCCATGTCTACAGATCATCTTTGAACTGATCCATTCATTTATTCATTCATTCAATCAACATTTGTTGAGCATGTACCGTGTGCATGGCACTGAGCTAGGGCCTTTGAAAACAAAGATACAGAAGAACAAGTCCCTGCACACAAGCGACTCATAATTTGGTAAACACACTTTACTATCCTCACTTGTATTGCCTTTCTATCAGTCAGGATTTTTGGTTTGTAAACAACAGAAACCTTCTCTGGTTAGCTTACAAACATGGAAATTTTTGAAAGGATGTGGGGTAGCTCACAGAATCTAAGGAAAAGGCAAAGAATAAGGTATTGCCAAGGACAGAAGTCAGATCCCCAACAGGGTTCTTAGTCAGAATATAGAGAGCTTTCAGGTTGCTACTCTAGGTGAATGGACTCTATTTCTAGTCTTGGCCACACCACTTTGGACTATGATTAATTTATCTTATATCACATACCTACCCCTTTGCATGGAAGGGAGTGATAACTTTATTGACAGACCCACGAAAATTGTTCTCAACAGAGAAGAAGCTGTTTACCAAAGCAAACCCAGGTACTCTTTCCAGAATAGCAGAGATGGATGTTGGACAAGCAAGCATCTTGATCACTTCCATACCCCATAGTGCACTTTCTCCATGGCCAAGTCCGCTTGATCCCCCACCTGAAGGCTAGCCTTGCCCTACATTTTGCAAGAGGCCCAGTTAAACAGCTCAGAAAATTAGTGTTCACTCATCATTGCGTCAAGTCCTGTTTGACCCTTGTACTCAACTCTAATAACTGGGCTTCTGCTCTCTATTTCTAAGTCCTAGAGGCCATATATTTGTCACCTTGGTGTCCCTCATGGCTAGCAGAGGACCTGATACAGTGGTAGTAAGAATTGTCTTGGGTTTAATGTGTTTTGGGCACAAGATCCTATCTTCTTTCTCTGTGTTGCTACTCTTGCCCTGATAACTTACCCAAGTATTATAGTCTCTACAAAACCCAAACTCTGACTCCTATGCCCAGGCCTGACCTCCTTGCTTACTTTTGCCTAAGACTCTGAATTCTGCATTTGAATCTGGGCAATAAAAATAGATGGCAAAGAAGCAAAGTTTTTGAGGCACAAAAAGCCTCAGATTCTTCCAGTTACTCTGTGACCTTGAGTAAATTGTACCTCACTGAACCTCAGTGCCTCATCTGTAAAATGGGTACCATAATATTTACCTCATTGGCTTATTATAAGGATTAAATGAGAGCAGATATTTTAAAATTACTTAGCATAGTGATGGACAAAGAGTAAAATGCTTAATAAACCACACTTGATCCCCTAATCCAGGAGTTCTGGTGACACAGTAGTTAAAACATTTGGCTGCTAACCAAAAGGTCAGTGGTTCAAACCTACCAGCCACTCTACAGGAGAAAGATGAGGCAATCTGCTTCGGTAAAGGTTTACAGTCTTGGAAACCAAATGGGCATGGGCAATTCTGTCCAATAAAAGGCTCTGGTGATATAGGGCCTAAGACATCTGACTGCTAACCAGAAGGCTGGCGGTTCAAACCCACCAGCCACTCCTCAGAAGGAAGGTTGGGCAATCTACTTCCGTAGTGATACCACCTTGGAAACCCAAGTAGGGGTCGCTATGAGTCAGGTCTGACTTGATGGCACATAACAACAACAACATGAGTCAATGGGAGTTCTAGTGGCATAGCGCCTAAAATATTTGACTGCTAACTAGAAGGCTGGCAGTACAAACCCACCAGCCACTCCTCAGAAGGAAGATTTGGGAATCTACTTCTATAGTGAAACTTCCTTGGAAACCCAAAGAGGGGTCGCCTATGAATCAGGATCAACTCGACAGCAGTGCGATGAGTTGACAGTAGTGAGTTTTCTGGTTTGGATTCTCCAAGCAAACGTGTTTCAGGATTTTACTTATTGTCATATCCATGCTCTCCAACTCCCTGGTTTTCAAACTCCTGCTTAGCTTAATCACCAGCTCTTGACTGCACCATGTTTTAACCTTCTCTCACCTTTGATTAGCCTCAGTAACTGACACCCGGGCTCCTCATCCTGGCTCTGCCCTGTCCTCCGAGAAGTGCATCCGTTTGACCCACCTCAGACCCTTCAAACAACCAAATTCCTTTACCTCAACTTGATGGACTCAGGTGCAAGCCTCTCAGCCTTCTCCCGCTTGTAGCCTGACAGCCATGACAAGGGACTTGGTGCTCCTGATTTACTCATCCTCATAATGACCATTGCGAAAATAGCTGGTCTGCTTCCAGCGAATTCCTCTCCTCAGCCTGCTCGATACTCACCAGACTGCTAAGCAATTTCTGATTTTTTTAACTGCAATTATTTGGATGAATCCTTAGTTTCTTTAATCCAAGAAAGGGTTTTTGCCCTCTTCAGCAAACAGTTTATCTAAACATATTGATCATCTTCTGTGTGCCAAGCACTGAGGTAATCACTGAAGGTAGAGAGATAGAGGTAGACATAAAAGACACAATCTACTAAAAGTTAATATCAAGACAGAAGAATCACAGAAAGAAGTCATTGCTACTTGTCTCCTTCCATTTTAACTGGCAAACAATGATGGCATAGGTAGCCTATATAGTAATTCCACACAGATACATAGATAGTTGCTGCTGAGTCAACTCTTCCTCATGGTGATGCAATATACAACGAATGAAATGTTTCCTGGTCCAAGTTATTCCCATGATTGCTAGCATGCTCAGGTCCATCACTGCAGCTATTGTACTCATCCATCTCACCAAGGGTCCCCCTCTCCCTCACTGGCCCTCTCCTTCACCAAACACCATGTCCTTCTCTAGCAATTGATCCCTCCTGTTGACGTGTCCAAAGCAAGCAAATCAGAGACTGTTCCATTTTGATCCATAAGGGTTTCATTGGTTACTTCTCAGAAACAGATGACCATGTCTTTGTTTCTAGTCTGTCTTAGTTTGGAAGCTCTGCTTAAACCTGCCAATCATGAGTGATATTGTCCAAATTTGAAATACCAGTGGCAAAGCTTCTGGCATCATAGCAACATAGAAACCACCACAGTATGACAAGCTGACAGAGAGGTAATAGATCATAAGTATAGAGCTCAAGGAATCTCCACATCCAGCACCCAGATCAAGAAATGGACATTATCAGAACACAGAAACACCTTTCATCCACTCCTTATCACAGGAGCCACTATCCTGACTTTAGGTAGACTAATACAGTATGCAAGGAGCTCTGGTGGT
>NW_006921589.1:9558386-9559562 GCF_000298275.1 Orycteropus afer afer
TATAAACAGGAAGCAAACCACATCCCCAAAGGCAGCTACCCAGCTGCTTGTGGTAGAGCTCACCATGGAGTTGATTGCCAGTCTCCTCATAGGGATTAACTACCACCAGCTGCCCAGCCACTCAACCAGGCCCAGCCAAGTTGACACACAAACCGAACGACCACAGGTGTCTACCCCGAAGTGGAATTGTTAGGCCAGAGCATATGCATATATTCAGCTTTAATAAAAACCCATGGGGGTTGATTCTGATTCATAACAACCCTATAGCCCAGAATAGAACTGCCCCACAGGATTTCCAAGCCTGTAAATGTTTAAGGAAAGAGACTGCCTCATCTTTCTCCCACAGAGCAACTGGTAGGTTCCAACCGGGCTTTACTCACTGTGCCACCAGAGCTCCTCTCAGCTTTAATAGATACTGCCAAGTGGTTCTCTTCCTCTGCATATTTTTTAAAGGAAGCTGCTGCTGGTCTAGAGAAATAGCAGTTCATTTATGGAGGCCTAACTCCAGAACCTGAGAAATTGGCTCCAGGACCTGCACTCCTGCTCTGGGTTCAGCTCTCATCTTTGTGTTTCCTCTCTGTGCTCAGGAGAGGCCAGTTTTCTTATCTATTGGGCAGGCACAAAATGTGCACAAAATCAAGAGCTGACGCACTCCGTGGCAGGGAGGTGGGACACTATGGCTGGTAGAGGTGCTGGTGGAGATTCCTCTGCACTGAGAGAACAGTTCAGCCCAGGCTACAGGAGCATCACAGAGTTTAGTGAGGGAGGGGGAGGAATAGAGAATGGAGAGGAAAGTCTGGTTAGGCAGGGAGAGCACAGAATCCCCAAGTGGGCCTCCAAGATATGAGAACAGCCTTGGTCAAATACCTAGACACAAGTGAGAGCAAGCATATAAGAGGAAGTGCAGAGTGGGCCAACAGGAAGCATGGGCAAGTTCCCTGGTCCAGGGCAGCTGTTCCCCTGCAGCTGCCTCTTCTGTGCTCTGTGCAGTGTGATGGGAGCAGCCAAGCAGGGGAGGGACAAAGCAGACATCGCTCTTTAATTTCCTGGCCCACTACTTTCTCAAGATATGTTTAAAAGACCATATCCTGTGGCTAAATTGCCAAAACCCTTTTCAATATTGTCAAGTCTTTAAAATTTCCATGTCTACTAGCATAATCCATTTGGAAAGCAATA
>NW_006921589.1:9561227-9578611 GCF_000298275.1 Orycteropus afer afer
TCCAGCTTCTTGGATTATTTGCTCAGCATATAGATTGAATAAGTATGGGGAAAGGATACAACCCTGATGCACTCCCTTCTTGATTTTAAACCATGTAGAGTCCCCTTGTTCTGTTCGAACAACAGCCTCCTGGTCAAGGTACAGGTTCCTCATGAGTACAATCAAGTGTTGGGAATTCCCATTCTTCTCAGTGTTATCCATAATTTGTCATGATCCACACAATCAAATGCCTTTGCACAGTCAATAAAATACAAGTAAACATCTTTCTGGTATTTTTTGCCTTGAGCCAAGATCCATCTGAAAACAGCAATGATATCCCTTGTTCCACACCCTCTTCTGAATCCAGCATGCACCTCTGGAAGTTCTCTGTCAATATACTGCTGGAACCGAGCCAGGAACCTGGACTGAGGAGCAGTCAGCCCCAGGGATCCAGGAGAGGAGAGGAACTCAGGCACACCCAAAGCAGCAGTGTAAGAGAGTAAGAAAAGGGATTAAAAGCCAGGAACTCGGACAGAGGAGCAGTCAGCTGCAGGGATCCAGTTGAGGAGAGGGAAATCAGGCATGCCCAAAGCAGCAGGGTGGGAGAGCAGGAGAAAGGGAATTAAAAGGTCTAGGAATCTGGACAGAGGAGGAGTCAGTCTTTTTAATATTCTTCACCAACACCATAATTTAAAGGCATCAGTTCTTCTTCAGTCTCCTTTATTCATTTTACAGCTTTCCCATGAGGCAATTGAAAATATCATGGCTTGTATCAGGCCTACCTTAGTCCTGAAAGTGATAATTTTGCTTTTTAACACTGGAAAGAGGTCTTTTGCAGCAGATTTTCCCAATGCAGCAAATCTGGTGGCACAGTGGGTTTGTTTGATTTCTTGACTGCTCTTTCCATTAACGTAGATTCAAGAAAATTGAAATCTTTGACAATTTCAATATTTTCTCCATTTATCATGATGTTGCTTACCGGTCCAGTTGTGAAGATTTTTGTTTTCCTTATTTTGAGATATAATCCATATTGAAGGCTGTAGTCCTTTATCTTCATCAGTAAGTGCTTCAAGTCCTATTCACTGTCAGCAAGCAAGATTATGTCATCTGCATATACTCACTCACTGTCCTCAAGTCAATCCCAACTCATAATGACCCCTCCTTGGGTTTCTGAGGCAGTATCTCTATGGAAGTAGATTGCCCAGTGTTCCTTCTGAGGAGTGGCAGGTGGGTTGGAACTGCCAGCCTTCTGGTTAGCAGTCAAATGCTCTAGGCACTATGCCACAGGGGATTGCTAAGGAGTCTTCCTTCAATACTGATGTCACATTGTTCTTCACTTCTCAGATTTGCTCAGCATACAGATTGAATAAATATGGTGAACTGACATTCCCCTGACACACACTTTTCCTGATTTTAAACCATACAAAGCCCCTTGTTCTGTCTCAACAACTGCCTCTTGGTCTATGTACAGGTTCCACATGACCACAATTAAGTGTTCTGTAATTCCCATTCTTTGTACTGTTATCTATAATTTGCAATGATCCATACAGTCAAATGCCTTTGTATAGTCAATAAAGCACAGGTAAATATCTTTCTGGTATTCTCTGCTTTCAGCTAAGGTCCGTCGGACATTAGCAATAATATCCTTTGTTCTAAGTTCTCTTCTGAATCTGTTTTCAATTTCTGGCAGTTCCCTGGCTATGTACTTCTGCTACCATTTTTCAATTTCCTTCAGCAAAATTTTACTTGTGTGCAATATTAATGATATTGTTCAATAATTTTCCCATTCTATTGGATTACCTTTCTTTGATATGGGCAATATATGGATCACTTCCAGTGGATTGGTCAGGTAGCTGTCTTCCAAACATTTTGCATAGGCAAGTGAGCTCATCTAGCATTGCAACCACTTCTCGAAACATTTCAGTTGGTATTCTGTGTTCCTGGAGTCTTGTTTCCCATCAGTGACTTCAGTGCAACTCAGGCTTCTTCCTTCAATACCATTAGTTCTTAACCATATGATATCTCCTGAAATGGCTGAATGTTGACTAGTTCTTTTTGGTACAGTGGCTCTGTGTATTCCTTCTATCTTCCATTTATGCTTTCTACATCATTCAATATTTTGCCCATAGAATCCTTCAATATTGAAACTCAAGGCTTGAGTTTTTTCTTCAGTTCTTTCAACTTGAGAAATGCCAAGCATATTATTCCCATTTGATTTTCTAGCTCAGGTCTTTGCCCATTTTATTACAATGCTTTACTTTCTCTTTTTTAGATGCTCTTTGAAATATTCTGTTCAGCTCTACTACTTCAACAGTTCTTCCATTAGCTTTAGTTACTCTATATTCCAGAGCAAGTTTCAAAGTCTCTTCTGACACCCATCCTGGCCTTTTCATTCTTTCCTGATTTTTTAGTGACCATTTTGCTTTCTAGTCTTCAGTCATTTGTGTATTGAACAAATGTGTTAATCTATTCTTGAGATGGTCTCTAAATTCTGGTAGGATATACTCGAAGTCATACTTTGGCTTTTGTGGGCTTGTTTTAATTTTCAGCTTCAAGTTGAACTTGCATATGAGTAACGGATGATCTCTGCCACAGTTGGCCCCTGGCCTTGTTCTGACTGATGATATAGAACTTCTCTATCATCTTTTTCCATGTTGTATTACATTTAATTCCTGTGTATTCAGTCTGGTGAGGTCCATGAGTATAATCCCCATTTATGTTGTTGAAAAAAAAAAAAAAAAGTATTTGCAATGAATAGGCCATTGGTCTTGAAAAATTCTATCATGTGATCTTTGGTGTCATTTCTATCACCAAGGCTATATTTTCCAACTATTGATACTACTCCTTTGATTCCAACTTTTGCATTCCAATCACCAGTAATTGTCAATGCATTTTGATTGCACATTTGCTCAATTTCACACTGCAAAAGTTGGTAATAATCTTCAATTTATTCATCTTTGGCATCAGTTGTTGTGGTATAAATTTTAATAGTAGTTGTATTAACTGGTTTTCCTTGTAGGCATGTGGATATTATCCTATCAATGCCAGTGTACTTCAGAAGAGATCTTGAAGTGATCTTTTGGATGATAAATATGACATCACTCCTCTTTATCATTCCTGGCATAATAGTCCATATGATTGTTTGATTTAAAATGGCCTATGTCACTCCATTTCAGCTCACTAATGCCTAGGATATTGATATTTATGTGTTCCATTTCATTTTTGACAACTTCCAAGTTTCCAAGATCCATGCTTAGTACATTCCACATTCCACTCACTGCCATCGAGTCATCAAGTCAATTCCAACTCATAGGGACCCCCATTGGGTTCCTGAGATGGTAATCTTCATGGAAGCAGATTGCCCCATCTTCCTTCCACAGAGCGGCTGGTGAGTTTGAACTGCCAACCTTCTGGTTAACAGTGAAATGCCTTAGGCACTGTGCCACCAGAGTGTCTTAATTATTAATGGATGTTTGTAAATGTTTCTTTCATGTTGAATCTTGCCGTATTACCAAATAAAGGTTCTGAAAGTTTTACTCCAACCATGTGATTAAGGTTGACTCTACCCTGAGGAGGCAACTCTTCCCCAGTGGTATTTTGAGTGTCTTCCAAGCTGAGTGGCTCATCTTCCAGCCCTATACCAGACAATGTTCTGCTGCTATTCATAAGATTTTCACTGGCCTTTTTTTTTTTTTTTTTTTGCAGTAAATTACTTGGTCCTTCTTCTAGTCTGTCTTAGTCTGGAAGCTCCACTGAAACCTGTCCACCATGGGTAACCCTGCTGGAATTTGAAGTACTAGTGACTTAGCTTTCAGCATTTCAGAAACACACAAGCTATCACAGTACAACAAACTCACAGATAAGTGGTGGTATATATGTGTGTGTGTATGTGTGGCTTTTGAAAATTTACATTGTTGAAGGTACAAAAAGAAAATATATCCACACAGATTGCTAAGACCACCAAACCTCAGGCAGCTATATCTCCTTATAATAACACAAGAGACCTAGCAGTCTCATCAACAACCTGTAACCTTGATCTTGCCTCATTTATATTCTCTCTTCTAATATATTGGCTCAATAGGAAACCAAAGCAAAAGTACCCTTAAATCAGTTCCAAGGCCCAGTTTTTACCCTTTCTTGAAATCAAGCCCACCTCCAGCTTCTGTCCTAACACAAATCTATGCCATCCTTAACCCCTAACACTTAGCACAGCATAGTAGACACTCAGTATTGAAAACACTACTGTTAGGTGAAAATAAGAAGTAAAAGTTATAGTCCTACCTGCAGGGACTCATGACCACTTTGACAAATGAAGACAAATGCTAAGACAAAGTCCACTCAATCACACTGTAGATACATGTGCCAAAGTGCATGGTACAGACACCTCATGAAAAAGGGGGTTTAGAAAAGGGATCATTTTGTGGAGGAGGTAGATCTGGCATGGAGGCAGGGTGAGGAGATGGGAAGGGCACTGCCCTTTACAAGTGTACATGCTATTCCTCTGCTGCCTCAAACCAGCTCTGGACACTTGGCAAAACTTCTCTGAAACTCTCAACTTGTGTCAAAGGGTCAGAGCAGAGATGGGAGTCCAAGAATGTAAAAGCTGGAAAGAAAAGTATTGAATCTAACTGTCTTGTCTTGCAATAAGAAAACTGAGACTGTGAGAATTAAATGTTTTCTCAAATTCGTAGGCTTTTGCTGGGGGAGCCAAAACCAGGAATACTTTCTTTGGAGCACAGTGGGCGTTTTACTACATCTTAGCAGTGAGAGTTGGAGGGCAGCATGCATGACTGTGAAGATGTTGCTGAGTCAATGCAACTAACCTCCTTGAGACAGCAAAAGATAAAAGGTAGTCAATCTGGTTACCAAGTGTAGACACAGCTCAGAGACAGTCAGAATATAAAATCCCACAGGCAGCCTGGAATGTATAAATCAGAACAATTGGGTATAATAACTCAGCTATCAACTGTTAGCCCAACAGAAAGACATTTTCTTGGGAGGAAAGGGGAATAGAAAGAAAGCTTTGTCAGACATTGCACTCAACCCTGGTGGAAACATGAAAATAATCTCATTAAAGAGCAACACACTGACTAAAGACAGACCGAAGGAGTTCACAGCAGTCTCTAAAATCTGTTTAAGGAATTTCACTAAATCCTTTCCTTGAGTAGATTTTTTTTTTCTTCCAAATTTGCCTGTAGGTTAATACTTACATCATTTTATTTAGGGTAAGGGCTTGTCCCTACAAACAGTTATTTAAATAAATATTCCTTCCACAGTTTGAAAGGACCAGTAGCATTGAATCATACCTTTACAGTTTATCTGGTGACAAACATTTCTGAAAATGTCTTAAAGAAGAAGTGGTCTGGCTTCTGTCTGTCTTTTTTAATAAGTAGTAATTCCTTTCAAACTAGGAGATAATAAACAAGGTCATTTTTAACACCAAAGAAACATTTGCATAAACCGACAATATCCAGAATATACAATTTAAAAAGAATGAATGGTTAATGAGCCTTCCAAATTATATGCAACCCTTCCCAAAGCAAACCTTGCTGACTGATGTTAATGATGAGTGATGGAGTTTTCCATGCTTCAATCTCTTTTCTAATTGAGTAAATAAGTGAAGGTAAGAATTAAAGCATAAAAGTACAGACAATACGTAGACAAATGGGAGATAGACGTGTTCTAATAAAACATTAGGAAGGTTTACTTGTTTGCTTTCTCAAATATTCCTACCTCCTTTTCATTTCATTCTCATTGGGTGTGTATGTGTATGTGCTCGTGTGTGTGTGTGTGTGTGTACACATGCACATGAGCTCACAAAAGTAGCTGTAATATAGGCATGGAAGCACATTTGTCTTTGTCCCTGCATCCCACATGTTCATTCCTTACCACTTCTTCCAAGGAAAAAACGCTACCTAGTTAATCAGTTTATCATCCACTAGGTATTGTGGGTTTTATCATTAGCCCCAATATTTAACTCTTCTTTGCACCCATGATTGGTGTTCAGTCATGTCACTCAGTTTGGCCAACAGAGTAAGGGAGGTGTGACAGTGTGTCCATTCCAAACCTGGGCCTTAAGGTACCTTCAAGTTGCTGCTTACCCTTGCATGCCTCTGCTACCACCATATGAAGAATGTGCCAAGGCTAGCCTGCTGGCCCGAAGGAGGAAAAGGGAAGTGTAGACCACAGCAAACCTGGTGAAGCCAAGCCCAGAGAAACCCACAGGTCCATAAGCAAGCCAGCCAAGATCAGCAGAGCACCCAGCCAAGCCCAGGCAAGATCAGCTGGACCACTGTCTGGTGAGCTATAATAATAAAAACTAACTATTGTCTTTAAGTCCCTCAGTTTTTGGATGACTTGCTATACAACAAATGCCAATAAATATACTAGGTTTCCCCATGAATTCAATAAACTAAAGGTTTCATCCTAATGTTTTGTGTGATAGCAAAGACATATCCCTGTCAGAGCTTTATTTCACCCATTTGTACAGAAAAGCTTTTACCCTTCCCAAGGAACTATGAGGATTAAATGTCATTAAGTTTCTTACACTAATGAAATCACACAGCTGAACAAAGGATTACATTGAAGAATATTTTTAGGACACATTAAAAGAAAGGAAGAAACAAAGAAGGTAAAAAGGAAGAAAAGAGGGAGAAACAGAAAAAAATAGAGTGAGAAAGGTAGCAGGGGAGAGAGGGAGGACAGAAAATCCTCCTTTCTGGAGGTCATTATATTACTTGAAAAGACACAAATTAAAGCAATGACTAAATACACATGCCTAAGTAGATACCTAGGAGCACTGGTAGCATAGTGCCTAAGGTACTTGACTGCTAACCAGAGGTTGGTGGTTCAAACCCACCAGCAACTCCTTGGAAGGAAGGTTGGGCAATCTACTTCCATATGATACAACCTTGGAAACCCGAGGGGTCATTGCTATGAGTCAGGTCTGACTCAATGGCACATAACAGCAACAGCATCTGCTCCTGAAAAAAATTAGCCAGTGAAAACCTTATTAACAATACCAGGTCACTGTCTGATACAGCGCCAGGAAATGAGCCCCTCCAGTCGGAGGACACTCAAAATTTGACTGGGGAATAGCTGCCTCCTCAAATTGAGTCGACCTTAATGATGTGGATGGAGTAAAGCTTTTGAGACCTTCATTTGCTGATGTGGCATGTCTCAAGCTGAGAAGAAAAAGCTGTAAACATCCAGTAATAATCGGAATGTGGGTTGTACAAAGCATGCATTTAGAAAAATTGGAAATTGTCAGAAATGACATAGAACACTTGGAGATTTGTATCCTAGGCATTTGTGAGCTGAAATGGACTGGTATTGGCCATTTTGAATCAGACAAACATATGGTCTAGTAAGCTGGCAGTTACAAATTAAAGAGGAACAGGATTGCATTCGTCATAAAAAAGAGTGCTTCAAGACCTACCCTGAAGTACAATGTTCTCAGTGATAGGATAATATCCATATGCCTACCAAGAAGACTAGTTAATTGAATTATTATTCAAATTTACACATCAACCACTAATGACAAAGATGAAGAAATTAAAGATTATTAACAGTTTCTGCAGTATGAAATTGATCTAACATGCAATCAAAATGCATAATAATAATTATAATTACTGGTGATTGGAATGCAAAAGTCGGAATCAAAGAAGTAGAATCAACAGTTGGAAAATATGGTCTTGATGATATGACACCAGAGATCACATGATAGAATTTTTCAAGACCAAACACCTATTCAAATGTTTTCTCAAGCTGAAAGAACTGAAGAAAAAACTCATGCCTCGGGTTTCAATATTAAAGGTTTCTATGGCAAAATATTGAATGACATGGGAAGCATCAAGGGAAGATGGAAGGAACACATATCATTCCAAGTAGAATTGGTCAACTTTCAACCATTTCAGGAGGTAGCGTATGATCAAGAACTCATGCTACTAAAGGAAGAAGTCCCAACTGCACTAAAGAAAATGGCCAAAAAAAAAAAAGGCTCTAGGAATTGACAGAATATCAAATGAGATGTTTCAACAAGTAGATGTAGTGCTAGAAGCACTCACTTATCTATGCCAAGAAATTTGGAAGACAGTTGCTACCCAGCCAACCAACTGGAAGAGATCTATATTTGTGCCCTTTTAAAAGTATGGTTAAGATAATTACAAATAAATAAATAAACAGTTGTAGAGAACTCCCAGAAATTTAAGCTGGATTCAGAAGAGGACATGGAATGAGAGATATCAATGATGATGTCAGAAGAATCATGGCTGAAAGCAGATGATACCAGAAAGACGTTTATCTGTGTTTTCCTGATTATGCAAAGGCATTTGACTGGGTGCATCATTTCAAATTACAGATAACATTGAAAAGAATGGGAATTCCAGAACACTTAATTGTGTTCATGTGGAAGTTGTACATAAAAGAAGAGGCAGTCATTCAAACAGAACAAGGGGATACTGTATCACTCCAAATCAGGAAAGGTGTATACCAGGGTTGTATCCTTTTACCATACATATTCAATCTGTATGCTGAGCAGATCTGAGATGTTGGATTATATGCCAAAGAATGTGACATCAGAATTGAAGGAAGGCTCCTTATCAGTGTGCAATAAGCAGATGACATATCTTGCTTGCTGAAAGCCAAGAAGACTTAAAGCACTTACTGATGAAAATGAAAAACTAGAGTCTCCAGTATGGATTATACCTCAATATAAAGAAAACAAAAATCCTCACAATTGGACCAATAGGCAACATCATGATAAATGAAGAAAAGATTGAAGTTGTCAAGGATTTCATTTTACTTGGATCCACAATCATGTCCATGAAAGAAGCAGTCAAGAAATCAAACAATGTATTGCATCAGGCAAATATACTGCAAATGACCTCTTTCAAATGTTAAAAAGCAAAAATGTCACTTTGAGGACACATTTTAATATGTGCCTAACACAAGCCATGGTATTTTCAGTCAACTCATATGCTTGCAAAAGCTAGATGATGAATAAGGAAGACTGAAGAAGAATTGATGTCTTTAAATCACAGTGTTGGTGAAGAATGTTGAATGTAGCATGGACTGCTAGCATAATGAACAAATCTGTCTCGAAAGAAGCACAACCAGAATGCTCCTTAGGAGTGACGATGATGATGATGGTGAGACTTTGTCTCATGTACTTTGGATGTGCTCTAAGAGGTACCAGTCCCTGGAGAAGAACATGCTTGATAAAGCAGAGGGTCAGGGAAAAAGGGGAAGACCTCAATGAGATGGATTGGCACAGAGGCTGCAACAATGGATCAAACATAGCAACAACTGCAAGAATGGTGTCAAACTGGGCAGTGTTTTGTTCTGTTGTGCACATGGTCAATTTGAGTCTGAACCCACTGAATGGCACCTAAGAACAACAGGTAAGTAAGTGAAGCATTTGTTAGGATTGACAGAGATGAAGTTTCATATTTAAATAATCCTGAAAACTTTCTTTACATGGAAACACAAAAATATTGGGGCATAAAGACATGTATGACCATCTCAGTACAGTAGCTGACATTGTGTCTGCCATCAAGTTAATTTCAACTCATTATGACCTTATATAACAGAGAAGAACTGCCCTGTAGAATTTCTTAGGCTGTAATATTGATGGTGGCAGATCTCAAGGTCCTTTCTCTTATGGAGCCGCTGGTGGGTTTGAAAGGCCAGTCTTTTGATTAGCGGCCAAGCACTTAACCATTGCACCACCAGGGTTCCTTTTACTGTAGTTGATTCTTCCTTGAAACTAGAACAGAGGTTTATGCTAGATGAAGCTCAAATTTCCTATCTTCTAGGCTTTCTTGGAGGAGCTCTGGTAGCATAGTGGCTAAGACACTTGCCTGCTAACCAGACGGCTGGTGGTTCAAACCCACCAGCCACTCCTCGGACGGAAGGTTGGGCAATCTTACTTCCGTAGTGATACTGCCTCGGAAACCCAAGGAGGGGTCACTATGAGTCGGGTTTGACACGACGGCACATAACAACAACAACAACAAGGCTTTCTTGTTCTGCCTACAGGAACAACAGCTGAGGAGCCTTCCCTAGAATTCCTCCTCCAGAATTTGAGTAACAGCCTCAGACTGAAGGCCAGTGAATTACTGAGGCTGCAGTGCCCTCTGTGTTCAGGTGTGACAGGCGCCTCAGAAGTGCTGCATAATTTACATTATGCAAGTGCAGTGGGGCTGAATCGTTGACTAATTACTCATCAGCCTTGCCCTCCACCTAAGGCCTTACCACCCCAATCGCCGATGAGATAATGGTTGGCCAGATCCACACTACTAGGAGAAATTGTACTTCTGCTAAGGACCTGTCACCTGCACATTTAATTGCCCAGAGAAAGTTCCATCAGGAAGAGTTGTGTGTGCCCCATTTGACAAATCCAAGCACAGAAAGAGACAAGGTCAGATATGTCTTTATAAATCTGAAATTGGTACCACCACATCAAGGTGGTAATTGAGAGAAGTAAGAGGTCTGAGGTGTGGGGAGGAGGGCAGGGGCATCTAGCCCAGTGCCACAGCCCCTCCATCTCCCCCACCACACACACACACACACACACACACACACAGGACACATTTCACATTTATAAACCACACAGGAAATCTCTACCTGTGTATCACTAATACTACTTTCTGCTTCTTGGGCCTTAAGAAGGTTTGGCTTCCTTGACTCCTTTTTGGAAAAAGAAAAAAATTGTCATCACGTGATTGTGATTCAACTCATGGAGACTCCCTGAATGTCAGAGTAGAACAGTGCTCCACAGGGTTTCCAATGGCTGATTTTTTGGAATTACATTTCCAGGCTTTTCCTCTGAGGCACTTAGGAGTGGATTTGAACCCCCAACATTGTGGTTAGCAGTCAAGGGTGTTAACCATTTACACCACCCGAGGACTCCCCTGCACTTACAATTCTTATTTCCTTCCCACGCAGAAGGTAAGCTCTAATACTCTGCCCAACCTGGAACTGATAAAAAGCAAACACACTACACCTTCCATCAGACACTCATCCATATGTAAATGCAGTTAGGGTACAGGATCTATTTCATGTTGTCAATGTCTTTTCTCCATGTTCCACTAAGCATTCCCTCTGCAAAAATTCAGCAATTAAGACAAGCTAGGTGCCACTAATAGCTCCCAGATGCCTGGGATAGAAAAAAGAAGCCATAATCTGGAAAGTGTACCTAGTCAGGGTTTATGAAAATAGACCTGAAAGGAGAGCAGTGTATTGCTAGCCTTGCTGGAGAAAGAGTGCCTATCCCCTGGGTATTCTCATGTGGTTAGTGGAGAGAGGCTGGCTGCTTAATTAGGCAATGTCACTTTGTCCTTATATCAGTAAAATTCATTCTCCTTAGTTAACTAACCCTTCTTTCACAAAGTAAATCAGTTTAGGGGAGTAGGTAGTGTATCAGTCATACACAACTTCACGTGAGTGTCATTAGATTACTTCTGTCCAACAGAAAAAGTTTGAATGTGAAAGATTGGCCATTCTGATGGGATTGGAAGAATAGGTCAGTTTGGAGCTGCAAGCAATATTCCATTGGCTCTGGGGAGACTTCCAAGCATGGCCTCCAGGCTTCCAGAGGCACAAGTAAGGATGGATCCATAGTACCTGTATGCTAAAGGTGCAAGGGAGCAGACAGGAAGAAGAGGAACAGCAAAGTCTGAGAGGGAAGCACAGAATTGGAGATGCCAGGGGGAGCCACACACATTGTGTTGGTGGTCAGTCAGTCCTGTCCTCAATGGTGAGTGCTGGGAATGGTTCACAGATATGCTCAGTCATCTGGGTGACCAGAGAGGCCTGGAGCACCCAGAAAGTCCTTGTGGTCACCACTGGCCACAAGTAGCTACCTCCATTGAACCTACATGTTGTCCAAATATGCTAATTTCTTATGTAGACCATAAAGAGCTCTGGTAGCACAGTGCCTACGGTATCTGACTGCTAATCAGAAGGTTGGCGGTTCAAACCCAGCAGCTACTCTGTGGAAGTAAGACTGGGCAATCTACTTCCATAAAGATTAACCATCTCGGAAACCCAATAGGGGTCACTATGAGTTGGAATCAACTTGATGGCAGTAGGTTTGGTTTTTGGCTTATGTAGACCGTGATGTGAAAAAGGTTACAAAGCCCTACAACAGAATAATAATGGTGTAACTGAGTGGTTTTTGTAAAACTCTGCTTTTACCCCAGGTAACCAATTCAAGATGTTAATCACCCCACTCTTTGTACCCCATATCTGTTGTAACCTCTTCATCTATAAAATGAGGGCACTGTCTGTACTAGGCGGTCTTTAAGGTTTCTTCTGGCTCAAGATCCCTGTGGACCTCCTGACTTTCCCAGTCAGGAAAGTTCTACCCCTCCCATCCACTGTCCATCTATCCCAGGTCTGGCTTAATTGTTACTTCCTGGGAGACGGTCTCTCAGACACAGAGCAGTTTAAAGTCCTTCACTACATTGTGTCTCCCTTGGAAAAGACTAATAACACTTACAATTACTTCATTCATATTCATTCCTTCATCCATCCATCCATCCTTTCATGCACCAAGTATTTGTTGAGGGAGTACATGGGTTTAGGCACGAACTACTGGGTTTAAATGCTGGTCCTGCTGTTTACTGTCTATGGAAGCTTAGACCAGTCTCTTTGTGCCTGACTTTAATGTAGTGACTTAATGTTTATAAAGTATGTAGCACAGTAACTGGCCTGAAGTAAAACCAGAGACAGTTGCCTCAAGCTGATCTCAACTCATGGCATCCCCAGGTGTGTCAGAGTAGAATACGGTTTTCAAGGGCTGATTTTTCAGTAGATTGCCAGGACTTTCTTCCAAGGCACCCCTGGGTAGATTGAGACTTCCAACCAGTCCATTAGCAAGACCAACAAGTTATCTATTTGCACCATTCAGGGTCTAAAGTAAACACTCCATAAATCATCAATTTTGATGTTGAATATGATTTCCTAACACCTTTCAGGGCAAGGCATCTATCTGATGTCATTGTCCTATGCGGTCTGTAATTCACATTTGCTTCTTTACCACCTAACCTCCAGTGCCCAGCACAAAGCCTGGCATAGAATCATATAATAAAGATTCAAAATATTGGTTGAGTGAATTCATGAATATAAGTGGCTTGCCCTCTTTTCTGTCCCATCAAGTTTCTCTCTGTGCTAATTTGCACGGTTACAATTTTCTGTCTCTTCAGTCGAAACTGAAGCCTGCCTTGTTCTCAGTCTTTAGGGAAAGCAATACCAAATGTAAATTTCTCTGCTGACAAGAAAAATAGTACCTTTTGGGGAAGTTGCATGAATACCTTTCCCCAAACTTCTTTCTCCCAGCTCCCTAATTCCATTGCCTCTTAAGGAATAACTGTTTAGGTAGCCAAATATCATTACCAACAAAAGGGGGAAATTCTAAAATTTATGTATTGGATTTCCAGATGTGGACAATTCTTGTTTTTGCCTAAATGGTGTTGACAATTGATGGTTGTCTTTGGAAAATCATTTGATAATGATCCAACTATCGAGAACCTCTTTATTTTATGGCTGCTAAAAGAAAAGAAAGTTATTACCCAGGAAAATTTCCAGACTGCCATAAAAGAGAAGCTACTGCTGCCAAGACCATCTGCCATAAAACCTCCCTAACAGCTTCTTACCTTTATGTATGTGTAAAGCACCCTTTTTAAAAATGAAGAAAGGCCCTCAATCATTTCTGTTAGGCTAATTGCAAATGTTTAATTCAGAAATTAAATATTATAAAGCATGAAATACAGCATGTGGCATTCTAGAATTAAGTGTGGGCAGCTCCCACGAGAACCAGGCCCGCAGCTAAGCTGTGGCAGGACCTTCAAGTCCTCCCTCAGCCACCTCACCCCACAGTGTCTTCATTGGCTGAAAGAAAGTGACTGGCAGCAGCTCCACCAACCTTAAAGGGCTTTCATGAAAATCAGATGAGAAGAGGCAGTGAGAATGCTTTGAAAAGTTAAAAATGATATGAAAATTAAAGATGCAACCTTTCTTAATAAGAGTAAACAAACAAATAAAACCCATATGTTTATATGGCACTCAAAGCTGTGGTCCCAAAACTAGGAAAAAACAGACCCACTGCCATCAGGTTGATTCCAACTTACAGTAACCCTCCTCAGAGGGCTCAGAGCAGAACCACCCCACAGTTCTCAAAGCTGTGAATCTTTACAGAAGCAGACTGCCTCATGTTCTTCCTGCAGAGCAGCTGGTAGGTTCAAACCACCAACCTTTTGGTTAGCAGCCATATGCTTTAACCACTGTACCACCAGAGCTTCTCTGTGGTAACGAAGATGCTAAAAAGTAAAAGCATTGGGCTCTAGGTCAGTGGTTCCCAAATCTGGCTGAGTATCTGAATCCCTGAGAAACCTGTTTAAAAAAAAAAAAATACATACATATGTGTGTGTGTGTGTATATATACACATATGTATGTATATATATATGTCTAAATCCCACTCATCTTTCAGTTTGTCATACTATGGTGGCTTGCATGTTAAATTTCAAATACAAGCAGAAACACCCATGGTGGGCAGTTTCATCAGAACTTCCAGACTAAGACAGACTAGGAAGAAAGACCTGGAAATCTACTTCTGAAAATTAGTCAATGAAAACCTCATAGATCACAATAGAACATTGTCTAGCTCACTTGGACATGTCATCCAGAGAGCTCAAGTGCTGGAGGAAGACATCATGTTTCATGAAGTAGAGGGCAATCAAGGCAAGAGGCCCTCAGTGCAGGTATGTAATTATGCTGTTATTGGCATAATAGCTGCAATGAGACTCAGCCATACTGGTGATTGTGAGGATGACCTAAGGCCACGCAACCCATTCTGCTATATGTGAGGATGCCATAAGTTTGAGCTCACCTGACGGCAGGGAACATCAAGTCCTACTGTAGACTTCTTTGTGTTGCTGTGTGCCATCAAGTCAATTATGATTCACAGTGACCCCATCTATGGGACAGAATAGAACTTCCCCCTGGGTTGTAGGCTGTAATCTTTGTGGGAGCAGATCACCAGCCTTTTCTCCTTTGATTAGCAGCCAAGCACTTAACCACTGCACCACCAGGACACCTTTCCATACATAGACTTAGTGGATCAGAATTTATGCATTGGACCTGGGAGTCTATATTTTAGCAAACTTCCAGGAAAGTCTGATGAACAAAGAGATTGAGGAAATAGCTGGATGATGTATAAGCTCTGCTGAGGGGGATAAAAGAATGTCTCTGAGTTGTTCCACTGTGGGGAATTGCACAAAATGTGTCATGAGACAAAATGTGTATGAACTACTGTAGGGAAAATTAATTTGCTCTGTAAACTTTCACCCAAATCATAAAAAAAAGGGGGTGTTATCTTGTTTATTAATGTCCAACACCAGAACTAATGACTCCTGTGTCAAATTCTCCATATTCTTGCTCTGCCCAACCCTATCAGTCTTCACCAGTTGGAGGGACAGAGTACAGACTGCCACTGGCACCAGTATACCCCTCCGCAGCAAGGATAAAAGGAAAGGCACCAGTACAAATAGGGAATGACACACCCTCTCTTCTGTCTACACCCATGGAGACATCAGGACTGGTTCCAGAGTGACTACAACTAACCTGGAAATGGGGAACTTCACATTATATCCATTATTTCAAAGATTCAAAAGGAAACTGGACATTTATCCAGAATAATTGAGCTCCTGAGTATCTCTTCCTCCTTTTAAGATTTATCTATGGTGTAACCACTATGTGCCAGGCCCTGTGCTAAGTGTCAGTGCCATGACAAGCCCAACACCACTCACTGTCGTGGGAGAAACAGACATAATGACCCACTCAGATGGGCGGGTGCTGGGAAGGAAGCGCACTTGGCTACAGCACTCATAGCAGAGGGATCTAATTTCATCTGGAAAAGTGATGCATGAGATATAAAGATGAGGAGGAGTTAACTAGCAAAGTTAGTTAAATGGCATAAAATAATCCATGCATAGGAAACGGCTTATGTCCTATTGGACAAAGGACAAGGCAGGTGATACGAAGCCACTGTGTAAAGGCAAGCTGTGGCCAAATAAGTCCCTTGAACATTTGGACTTTATCACATGAGCAATCTTGTTGTTGTTGTTTGCCGTCAAGTCAGACCCGACTCATAGCAACCCCTCATTGGGTTTCCGAGGCAGTATCACTACGGAAGTAGATTGCCCCATCTTTCTCCCGAGGAGTGGCTGGTGGGTTTGAACCACCAGCCTTCTGGTTAGCAGTCAAGTGCCTTAGACACTATGCTACCAGAGCTCCCTGAGCAATGGAAGGTATTAAAGAGTCTACACAATGCAGAGAGGGGAACTGAAATGAGCAGAGTAGGACCAAGTGTTGATGTCAGGACACTGTTAGGAGGTTATGGAGGCAATACAGCATTGGTGGCTCAGTGGTAGAATCCTCACCTCCCATATGGCACATCTGGGTTTGATTCCTGATCAATGCACTCCATGGGTAGCCACCGGCCATCTTTCAGTGGAGGCCTGAGTGTTGCTATGAAGCTGAACACTTTTCAGTGGAGCTGCTAGACCAAGACAGACTAAGAAGAAAGGCCTGGATCTGATTCCTAAAATCAAACAATAAAAATGCTATGGAGCACAGTGGAAGCATTGTCCAATCCACTACCCACCATGGGATGGCACAGAACCAGCGGTATTCCATTCCATTATGCATGGGGTCACCAAGAGTCAGATTGATCTGAGAACAGCTAACAACAGCAAACAATTGAGACAACCCAAGTGGTTTAGCCATTAACAGTTTCAACAATAAAATTAACAAGCTGTGAATTAATTTTTTATTGGAGAACAAAAAAAAAAAAAAATCACAATTTATTCACTTTGTTAGATAACAATTTTCAAATCACAGCACTCCAGGATAATACGTAGGAGGGTTAATCAGGCATGTCCTTGTGGTAAGAAGTTTGAGAAATTATGATCTAATCCAACATCTTATACAAATAAGGAAGACCCAACCTGGAAATGTTAAGCAACTTGTCTAAGATCACATGATGGTGGGATAAAAGAGCAAGGGCTAGAATATATTTCATGACCTGGGATCAGTACATATGATAATCAAGGTGGAAAAATTAATCCAGCTTCAGCCAGGTTCAAGATTGCGCTGATACCATGCTGTTCAAAGCCACTGGAAGAAAGGAAATGTGTTCCATGGCCCTCGGGCCCTCAGCCAGACTGTATCTGACAAAGCTTCATACTACAGCAAACCCGGAAGAGCCAGAAGAGCAGGAGAAAGGGGTTAAAAAACCCAGGAAGACAAAGAGAAGAGCAATCAGCCAAAGGGATTAGGTGAGGAGGGGAAACTCAGGGACGCCCAAAGAAGCAGGCCAGAAGAGCAGGAGAAAGGGGATTAA
>NW_006921589.1:9581716-9689893 GCF_000298275.1 Orycteropus afer afer
ATAGCAGGGATTGTGGGGCTGGCGCGGTATCGGGCAGTGTTTCGTTCTGCTGTGCATGGGGTCGCTATGAGTCGGAAACGACTCGTCGGCACTTAACAACAACAACAACAGCAAACCCAGATAGAACAAAGATCATGCAAAGAAGGGAGGCAATGGCACTGTCTCAAATATGAGCACTGCAGCCCTCCTACCCTTCCCCAGCCTCAGAGTCAAACAGCATCGTGTCCAGGAGAAACACAAGTCAACCAGACCTAGCTCACACTCCTCTGTGACACATGCTGCTCCTGCTTTGCCTTGTCCACTCATGGGGACCTCTCACACCTACTTTCCCAGGTGTGTACCCAGGGATGGTGGAGCACAGTTGGAGGCACAAAGACCCTTCTCTCCATCCACACCCCATGCAAGTCATGGGCTTTGCAGACAATTACACAAGTGGAGGCAAGAGGCTTTCCCTGGTGTTTATCACACTCACCCTCAGCCAAAAAGAGGAGCACAGCCCAAGGAATTACAGACCCTGTGTGATATCTGAAACTACTTGCTCCTCATGTAGATTGATATAGCGGCTACCATGAGATTAATTTTATTTTTCCTGGAACAAAGCTGGAAATCACTCAAAGGGCAATAAATGCTGAAATCTGTCTATGCTCTGCCAACATTTCAGACAGAAAAGCCAATAAGCAATTTTTACCTTACATGCTCTAATGGATTTTTTGAAAACACAGATCCATGCTGAACGCAATGGACTAGATCGGCCCAGGAGCTCCAAAGAGACCGCTTACTTTGGGGAGGTTAGTGGATTCTCCTGGTCAACTTCACTTCAAACATATATTGACATACGCCACCCAAGGGAGCCCTTAGTTGATATCTCCCCACTAAATTCCACCCAGCAATCACAGCCTATCAAGTATGTGGACAATACAGACCAGTTCTTAAGGTCACTTCTTGGAGTACAGAAGCCAAGAATGTGAGGTTTATGGTAGCAAGCCAAAAGAACCTGATAGCCATATGCTACTTTTGGGTTTTCAAGATATGTTAAAGACTGATATTGCAAAATCTCAGCCTGGAGCCAGGACCAAGCGCTTGAGGAAACACTCAGGATTAAGTAGGTGATAATAACCTGCATCTTCTATGTACAAAACAATTTGTAAATTATTAAGAGTTTTCATACATCATCACATCTATCCTCTCAACAACCTGTGAGGTGGGTATTATTACTACTATCCTCACGTTATAGATGAGGAAAATAAGGATCAGAAATGGTAAACTACTTTGTAGAAATGTGGAATCCCTTGACAGCACAAACAGTTAAACACCAAGACTGCTGAACAAAAGATTGGTGGTTCGAATCTACCCTGAGGCACTTCCAAAGACAGACCTGAAGGTCTGTTTCTGAAAGGTCACGGCTATTGAAAACCCCATGGAGCACAGTGCCACTCTGATGCAAGTGGAGTCACTATGAATTGGAATTGACCCCATGGCAACTGGTTTGGCTTGTTTTTTCATAAAAAAAAAAATTGGAAAAAATGATCCAACATGAAAATCAAGACTACTACAACATATGACTATATTTATAATATAAAGAAGTGTTTTTTTCAGTTCTTTCAGTTTGAGAAATGCCGAAAGAACTGAAGAAAACACTTCTATATATTGTAAATACAGTCATATGTTGTAGTAGTCTTGATGTAGTCTTGATATTCATGCCTGAAAAAAAAATAAATAAATAAAGTCTTGAGTTCCAATATTGAAGGATTCGATAGGCAAAACACTTATGGTTTAAAATCAAGGAGTGTGTCAGGGTTGTACCCTTTCACCATACTTATTCAATCTGTACGCTGAGCAAATAATCCAAGAAGCTGGACTATGTGAAGAAGAATGTGGCATCAGGATTGAAGCAAGAATCATTAACAACCTGTGATATGATGATGACACAACTTTGCTTGCTGAAAGTGAGGATGACTTAAAGTACTTACTGCTGAAGATTGAAGAATAGTCTGCAATATGGATTGCTCCTCAATATAAAGAAAACAAAAATCCTCACAACTAGACCTATAAGCAGCATTGCAATAAATGGAGAAAAGATTGAAATTCTCAAAGACTTCACATTGCTTGGTTGTACAATTGAAACCAATAGAAGCAGCAGTCAGAGCATCAGATGACGTATAGCACTGGGCAAATCAGCTTCAAAGGACCTCTTCCAAGTGCTGAAGAGCAAAGATGTCTCCTTGAGGACTAAGGTGTGCCTGATATAAGCCATAGTATTTTCAATCGCCTCATATGCATGTGAGAGCTAGACAATGAATAACAAAGATTGAAGAAGAATTGATGCTTTAGAGCTGTGGTGTTGGCAAAGAATGCTGAAAGTACCATGGACTGCTAAAAGAACTGACAGGTCTGTTCTGGAGGAAGTACAGCTAGAATGCTCTTTAGAAGCAAGAATGGCCAAACTTCATCTCACCTACTTTGGTCATGTTTTCAGAAGGGACCATTCCCTGGAGAAGGATGTCATGCTTGGTAAGGTAGAAGATCAATGAAAGAGGGGAAGACCCTCAACAAGATGGATTCACACAGTGGCTATGGCAATGGGCTCAAGTATAGCAAGAATCATGGAGCTGGCTCAGGACTGTGTGGTGTTTCTTTCTGCTGTGCATAGGGTCACTATGAGTCAGAGATGACTCAATGGTACCTAACAACAACAAACAACAGCATGGGCAAAACAATGAATGATGTAGCAATCATCAAAGGAAGATGGAAGGAATACACAGAGTCATTGTACCAAAAGAAATTGGTGTTGATGTTCAACCATTTCAGGAGGTAGCATATGATCAAGAATGGATGGTATTGAAGGAAGAAGTCTGAGCTTCACTAAAGGAACTAGTGAAAAACAAGTCTTCAAGAATTGATAGAATACATATTGAGATGTTTCAACAAATGGATGCAGCACTGGAGGCGGTCACTCGTTTATGCCAAGAAATTTGAAAGACAGTTACCCGGCCAATCAACTAGAAGAGATCCATATTTGTGCCCATTGCAAAGAAAGGTGATCCAACAGAATGTGGAAATTAGGAACAATATCACTAATATCACACACAAGTAAAATTCTACTGAAAATAATTCAAAAATTGTTGTGTAGTACATTGACAGGGAAAGCCAGAAATTCAAAGCAAATTCAGAAGAGGATGTGGAATCAGGGATATCATTGTTGATATCAGATGGATATTGACTGAAAATAAAGGATATCAGAAAGATGTTTACCTGTGTTTTATTGACTGTGCAAAGACATTTGCTTTGTGGATCCTAGCAAATTATGGATGCACTGTGAAGAATCAGAATTCCAGAACATTTAATTGTGCTTATGAGGAAACTGTACATAGACCAACAGGCACTCATTTGAACAGAACAAAGGAATACTGCGTGGTTTAAAATCAGGAAAAATGTGTGTCAAGGTTGTGTCCTTTTACCATACTTATTCAGTCTGTATGATGAGCAAATAATCCAAGAAGCTGGACTATATGAAGAAGAACATGGCATCAGGATTGGAAGAAAACTCATTAATATAACCTGTGACATGCAGATAACAAAACCTAGCTTGCTGAAACCAAAGAAGACTTGAAGCACTTACTGATGAAAATCAAAGACTCTAGTCTTCAGTATGGATTACACCTCAACATAAAGAAAACAAAAATCCTCACAACTGGACCAATAAGCATTATCACAATAAATGGAGAGAAGACAGAAGTTGTGAAAGATTTTATTTTACTGGGATCCACAATCAATACTCATGGAAGCAGTAGTCAAGAAATCAGATGACATTCAACAAGACAGAAAATAACAAATGCTGGAGAGAACGTGGAGAGATTAGGACTCTCATACACTGCAGATGGAACTGTAAAATCATACAACCATTGTGAAAATCAGTATGGAGATACCTTAAAAAGTTGCAATTCGAAATACCATTTGATCCAGCCATCCCATTACTGGGTATATATCCTAAAGAAATAGGAGCCAGGACAAGAACAGATATATAGCCACACCCATGTTCATCGCAGCACTGTTCACAATAGCAAAGAAATGGAAAGAACCTAAGTGCCCATCAACAGACAAATAGATAACTAAACTATGGTGTATACACACAATGGAATACTATGCAACAGTAAAGAATAATGTAGAATCTGCTAAACACTATAGAATGTGCTGAGTGAAATGAGTCAATCATAGAAAGACAAATATTGTACAGTTCACCACCATAAAAAGTCAAGGAAAGGTTTATATGTAGAAGGAAACTATCTTTGTTGGTTACCAGGGATGGGAAGGTAGGGGAGAGAACCCTGTTTGATAGGGAGAGACAAGTATTGATTTGGGCGAAGGGAAAGGCAATGTACCAAAAGTGAGTGATCAACATGGTGGCACTAAGGAAAAGAAGACATAAAGAGGTTACATGGCAGGTACAGACAACAAAGATGAGCCCTTTTGCACGTACAGTACTGCGTCGTCAGTGATGGCAAGCATTGACCTACAGATGGATAGATGGGTGGACAGGCTGAACAATCAGATATGCCTAGTCAGGGGGTACTGTGCCCATGACCATGTATAGGGTTAGCAGACAGTGTTTCTACATGCATATTTGTATGTGCTGTAAGAATGTCCAGGTGTATAGTAAAGTTGACAAGGAGCAAGGTTGTAGTGGCTTCTGAGCCACAGCTAGCTACTCAGAGGGAGTGAGTAGTTGGAACTGTGAGCTTGGAACCATGGTCACAGGGGACATCAAGCTCAATTGGCATAACATAGTACAGAAAAACATTGTTCTACATCCTACTTTGGTGAGTAGTAATTGGGGTCTTAAAAGCTTGCAAGTGGCCATCTAGATGCAGTGATGGGTCTCTCCTCATCCAGAGCAAAGAAGAATGAAGAAAACCAAAGACATATAGAAACAATTAGTCCAAGGGACTAGTAGACCATGCGATCCTCAGCCTATATGACTTTGAGACCAGAAGAACTAATTGGTGCCTGGCTACCACTGTCAACCACGCAGAGGGGGATCTATGTGGGAGATCCTGGATAGAGTGGGAGAACAATGTGGAACAAAACTCAAAATCATAACAAAAGACCAGGTTTGCTGGTTTGATACAACCTGGTGAGACCTCTGAGACTATGGCCCCTACATACCCTTCAGGTCTGAAACTGAACTCACTCCTGTAACTTCCAGCCAAACAACAGACAGGTATATGGGCTGAACATTTACATCAGGTAGATACACTCCTTGGAGCGATCAGTCATGGGAGAACACAAGGGTGTATATGCACAGGGAGACAGCTCAGGGGACAGGAATGCATGAGAGAAAAGGACACAAGGAAGAGGTAACTACAGGGAGGAAGTGGAGGAAGAACTGTTACATTGTGGGGAATTGAAGTCAATGTCATGAAACAAAATGTGTATGAACTACTGTAGGGAAAATTAATTTGCTCTGTAAATTTTACCCAAATCACAATAAAAATTAAAAAAAAAAAAAAATGGAAATGGAAAAGAAATCAGATGGGATATTGCAGTGGGCAAATCTACTGAAAAAGACCTCTTTAAAGTGTTAAGGAGCAAAGATGTCACTTTGAAGATTAAGGGGTTCCCAGCCCAAGCCATTGTCTTTTCAATAGCATTATATGCATGTGAAAGCTTGACAGTGAATAAGGAAGACTGCAGAGGAATTGATGCATTTGAATTGTGGTGTTGGTGAAGAATATTAAATATACCATGGTCTGGCAGAAGAATGAACAAATCTGTCTTGGAAGTACAGCCAGAATGTTCCTTAGAAGTGAGAATGGTCTGACTTCATCTCTTAGCCTTTGGTCATATTTTCAGAAGGGAACAGTCCCTGAAGAAGTATATCATGCTTGGTCAAGGACCTTCAGCAAAAAAGGGGGAAGGCCCTCAAGGAGACAGATTAACACAGTGGCTGCAACAGGTGGGCTCAAGCATAGCAATGACTGCAGAATGGTTCAGGAGCAACAATATTTTGTTCTGTTTATGCAGGGTCACTTTGAGTTGAAACAAACCTGATAGCACCTAACAACAACACAGAAGTGTTACTCCATCAGTCAGGGTTCCAGCAAGAGTTAGATAGCAAGTTCAAAATGCAATAATTTGAACAGGATTTGTAAGGGACTGAGCTCTGGTGGGATAGTGCTTAAGGCATCTGACTGCTAACCAGAAGGCTGGCGGTTTGAACCCACCAGCCACTGTGGAAGGGAGACTGGGCAATCTTTTTCCGCAAAGATTTACCACCCCAGAAGCCCCAAAAGGGGTTGCTATGAGTCAGAATCGACTCTATGGCAGTGAGTTTGGTTTTGGTTTTTGGTAGTTACAAAAGTAGGAGATATGGTGGATTGCTGTTGTTGGTGTTATGTGCTGTGGAGTCTGACTCAACTCATAGCGACCCCTCCTTGGGTTCATGAGACAGTATCACTACAGAAGTAGATTGCCTAACCTTCCTTCTGAGGAGCGGCTGGTGGGTTTGAACCACCAGCCTTCTGGTTAGTAGTCAAGTGCCTTGGGCACTATGCTACCACAGCTCCTCTGGTGGATTAAGTGGTTAAATCATGCAGCTGCTAACCAAAAGGTTGGTGGTTCAAACCCACCAGGACAAAGATGAGGCAGTCTGCTTTCTTAAATATTTACAGCCTTGGAAACCCGATGGGCAGTTCTACTCTGTTCCATAGGGTTGCTCTGAGTCAGAATCGACTTGATGGCAGTGGGTTTGGGTTTGGTATTTCCTTTCCACCACCACCTGTTAGTTTTTCATACTGTGCTGGTTTGCCTGTTGCCTGTTGCTATGATGCTGGAAGCTTTACCACCAGTATTTCAAATACCAGCAGGGTCAATCATGGTGGACAGGTTTCTGTGCAGCTTCCAAACTACAAGAGAAAGGAAGAAAGGCATGATGCTCCACTTGTGAAAATTCACCAACAAAAACTCTGTGGATCACAACAGAATATTCAACACAGAATAGTGCTGAAAGAGGATCCCCCAAGTCGGAGGGTACTCAAAATACACAGTGGCCACAACAATGAACCGGACCATGCCAATGGTCATAAAATGGAGGAGGATCAGACAACATTTTGTTCCATTGAACATGGGGTCAACATCAGTCAAGGTCATCATCAGTTGGCACCAACTCAAGGGCAACTAACTACTTTCCTTATTTTGTTCCCAGAACCAGTTATAGAAAGTTACAGAGAACAAAGGTAGTCTTACTGTAACTTAACTCCAATTGCCATGGACAACATATTATGAAACAGACATTAAAAATTATCAAAGAGATCTAGCCCCCAAATTCTCCATTCCATCTTTTATAGTTTTGAGAATTTGTGGCAATTAACTAGAAGATATGCAGTCCGCCTCAACGTGTCTATATCTGGGCACCTACAGGACCCAGAGCAGCATTGCCCACTCAGGCCAGCTCTGGTTCCAGTTTCTCACATTCACCCCTTCCACTCGAAATCCATAGCCAGAGTTTACTTTTCTCCCCACAAGGGCTGCTGTACATTAAGATTCCATTTCACAGTGGGGTGAAAGGATAAGATGTATCTTAATTTACCTAGTGTTCTGCCTACCTAGCTTATTTAGATTTCAGCCTGCTGAGAAGGAATTGCACCTAGCTTAATGATCAGTTCAGCACTTAACCTGTTGCTGACACTCGAATGTGTTCTAACCCTGGTTAAAATTCAGGGAGGGACAGCACTGAGGCTGGCTGGGGGTAGGAGACACTCTCTGGCCCTCTGTCATTACTTAATTTTCTGCCTAGCAAAGTCAAGAAAATAGGAGTTGTAAAGAGATTAAGGCTGAACTTAGAAAATGTCATTCCTTGAATTCCAACTACTGGTTTTAATGCTTTTTGGCATGGGTGAGGTCCATATTTCCAGCCTGACACCCAAGCTTTGCAGTTCCTAGAGCTTCCAGGAGTTTGGCGGTTCTCTGCTGCCCACCTTCTACAAATTATTAGAAATTAATTTGACTTGGTTCAGCATTATCTGACAATTGCACTGACCCCCCCTGTGAACCTTTCTGGCTAATTTACATCCCCGCCACACGGCTTAATGTCTCCAATGCTGGTGCACATTATTTTAAGCTCATGCCAATTATAATTTTTTAATACAGCCTGAAAAATCATACCGTTACTTAGCAACAAAGGTCACTCCAATAAATAATAGTATTACGTAGGCTATTGATACTCTCAATGCTTTTTCATGGGGATCAAGGGTGAGTGGTAAGATCTTTCCCACCCACTGCTGACCTCTGAACTATTGACCAACACACACCACATGTAGCGCCTTCAATAAATGCAAGCTCAGTCTCCCTTATACTCCCTCTGCCCCAGTTACAACCTCCTTCTTCTCACTTGAGCCCCTTTGAGACAGTGACTGGGGGTCATAACTGAGCTCTCCTCTTACTATATTGCTTATCTTGTTTCCCTCACACCTAGGCACCACAATAGGAAAACTGACTAATGTGCAGATCCAAACCGTAATTAGTAACTAGGTTCGGTAAATTTAGCTAAAGCCACTGGATGTTTTTACAGTAAAAGTTAGCCAGAGGGTTTAACCTTGCCAATGACAGAAAACTATGAACTTTTTTTCTCTTTGTAGATCCTTGTTACCCTGGGAAATGACCTTAATACCAGGAAAAACCCATGACTGTCGAATCACCTCTGATTCCTGGTGAACCCATGTGCATCAGAGCAGAACTGTGCTCTGTAGGATTTTCATTGGCTGACTTTTTAGAAGCAGATCACCAGGCCAATCTTCTGAGGCACGGCTGGACAGATTCAAAACTCCAATGGACCAGTTAGCAGTGGCCCATATTAACCATCGGCACCGCCCAGGATCTTTAGAAGACAACCCCTAAGGTGATCAGAGCTTAGGGAGACAGCAGTACATCCAGACAACAGACTTAAACCCCGAAGGCAGAGCAGGGAGTGTGTTTTAAGATGTTCTGTCCACATCCTGCTTAGTGCCTCCCAGGCTCCTACAGCACTCAGTGCCTTCTCTTCTCTCTTCAGGCGAAGGCTCCTTCCTTCCTGGGCAAAGAGGAGCCAAAAGTTACTTTAGGAAGCTTATTACACGGGGTTGTTGAGACTCAGCAAAGTCCTATAAGCATAAGGAAATCCTTGTTATAAATACTCAAAGAGAATCAAGCAAATCTCCACAAAGCCTACTATAGGCTCAAGAAGTCCTCCTTCCACTCTTTCTGACCCCTTCCCAACCTTCAACCACAATGCACAGTATATGTTATTCCAGAGGTCAGTCTTGGACAAAATACTAACAGAACTCCTCTCCTCTGGGAGCCTCCATCCTTGGAAAGCCAGAATAGGATTTTCTTACCATAGGCCTGTTTGGGACCTCTCACGTGCCTAGAAAAAGGAGAAGTAGTCTTATGCTACCAATCCATTGGGCAATCTACTTCCATAGAGATACTGCCTCAGAGACCCAAGAAGGGGTCGCTGTGAGTCGGGACTGACTCTACAGCAGTGAGTATAGGAAACAAGCCCAGGACTTTTTTATTATTGCTAGTTTCTATTGAGTCAGCAACTCATGTTCTACTTTATGTTTGCAGATGCCCAGTCCCGGGCCATCTTCATGACGCTTGCCATGCTGGAGTCTGTCGTTCTGACTACTGGGTCGGTCCATCTCATTGACAGTTTTCCTCATTTTCATCGGTCCTCTGCTTTACCAACCATGATGTTCTTTTCTAGTAATTGGTCTTTCCTGATGATGGGTCCAAAGCAAGCAAGTTCAAGTTTCACCATCCTTGCTTCTAAGGGACATTCTGGTTTTACTAGTTAACACTTATTTGTTGTCAAGCACTACTCCAAACACTTCACATATGTTATCTATTTAATTCCAAGAAATAGGTAGCACTATCATTCCCATCTCACAAAGGAGAAATTAAGGCATGTAGAATTTGGTATGTTTTGGCTAACCTGTATCACAGACAAAATTTGAAAGCAGAGTCTAATACAAAAAAAAAACCCATGTACTTAACCATTTCCCTTCACTGTCAATAAGCTATGAAGTTGTTCTCATCCCCTTGCTAATGACAACACTTACTATAAAGGCCATGAAGTCAGACCAGACTGGAAAATCCTGGGTGGTCTATTTTACACAGCGAATCTATGAAACAAAATTACAGGGGATTCTGCCCTTTCAGTCTCAACATCCTAGATAACTGCAAGAAAACTAGACCAGCTGAATTCTCACTCCTTGGCCAATTTTCCCGTAGTTGTAAAGACACAGTCTTAATAGCATAATTCACTGAATACTGTTTATTTGCAAGGTACTACACTAGGCACCAGAAGAAACATAGATATGTAAGACATTCCAGTTATGATCTAAAGCTGTGTACTATGATCATGAAATACCCTACATGTACAAAGAAATCTGAGCAGCATATTGCATCATCTAACTTTATCTTTCCTATAATTTTTTCCTCATTTTACTCCCAAGGACTAAAGAAAAATTCAACTGTCTCACAAGCTGTTCTCTGTCTAGACCAGCACTTTTATATCCAGATAGGAGGTCAATGGTCTGTAGAGAAAGGACCCAGGGTGGGTCATTTCAACAAGTCAGAGCAGGGTTGGCTCAGATACATCCTCAGCCCCAAATCATCTTTCCTATTTGTCTGATAACCCAGCCATGTCTGCAGATCTAAAGGCACTGAGGCTAAGCCAGAATGTGCCATGTACAGGAGAATCTTCCCCCAGCATTGTCTCTGAATTAAAAATCATTTCCGACTCTGTTCCTAAGCTAGTATAGCCTGGGGCTTCTAATAGGGCAGCTGTAAGAACCTGCTCACCATCCTCCGGCTTCTGCAGCGCATCACTCAGAATCAGGGTACCAGCCCCACAGGCCTCCAACTCACCCTCTGGCAGGAAACTGCCTCCTACAGTCATCCACGGGACAAAAGCCAGCCGTACCATCAGGAGCCATAAAGAGGCCAAAAGGCAAGCCGCCATTCTCTCAGTTCAAATTCATTTCAGTATCTCTGCTTGCTGATCTTGCTTTCTCTCTGCCCAGCTCAGCTCCCTCAGTCCTATTTACCTTGATTTCTGAAAATATCTGTTTCATCATGTCTTAGTGGTTTGCATGTCTTCTTAAACTTTAGCTTATCCTTGACCACTAGTACCTACCAAATATATCAGAGCTATCTTAAGACGTTGTCTCCATGTTCTCAGCTTGTCCATTCATTCATTCATTCATTCACCAAATATTTATTGATATTTATTAGATGTCAGTCCCATCCATCAGTTTGTCCTAGTGTGTAGGCTGCATGTTGCTGGGATGCTGGAAGCTATGTCACCACTATTTCAAATATCATCAGGGTCACCCAGGGTGAACATCTTACAGCAAAGCTTCTGAGCTCTGGTGGCATAGTGCCTAAGGCATTTGACTGCTAACCAGAAGGCTGGCAGTTCAAACTTACCAACCACTTCTCAGAAGGAAGACTGGGCAATCTACTTCTGTAGAGAAACTGCCTCAGAAACTCAAGGAGGAGTCTCTATGAGTTGAATCAATTCTACAGCAGGGAGTCTTTTTTTTTTTTTTTTTTGTACTTCTAAAAATTAGCCAGTAAAAACCCTAGGGATCACAGAATATTATCAGACACTTGCCTTGCTTAATTTGGACACTCCACCAGGAAAAACCAATTGCTGGAAAAGGACATAATGTTCAGTAAAGAGGTGGGCCAGTTAAGGCAAGACTCATCCAAACTCCCACTGCCATTGAGTCAATTCTGACTCATAGCGACTCTCTAGGACAAAGTAGAACTGCCCCATAGATTTCCAAAGTTCTAAATCTTTATAGAAGCAGATCGGCTCATCTTTCCCCCACAGAGCAGTTGGTGAACTTGAACCACTGACCTTTTGGTTAGCAGCCAAACAGAGAAAGCCTTAATGAGATGAATTGACATAATATCCACAACAATGGACTCAAACATACCAACGAACAAGACGACAGCACAGAATGGGGCCATACTTCATTCTGTTACACATGGAGCCGACTTGACAACAAACAACAATAGGTTCAGACTGTGCAAAATGTTGAAGATAAACATGCATAAGAGGTGCTCTTACACTTGTGGAAGTCAGGGTCAATTAAAGCAAACAGACATGCAAACAAATCATTGTAATACATGCAATGAGTCTGTACAAAGCTCAGAAATAGTGCAGAGGAAGATAAAACTAACTGGGGAGAAATCATGGCATAGTGTCTATAACATTTGACTGCTAACCCGAAGGTTGGTAGTTCAAACCCAAAGAGTCAGAATCAACTTGATGGCAGTGAGGTTTGTTTTTGTTTTTGTTTTGACAGAAGAGGAGAAGGAGGGTCAATGTGCTAGATCCCAAAGAACAAAGAGAAAAAAATCTATAAGAGGGCCTAGTAGTTAAGGTTGTGTATCAGCTGGGAGCTCTGATAGCATAGTGCCTAAGGCACTTGACTGCTAACCATAAGGCTCGTGGTTCAAACCCACCAGCCACTCCTCGGAAGGAAGATGGGGCAATCTACTTCCATAAGTGATACTGCCTCAGCAACCCAAGGAGAGGTTGCTGTGAATTGGGTCCAACTCGATGCCACATAACAACAACATCAACTTGGCTGGGCTGGTTGTGAATGGCTGGGCAGCTGGATGTAGTTATTCCCCATGGTGAGATTGGTAAGCAACTTCATGGTGGAAGCCGCGCAGCTCCTTTAGGGATGTGTCTGCTTCCAGTATGTAAGGAGAAGCTTTGGGAATGATCTGCAGCTTTTGGCACTCTTGAATCCTGCATGTAGCCGAGTCATTGTTCAGCAGCCTGCCATGTTGTCTGCCAATCTTGGGACTCTTAATGGACTTGAATCAATGGCCTGCCGTGGGATTTGGTAATGTTGGATCTGTGTCTTTTTACTTGTCAACTTTGGGTTTGTCAGCCCCAGCAGCCAGCAGCTGCATGAGTGAAGAGACACCTCTAGCTCTAATAAGCTGAGAGCAAGAGGCAGAGCTGAAGCCTAGGGCTGGGGGGTTTCACCTAGTCCCTAGAGCCTGGCATTTTGAATTCAGACTTCCAGCCTCCAAAACTGTAAGAGATTAAACTGTTTGTTAAAGCCACCCATTTGTGGTATTTTCTGTTAGAGCAGCACAAAGTAACCAAAACACCAAGAAACAAAGAGAGAGGGCAGTCCATAAGAGGGCCTGGTACAACCAAAGGTGAAAGGACATGACAGGGACAGATGGGCTTAGAAAACCTTAAGAAGTCCTTACTTGCTTCAGTGCAGGATGTGAGGTGTGAGGTACAAAGAAAGATGAGGGTAGATAGGCATCAGAGACTGGAATTTGGAAGGTCCACTTGCCCACTCAAGGGCTTTATTTGGCAGCCAACAGTATTTATGGTTTGCAATGCCTTGTGCAAGGAGCTCTGGTGGCATAGTGCCTAAAGCATTTGACTGCTAACCAGAAGGTTGGCAGTTCAAACCCACCAGCCACTGTGCAGAAGAAAGACTGGACAATCTACTTCCATAAAGATTTACTGCCTCAGAAACCCAAAGGGGGTTGCTATGAGTCAGAATCGACTCAATGGCAGTGAGGTTTTTTGTTATTATTGTTGTTCTTAATGCCTTGTGCATGCATTAGGAGCTCTGGTGATGTAGTGCCTAAGGCATTTGACTGCTAACCAGAAGGCTGGTGGTTCAAACCCATCAGTCACTCCTCAGAAGAAAGAATGGGCAATCTACTTCCGTAGTGATACCACCTCGGAAACCCAAGGAAGGGTCACTATGAGCCAGATCCAATTCAACAGCAGTATGTTGCATTTGTTGTTGCATTGCATGCAATACTTCTTCAGGTCCTTACTACATCCTCTTGAGGTCTATATCAGGTTGAACCACAAGGAATTTACCAATAGTTTGCCCTTTGGACCTGTTGTTGCATTATTGTTTTTGTTAAGTGCAATCAGGTTGTTCCAACTCATAGCAACCCTATGTAGAACAGAACAAAACTCTACCTGTGCCGTCCTCACAATTGTTGCTATGTTTGAGCCCTTTGTTGCAACCACTGTGTCAATTCATCTCATCGAGAGTGTTCTTCTTTTTTGCTGACCCTCTACTTTACCAAGCATGATATCCTTGCCTAGGGACTGATAACATGTGAGATGGAGTCTCCGTCTTTGCTTCTAAGGAGCATTCTGGCTGTACTTCTTCTAAGACAGATTTATTCCTTCTTCTAGCAGTCCATGGTATATTCTGTATAACTCAGTATACTTCGTCAACACCATAATTCAAATACGTCAATTCTTTTTCAGTCACCCTTATTCATTTTCCAGTTTCCACATGTACATGAGGCAATTGAAAATACTATGGTTTGGGTCAGGCACACCTTAGTCCTCAAAATGACATCTTTGTTTTTAACACTTTAAAGAGGTCTTTTGCAACAGATTTGCCTGATTCAATACATTGTTTGATTTCCTGACTTCTGCTTCCATGGGCATTGATTGTAAAATCTCAAGTAAAAATGAAACACTTGACAAATTTAATCTTTTCTCCATTTATCATGATATGCTTTGTTGGTTCACTTGTGAGAATTTTTGTTTTATTTATGTTGAGATTGTTGTTGTTATCAGGTGCCATCAAGTCATCTCTGACACATAGTGACCCCACGCACAGCAGAACAAAATACTGCCCGATATTGTACCAGCTCCATGATCCTTGCTATACCTGAGCCCATTGTTGTAGCCATTGTGTCAATCCATCTTCTTGAAGGCCTTCCTCTCTATAAGGCAATTGAAAATACTATGGCTTCTGTCATAGTCCTCCTCAAGGAGACATCTTTGCTCTTCAGCACTTGAAAGAGGTCCTTTGCAGCTGATTCGCCCAGTACTATACATTGTCTGATATCTTGACTGCTACTTCCGTTGCACTCACTGCTGTCAAGTTAGATCCAACTCATAGTGACCCTTCCCTGGGGGTCCGAGGCAGTATCACTACGGAAGTAGATTGCCCAATCTTTCTTCCGAGGAGTGGCTGGTAGATTTGAACTGCCAGCCTTCTGGTTAGCAATCAAATGCCTTAGGCATAATGCCATCAGAGCTCCAATCGCCTTGTATGCATGTGAGAGCTGGATAATGAATAAGGAAGGCCGAAGAAGAGTTGATGCTTTTGAGTTGTGGTGCTGGCGAAGAATGCTGAAAGTACCATGGACTGCTAAAAGAACTAACAACTGTCCTGGAGGAAGTGCAGCCAGAATGCTCCTTGGAAGCAAGAATGGCCAGACTTCGTCTCACCTATTTTGGTCATGTTGTCAGAAGGGACCATCCCCTGGAGAACGATGTCATGCTTGGTAGGGTGGAGGGTCGACAAAAGAGGGGGAAGCCTTCAACGAGATGGATCGACACGGTGGTTGTGATGATGGGCTCAAGTATAGCAGGGATTGTGGGGCTGGCGCGGGATCAGGCGGTGTTTCGTTCTGCTGTGCATGGAGTCTCTATGAGTCAGAAACGACTCGACGGCACTTAACAACAACAACAACTTCCATTCCTGTTGACTGTAGAACCAAGTAATATGAAGCCTTTGACAACTTCAGTCTTTTCTCCATTTATCATAATGCTGCTTATAGGTCCAGTTGTGAGGATTTTTGTTTTCTTTATATTGAGGTGCAAATCATACTGCAGACTGTAGTCTTTAATCTTCATCAGTAAGTGCTTCAAGTCATCCTCACTTTCAGCAAGCAAAGTTGTGTCATCAGCATATCACAGGCTCTTAATGATTCTTCCTCCATTCTTGATGCCGCATTCTTCTTTATATAGTCCAGTTTATCAGATTATTTGCTCAGCATACAGATTGAATAAGTATGGTAAAAGGATACAACCCTGATGCACTCCCTTCTTGATTTTAAACCATGCAGTGTCTTCTTGTTCTGTTCAAATGACAGCCTCCTGGTCTATGTACAGTTTCCGCATGAGTACAATTAAGTGTTCTGGAATTCCCGTTCTTCTCAAAGTTATCCATAATTTGTTATGATCCACACAATGAATTGCTTTTGCATAGTCAATAAGACACAAGTAAACATCTTTCTAGTGTTCTCTGCTTTGAGCCAAGATCTATCTGACATCAGCAATGATATCCCTCGTTCCACATCCTCTTTCGAATGCAGCTTGCATTTCTGAAAGTTCTCTGTCAATATAGTGCTGCAACCATTTTTTAATTATCTTCAGTAAGATTTTACTTGCATGTAATATTAGTGACGTTGTTCTATAATTTCCACATTCTGTCAGACCACCTTTCTTTGGAATGGGTACAAATATGGATCTGTTTGCATCACACAAATGGGTACAAATATGTTGAGATATCACCTAACAAAAACAACAACATCCATTGAGAATTATCCATAAGCGGACTCTAGCTTTTTTTCCCCCTTGCTGGAGACCAAGAGGAACTGGTATTTAAACCTCAGAAGATTTTCCCCCAGAAATGAAGTATTACAGGCATCCATGATTTCTTAGCAAGAAGCAATTTTGATTCCATTTATAAGTCTATTTTTCTGATAAAGAGTACAACAAAGCAGAATCTCTTGGATTTTCTACTCTTCTGAAGATCACAGTGGAATTATTATGCCACTTCAGGGTGGTTCCAGAGAATCATCAAAGTCTTTCTTTCCCTTGTGTTGGCAATAGGGGTAGATTTGCAATGCATACATATTGGGAAGTGTAACACGTATGTTAGCATGTGTAAAATGCAATGTGATCACATATTGGTGCATTGAAGCCTTTGGAAGATCAAATAAAAGCAGAACGTACCTGTATTTTCTGGGGATAGGTGGAGAAAGGACCACCTGCCAACCTTTAGGTCCCTGTGTGATGCAAACAGTTTTTTCTTGACTACTAACTAACTTAAAGGTTGGTGGTTTGAACCCATCCAATAGCACCATGGAAGAAAGGCTTGGAGATCTGCTTCCATAAGATTACAGCCAAGAAAACCCCATGGTGCAGTCCTACTTTGCCACATGAGATTGCCATGCATCTGAATCAACTCAATGGCTATGAGCTTGAGTGGGTAAACCAAACATATCCTCTCTGACTGCACCTGCAAGCCAGTGAATTAACAAGGCCAGTAGCTCCTAACCACATGTTAGACTCCCCTATGTGATGTTAATACAAAAGCAAATGTTCATCAACAGGACTTCTAATGAGTAGCCTAAACTCAGAGAACATCATATAAACAATGGTGAAATCTCATTTCTAAAGTGGGCCCCTTGTCTTCCAGCTTTTATTAAAAGTTTTCTATCTGATATGACAACTGCTTCCCCGATGCTTTGGTCACCTTTGTGATCCTCGCTTTACCCACACACTTTCATTTCCTTTCCCATTTGTAAACTTCTGCTCTAAGCAGCATTTTCTTTTCTGAATCTGTTATAAAAAGAATTATGACATTCCACCAAACACAGAGTCTAACATCTATATGAACACACAGATATGTGTAATAGAAGCATGAACGAGTTCCATATGTTTTTCAAAAAATAAAATAAAATAAGCTGCTATCAAAGTAAGAGGGCATCCAATATTAATCACACACATGAATTTCACTTAATACTCTGCCAGTGGCTTTGATTTCTGAGAGAATTAACATTTTAGTCTACGTAAATAATCCTTGTCTTTGAAAGAAACAGAGGGAAAATGATTTTTTTCCTTTCCTGCAAAAGAACTTCCTCCTTCTGGTTTGTAGGTACCAGTTGAGGTCAATGGGAAATCTTCTCCTGCCTTCCAACACTCACCTTCCTTGACCTCAATCAATATCTAGAACAGATGACACTCTGTGCTCTGCCTGTCCAAATCTTACCCTATGCTGAAAGGGAATCTGCACAATGCGGTGATTCTTTTGCATTCATTTTAAGTCAGTAACACAATGAAAACTGCCACATAGTGTATTCCACCTGGGGGTTCTTTCCCCACCAATCCTCAGAAAACACAGATATGCTTAGTTTCATCTGATGCTTTAAAGACATCAATGCACCATTATATGACCACGTTGCATTTTACACATGTTAATGTATGTGTTACAATTCCAAACATGGGTACTTTTGCAAATCTACCCCACTTCCAATACAAGGGGAATAAAAGACTTTGATATTCATTGGAACTGCCCTAACATGCCAATGATAATGCCACTGTGATCTTGTTGTTATGTGCCATCGATTTGGACCCGACTCATAGCAACCCCTCCTTGGGTTTCCAAGGCGGTATCACTACGGAAGTAGATTGCCCATCTTCCTTCCAAGGAGTGGCTGTGGGCTTGAACTGCCAGCCTGCTGGTTAGCAGTCAAGTGCCTTAGGCACTATGCTCCCAGAGCTCCCACTGTGATCTTGTTGTTGTTGTTATGTGCCGTCAAGTCAGACCTGACTCATAGCGACCCCTCTTTGGGTTTCTGAGGCAGTATCACTACAGAAGTAGATTGGCCCATCTTCCTTCCGAGGAGTGACTGGTGGGTTTAAACCACCAGCCTGCTGGTTAGCAGTCAAGTACCTTAGGCACTATGCTACCAGAGCTCCCACTGTGATCTTTGAAGGGTGGAAAATCCAAGGGCTTCTGGATTGTTGTCCCCTTTTTACCCTGGAAACAGACCCAATAGCAAAAGCAAAATCCCTTCCTTCTAAAAAATCAAAGATGTCTGTAATATATAAGTTCAGGAAGAAAATCTTCTCAGGTAGTTGTTTGTTTGTTTGTTTGTTTTCCAGCAAAAAAAAAAATAAATAAATAAACTACATCTATCTCCACTTAGAAATCTTTTGATGTGCGATCTTGACACCAATTAGTATTGCTGGAGGAATTGCTTCAGCTGGCTTTGGGTTCCTCGTGGATTCCCCCAGAGCATCAGCCATGGCCTCTACCAGCCGAAGGCAGCTCTGAGAAGTAAACAGGTAGAAGAATCTTGACACTGGCCCTGAAGTGCCCCCACCTTACCAGATATGTGACTAATGCAAGTCACTTATCCAATATTGACTTCACTTTCTCATTCACAAACAGAGTTGCTAATCTAGGTCAGACAACCTAAACTAAACATTCCGAAACAAGAGAAAGATTAAGTAAGCCATGGTACATGCAATATACAGAATACTCTAGAATCAAAATAAAGAAAGATGGGGATCTATTGGTGCCACTATGGAAAGAGTTCCAAGACATAATGACATATTATAAAGGGAAAAAGAGCAAATCACAGAATTAAAACATATTACCAGGCACTCCTTGGAAGGAAGATTGAGCAATCTACATCTGTAGAGATACCTTGGAAACCCAAGGAGGGGTCACTATGAGTCAAATAGACTGGTTGGCAGTGAGTTTTGGGTTAAATTTTCTATTTATATAGAAAGGAAATTCCATGTAGGGCAATAAACTATAAATTTACATGTGCTCATTTATAAATATATATAACAGATATGAATATATGAATAAAAACCAGCTGCTACTGAGTCAACTCCAAGTCATGGGGACCCCATGTGTCAGAGTAGACTGTGTTCTGCAGGGTTTTCAATGACTAAGTAATTGAAATAAATTGCCAAGACTTTCTTCCAAAGTGCCCTTGGTGGACTCAAACCTCCAAGCTTTTGGTTGACAGTTGAGCACGTCAACCATTTGTACCACCCAGGGACACTCCTGAATGCATGAGTATCATATGCGTAAATATACATACAACTTGGTGGCTTAGTGACCAAGGCATTTTGACTGCTAACCAGAAGGTAGGTGGTTCAAACCCACCAGCCACTCCTCAGAAGGAAGACTGGGCAATCTACTTCCATAGAGATACTGCCTCAAAAACCCAAGGAGAGGTCACTATGAGCCTAAATCAACTTGAGGGCAGTGAGTTTGGTTTTCTTGGTTTGCCCATACTTAGAAATAGAGATGAAAGATAGTCATCAGATTAATAACAATAATTACTTCCAAGGAGGAAGGTATGGTTGGGGTTGATTAAAGGGACAGATAATCCCTTCATCCTGTGTTCTTTGACACTCCAGATCATTTTGTGCTGCTGTTGATGTTAGGTGCCATTGAGTCAGCTCCCACTCATAGCGACCCCATGTACAACAGAATAAAACACTGCCCAGTCCTGTGCCAGCTTCACAATCCTTGCTATACCTGAGCCCATCATTGTAGCCACTGTGCCAATCCATCTTGTTGAGGGTTTTCCCCCTTTTCATTGCCCCTCCACTTTACCAAGCATGGTATCCTTCTCCAGGGAATGGTTTCTTCTTACAACATGACCAACTAGGTAAGACAAAGTCTGGCCATTCTTGCTTCCAAGGAGCACTCCAGCTACACTTCTTCCAATTTCTTCACAAGTGTATTGAGTCAATCAAATAAAGTAATATATGTAAAAGTATTTTGTAAACAGAGTACTAATGTATAATCCAAGGGCTAATTATTTGCAGTCAAGGTATGCTATGAATGTTTTTTGTTTTGTTATGTGCCATCGAGTCAGACCCAACTCATAGCGACCCCTCCTTGGGTTTCCGAGGCAGTATCACTACGGAAGTAGATTGCCCCATCTTCCTTCCGAGGAGTGGCTGGTGGGTTTGAACCACCAGCCTTCTGGTTACCAGTCAAGTGCTTTAGGCACTACTCTACCAGAGCTCCCATGCTATGAATAGTGGTTAAAATTTCATATCTGGAATCACACCACAGAATTTGAAATCCAAGTATATCGTACATAGGAGCTGTGAGGTCTCAGAAAAACTACTGAATTTCCCCACACTCAGTTTCTTAATCTATCAAATTGGGATCTTAGTAGCAGTTTCTGCTACAGGACTATACCAAACCAAAACTCTTTGCCATCAAGTCAATTCCAGCTCACAACGAATTTACAGGACAGAGCAGAACTGCCCACAGGGTTTCTAAGGCTATAAATCTTTATGGAAGCAGACTGTTTCATCTTTCTCCTGTGGAGTGGGTGGTGGAATTGAGCCACCAACCTTTTAGTTAGCAGGCAAGTGCTTAACCACTGAGTCACAAGGGCTCCTTTATAGGACTATACCAAAACATCAACTCACTGCTATTGAGTCAACTCCTACTCCCAGCAAACCCATTGGGTTTCCAAAGCTGTAAGTGTTTTCAGGAGACTGCATTATTGTTCTTCAAAGTGCAACTGGTAGGTTCAAACCACCAACATTCTGGTTAGCAGCCACATGTCTTAACCACTACACCACCAAATTTCCTTTTTATAGGACTATGTTGTTGAGTTTAAATAAAATACTGCATTAAAATGCTTAGCAAAGAAACTAGCTCACAATGGCTTCAGGATGAGTCATCCATTGTTATTACAAGATAACTTAAGGGCACCCAAAGGGCCCTGGGTAACAAAATATACCCCCACAACAACAACAACACCGCCCCAATAGCCACAGGCAGTCCTGCAATAGTTACTATCTAACTTAAGGCCTCAGAGACCACACTTCTGAAAGAAATATAGATGTTACCTATTGTTGTTGTTGTTAGGTGCTGTTGCATCACTCCAATTCACAGCAACCCTATGTACAGTAGAATGAAACACTGCCAGGTCATGTACCACCCTCACAATCCTTGCTATTCTTGAACCCATCATTCCAGCCACTGTGTCAATCTATCTTGTTGAGGGTCTTCCCTTTTTTGTTGTCCCTCCACTTCATCAAGCATGATATCCTTCTCCAGGGAATGGTCCCTTCTGCCAATATGACCAAAGTAGGTAGAGACGAAGTCTAGCCATTCTCTCTTCTGAGGAATGTTCTGGCTGCACTTCTTCCAGGACAGCTTTGTTCATTCTTCTGGAAGTCCATGATATTTTCAGTATTCTTTGCCAACACTATTAATTCAAAGGCATCAGCTTTCCTTCAGCCTTCCTTATTCAGCGTCAAGCTTTCACATACATAGAAGGTGATTGAAAATACCATGGCTTGTAGTGTTGTTGTTGTTGTTGTTGTTAGGTGCTATTGACTCAACTCAGACTCTAGGTAAAACAGAATAAGACATTGTCTAGTCCTGCACCAGCCTCACAATCCCTGCTATGCCTGAGCCCATCGTTGTAGCCACTGTGTCAATCCACCTCGTTGAGGGCCTTCCCTTTTTTTGTTGACCCTTCACTTTACCAAGCATGACATCCTTCTCCAGGGAATAGTCCCTTCTGACAACATGACCCAAGTAGGTGATATGAAGTCTGGCCATTCTCACTTCCAAAGAGCATTCTGGCTGCACTTCTTCCAGGACACATTTGTTAGTTCTTCTGGAAGTCCATGGTACTTTCAGTATTCTTCACCAACACAATTCAAAAACACCAACTCTTCTTCAATCTTTATTCATTATCCAGTTTTCCCATGCATAGAAGGTGACTGAAAATACCATGGCTTGGGTTAGGCACACCTTACCCTTCAAAGAGACATCTTTGTTCTTCAGCACTTTGAAAAGTTATTTTTGCAGCAGATTTTCCCAGTACAATAGGACATCTGATTTCTTGACTGCAACTTCCATTGTGTTAACTGTGCATCAAAGTAATATGAAATCTTTGACAACTTCAATCTTTTCTCCTTTTTTTGTGATGCTGCTTATTGGTCTGTTTGTGAGGATTTTTGTTTTATGTTCAGGTGTAATCCATACTGCAGACTATAGTCTTTAATCTTCATCAAGAAGTGCTTCAAGTCATCTTCACTTTTGGCAAGCAAGGTTGTGTCATCTGCATATCACAGGTTATTAATGATTCTTCCTTCAATTCTGATGCTGCATTCTTCTTCATATAGTCCAGCTTCTTGGATTATTTGCTCAGCATGCAGACTGAATAAGTATAGTGAAAGGATACAACCTTGACACCCTCCCTTCCTGATTTTAAGCCATGCAGGATCCCCTTGTTTTGTCTGAATGACAGAGTCTTGGTCTATGTACAGATTCCTCATGAGCACAATTAAGTGTTCTAGAATTCCCATTCTTCTCAAAGTTATCCATAATTTTTTATGATCCACACAACTGAATGATTTTGCATCCCCAGTGAAATGCAAGTGCACATTTTTCTGGTATTCTTTGCTTTCAGCCAAGATCCATCTGACATCAGCAGTGATATTGTTCATTCCATGTCCTCTTCTGAATCCAGCATGCATTTCTGGAAGTTCTCTGTCAATACATTGCTGCAACCATTTTTGAATTATCTTCAGCAAGATTTTACTTGCATGTGATATTAATGATATTGTTCAATAATTTCCACATTCTGTGGGGTCACCTTTCTTTGGAATGGGTACAAATATGGATCTCTTCCAGTCAGTTGGCCAGATAGCTGTCTTCCAAATTTCTTGGCATAGATGAGTGAGTGCCTCCAGTGCAGCATCCATTTGCTATTCTGGAGCCTTAGTTTTTGCCAATTCCTTCAGTACAACTTTGAATTCTTCCTTCAGTGCCATTGGTTCTTGATCATATACCACCTCCTGAAATAGATGAACACTGACCAAGTCTTTTTGGTACAGTGATCCATGTATTCCTTCTGCCTTCATATATATATTGTTGTTATTTGCCGTCGAGTCAGCCCCGACTCATATATATATATATAGTTGTTGTTATGTACCATCGAGTTGGATTCGACTCATAGTGACCCCTCCTTGGGTTTCTGAGGCAGTATCACTATGGAAGTAGATTGCCCCATCTTCCTTCTGAGGAGTGGCTGGTGGGTTTGAACCACCAGCCTTCTGGTTATCAGTCAAGTGCCTTAGGCACTATGCTACCAGAGCTCCTATATATGCATTGATCCATGTCACTTTAGTTTTGTGTATTTCACTGTACATAAATTATATTTCAATTATATATAATGCTCTGGTATAATTGAAATATAATTTATGTACAGTGAAATACACAAAACTAAAGTGACATGGATCAATGCATCTTTTTTGCAGTGTTCCCTCCCCTCCCCTTCCATCTTCTTTAGATGTTTCCTGCATCATTCAATATTTTGCCCATAGAATCTTTCAATATTGCAACTTGAGGTTTGAATTTTTTCTTCAGCTCTTTCAGCTTGAGAAATCCCAAGCATGTTGTTCCCTTTTGGTTTTCTAACTCAAGGTCTTTGCACATTTCATTGTAATAATTGACTTTGTCTTCTCTAGCTGCTCTTTGAAATCTTCTGTTCAGCTCTTTTATTGTGTCATTTCTTCCATTTGCTTAGCTACTCTCCATTCAAGAGCAAGTTTCAGAACCTCTTCTGACATCCATTTTGGTCTGTTCTTCCTTTCCTGTCTTTTTAATGACCTTCTGCTTTCTTCACAGATGATATTCTTGAAGTCATCCGACAATTCATCTGATTTTTGGTCATTAGTGTTCAATGCATCACATCTTTTCTTTACATGGTCTCTAAATTCAGGTAGGATAGAATCAAGGTCATATTTTTGCTGTTGTGGACTTGTTTTAATTGTCTTCAGCCTCAACTTGAACTTTCATATGAGCAGTTGATGGTCTGTTCCACAGTCAGCTCCTGGCTTAGTTTTGGCTGAAGATACTGAGCTTCTCCATTGCCTCTTTCCACAGATGTAGTCAATCTGATTCCTGTGTATTCCATCTGGTGATGTGCATGTGTATAGTTACTATATTGTTGAAAAAGGTATCTGCAATGAACAAGTCATTAGTTTTGCAAAATTCTATCATGTGATCTCTGGCATTATTTCTATCACCAAGGCCGTATTTTCCAACTACCAGGAATTCTTCTTCGTTCCCAACTTTTGCATCCCAATCACCAGTAATAATCAACACATCTTGATTGCATGTTAGGGCAATTTCAGACTTCAGAAATTGATAAAAATATTCAATTTTCTCATCTTTGGCTTTGGTGGTTGGTGTATAAATTTGAGTAGTAGTAGTATTAAATGGTCTTCCTTGTAGGCTTAGGATATTATCCTGTCACAGACAGCACTGTATTTCAAGATAGATCTTGAAACATTTTTGTGACAATGAATGTCATGCTATTCCTTTTCAATTTCTTATTCCTGGCACAGTAGTAGATCATAATAATTGTCTGATTCAACATGGCCCAAACCAGTCCATTTCAGCTCACTAATGCCTAGGACATTGATCTTTGTGTGTTCCATTTCATTTTTGACAACTTCCAATTATCCTGGGATCATACTTCATACATTTCATGTTCCAATTATTAATGGATGTTTACAGCTGTTTCTTCCCATTTTGAGTCATGCCACAATCAGTGAATGGAGGTCTAGAAAGTTTTACTCCATCCATATCATATGCATCAACTTTACTTTGAGGAGGCAGCTCTTCCCGGTCATATTTTGAGTGTCTTCTGGCCTGAAGAGCTCATCTTGGGTTAGGCACACCTTAGTCTTTAAAGTGACATCTTAGCTTCTTAACACTTTAAAGAGGTTTTTGGCAGCAGATTTGCCCAGTGCAACACAATGTCTGATTTCTTAACTTTACCTGAGGAAGTTTAAACCTTGCTAATCCAGAAATATACATAGGGCACCTGTGACCAGCAGGCAAGGCTCTGAGGGGGATTAAAAGGAATGCCTGAGACACACTCTGTGCTCTCAGAGAACTTGAAGAAGTGAGACACAAACATGAAGAAAGTGAAAGAATGGACAAGAGATAAATGCCAGCTCAGTGCTGCACAAAACATTTCACAAGCCAATGTGAGATTTATTGCCAAACAGTGATATAGAGGATTAGAGCCATGCAAAGGCCAAGGAGATGACTGGGAGGGAGGACCTAGGGCAGCCTCAAGGAGAAAGGGACTCTTTACTGAGACTGAAAAGCAAGGAAGAAACAGAGCAAGCATCCCAGGAGGAATGGAGAACAAAGTCATATAACAGGAAATCCCAGAGCATATTTGGGGTGATGTGAGGATGGAGATGTGAGGGAGGGAACAAGTCTGGGCAAAGAAGCTAAGCAAGGGGGTATACCATATATTGAGCACCTGGAGGTAGCTTCGTGTCTGAATGGGGAGGTCATGAACTGAATGGAGAAGTTAGAAATTCAACCTATATACAGTGAAGAGTCATGGCCATTCCAAAGGAGTAAAAATGACCAGAGCTTTGTGAGGAGACTGTTCAGGAAGCAGTGTGTGGGCTGAGAGGCTGAGCCGGGGAGCCTGCACAGCAGGGCCTGTGATAGTGACCCAGAGGGGAAGTCATGCTATGGGCCTCCGCTTAGATGGATTAGTGGAAGAAAAAAATCAGTTAATTAGACATCCATAACCCTCAAGCAAATGGTAAGTCCTGTCTGGTTGTGTTTCTATTGTCAACTCCACACACACTCATTCTTATATGGAATGAGACCTTGCAGGAAAAATCCCAGAACAGATCCTTTTGTAGGAGGCAAAGGAGAGGATAAATTTAGGAGCCAGGCACTCTGCCTCAGAAGGCAAGGAGAGAATTAAACAGCAATTCACTGGTCATGCTGGGAGATAGAGGAAGAAGCAAGGAGGTAGATGAGCATAAGCAAAAAAGGTCTATTAAGACAGAGTTGATCCATCTTGACAACAGATAGTCTGGGCTATAATTGAACTCAACACAACTCAATCTTCCAAATACTGAGTGTATACAGTTCCTATGCTCTGCAAAGTTAGAATCCTCTAAGAGCTGGCCTTGAGTGTGTGTTCAGTTATCTACAATGCAGAACCCAGTTATCAATGCATAAAGAGTAACCATAAGTTCTATAAAGAATAATCAAGAACTTTGCAAGCTTAGACATGGAAAAGTCTTCATAAGGCTGGAATCAGGAAGGGAGCTGGCAACAGACAAGACAGAATACAGGAGGGAGACTTCAAATCGTCTTTGAAAGTTGGTTTTGGAGAAAGGAGAAGATCTCTAGAGGGAAAAAACCTCACAAACCCAGTCCCCAGTACAAAAAAAGTCTTGTGCTTGCTTGTAGACAAAACAGGCAGTTTTGCTGTGGTAAAGAGAGGAAGAGACAAAAAGTTGAAGACAAGTTGAAGATGGTAGAGAATGCCAGATAGCACGTTTGCCCTTGACCAAGTGGAAGTCACTAAAGGGTCTTTATCAAAGGAGTAGAATCATTGCAGCTGTGTATTTGGAGTATAAATATGGTGGTGGTAGATGGGATGGAATGGAGAGGAAAGAGGCGTTGTGATGGAATGGGTAAGTGGTAATGGAGCCTCCAAGCAAGTTAACGGCAACAGTAAGGAATGGAATGGTCAGGTGTGAGCAACACCTGTGAAGAAGAATATAGAAGACCAGAGGTTTGATTGGCCACAAGGGCAAAAAAGAGAAAAGAAAAAAATACAAAAATCAGCCCAAGTTATAACATTTAGATGAGTAGGAAAAAAGAGAGTTCCAGATTGCTGCTACATGACCTAGGGCAAGTTGCATTTCTTTTCTAAGCCTTAGTTTCTTCATGTGTAAACGGGTGCTTTAGGGGGCTGGTAGAAGAAGAAAATGAAATAACAAGTAAGTCTTTAGCACAGACTTGAGACCTCATTAAAGATTATCTGTTGTTATTATGCTTGGCAACTATCATCAAAAGAGGAATAAAATGGTCAGACCATAAAAGCTATATAGTTCCAGATGCCCTGTAGGCTTAAACATGATCTGTTTTTCTACTGAACCCTTTACCTAGAATACTGAGGTGCCTATATGAATTAATCAGACCAAAAAACAAATTTTCACATATTCAGTGCATGGATGCATTTACAAAGATCAGCTTTATGTAGAGTTGAGAATATCTCTATCTTGTGTATTTGAGGTTCACTAAAAAACCCCCATTCATCTGTCAGTTTGTCATACTGTGGTTGCTTGCACATTGCTATGATGCTGGAAGCTATGCTATCAATATTTCCAAGATCAGCAGGGTCACCCATGATGGACAGGTACAGTGGAGCTTCCAGACTAAGACAGACTAGAAAGAAAGACATGGAAACCTGAAAAAATTGGCCAGTGAAAGCCTTATGTACAGCAGTGGAACACTGCCTGATATACTGCCGCAAGATGAGCCCCTCAGGTTGGAAGACACTCAAAATACAACTCCTCAAAGTAGAGTCAATCTTAATGACATGGATGGAGTAAAGCTTTCAGAACCTTCATTTGCTGATGTGGCATGACTCAAAATGAGAAGAAACAGCAGCAAACACCCATTAATAATCAGAATGTGGAATGTACAACATAAGAATCTAGGAAAATTGGAAATTATCAAAAATGAAATGGAACACATAAAGACTGAGGTCCTAGGCATTTATGAGCTGAAATGGACTGATATTGACCATTTTGAATCAGACAAACACATGGTTTATTTTGCCAGGAATGACAAACTGGAGAACAACATCACATACATTGTCAAGAAAAAAAAAAAAAAGAACATTGTCAAAAAAGATTGATTTTAAGACTATCTTAAAGCACAACACTATCAGTGATATGATAATTCCATATGCCTACGAAGAAGACCAACTAATACAAGCATTATTAAAAATTTACCCCTCTGTCTCTACAGGGTGACCTCCCTCAGGCCTGGGACTGGGAGCAGTCTGGATTGCCTGGTCGTGTCTTTGGTGCCCATATGATATTACTAGGAGTGTCATGATCTCTTAAAAACTAGAAGCCAACTTTTACTGAGCACTCAATATGGGTTGGACACTGCAAATCTCTGTATATAATTGATCTTCCTGAGTCTTTATAACCCTATGAGACAGATATTATCTTTGTCCCCATTTTGCAGATGGGGATTCTGAGATTAAAAAAATAAAGAAATGTGCTTAGGTCACAGAGAGGTAAAATCTGAACCCAGGCAATCTGAATTCAGAGCACATATTCATTCTTTCTTCTTCTTTGACCACACAATGATGTTCCTTCTTTCTCCCTAAGCACAGTAACTATTGAGGCAGTTGATGATTAAGACCACTATTAATAAATTGAAAGCCACCTGGACTCCTGGAATTAGAGCAGATCCTTAGGATGCAAAGTTAAGGACAAATCAAGTCCGTTGGCCAATAAAATCCTAAAGCTCCAGAGCTCTCCAGCTTTCTGATAGTCTGGCAGACTCTCTGCATGGTGGCATCACTAACAATCAAACCTTCTATTTAGCTAAGCAGATAGTGCTCCTTAACACTCCCGTGGAAAAGTGTGCCCTTCATGAAAGTTAACCTCTACGCGAAAAGGGAAAATTCAGCTCCTTGCCAAAAAAGTCAGTCCTGCCTTCTTTTCCATCACTGTACTTTCACAAATTCTCCATAGGCTTTTTCTTCCTACTTTGTCAAGAAGCCAAGAATGGCATTTCAAAGGACATGTTTACCCTCTAGCAATTTCTCTCTTCCCCCACCATGTGCTTTCTTCTCATAAAATCAGACCAGACAATGAAGTTATAAACCCAGCTGGTAAGATTGATGTCCTATTTCTCCTACCTCCCTGCACTGGGTATGGCTCAGAAGCTGTGCATTGTGAACAGTAAGCATCTAAATGAAGATTCTTCAAGATAGAGACAATCACAATTTAACAACAATAACAACAAAAATAGCAGACCTTAATTGATGTAACAGAGGAGTGAATTCAAGAGAACATATGGTATATGAATAATGAAGTGGACAGACCTGCAAGGAAAAATCTCCACCTTGGGTTTCTGAAAAACTTTGTCTTAATGCTCACCAACATCTGGAGCACATGCGTCAGGAATGGACTGTCCCTGTGAAATGTAACCAAACAAGTCAACCGTTCTGCTCCTTATTTCAAACACTTTCATTTTTACAATGAATGAGAAGTCTATGGCAATCACTGTTGTACCATTTACGATTAAAAAATCAGCAGGTAGACAGATTATAGAAGGTACAACAGAGTTTCACATATTCTGCAAGCCCACCATCTCTGCCAAAAATGAACTGCTAAAGTAAATCCCAGAAGCTTTATATGTGTCTGTCGCCTTTTGTTTTCTTATTCCTATGTGGAACTATGAGGATAGAACTTTAGTGGGGCTTAACACAAGCTGACTTCACCAGGCTTCAGATACGGCAATTTTAAAAGAAATTAAAAGCCATTTGTGGGTTTCTCATTCCTTCTATTTCCCATGACAGTTAGCAGACTAACTTTTCTACTCCAAAAGTTTGAAAAGTGAAAGAAAAGTTGATAGGCACATTAGTCATCAAAATAAGGGCACAAAAATTGTTGCATGCCTAGAGGTGGAGGTACACTTGCCAACCAAAAAGGGTCTAATTGATTGAAATGAAAAATCAAGTATCCCCCATTTTAATTGTTTTCCTTCAATTTTCCCCTAGAACTTAGGCACATACCCCTGCTCTAGAAAAGTGGACTTCATTTTCTTCATCCATAAAATGAAACTGTTGGATTAGAGAACCTCCTTGTTGCCTTCCCTGTTCAAACAAATGCTGTGATTTTAGGTATGTAATTTTATATATGTGGTTATTGCTGATAGCTGCCATTGAGTCAGCTCTGACTCATAGTGACCTTATGTATAACAGAACAAAGTGTTACCTGGTTGCCTGGGTGGCACAAACCATTTGCATTCAACTATTAACCTAAAGGTTGGTAGTTCAAACTCACCCAGTAATGCTACAGAAGAAAGGCAATCTACTTCTGTAAAGATTACAGCCAAGAAAACCCTATGGAGCAGTTCTACTTTGCAACAGATGAGATAGTCACAAGTCGGAATCAACTTGACAACAAGTTTGGTTTTCTTCTTATTTAAACTCTATTTATCTATCTATCTATCTATATATATATAGCATGTATATGCAGTATATATATTGTTGTTGTTAAGTACCTATATATGTAACATATATGCACATGTGCGTATGGATGTGTATGTCTCTCTTTCTCCCTCTCTCTCTCTCTATATATATATAAACAAAATTTTTATACAGTAACTACAGTGACGTGTCAAGATTATTTTAGAATAAAAATGTATTTTCCCTTACAGTTGACATGCATTTAGCTTCTTCAGGACTCAGTCTCTGAGTCAGAATAAAGCAAAGACTTGGAATCATGGGTGGAAAATGGGTTTCAACTTGCTTGCCAAATTGTGTCTATTGCCAGGATCATTATGTGAAAAAGCATCGGTAAAGCTATGCCTGGACTCTGCATAAAGGAGTGCTTATATTTATAATGAGTATTTATATATAGTGAGCATTCATAATGAGTAATTATAATAAGTTGTAACATGAGGTAGATCATACATGATATTTCTATGGCTCTCAATAAGCCTATTAAAGTTTAAATGCTATTAATCAGGACAGTGCAGAGGTTTCCAACAGCTAAGGGAGACAAACTTGTCGGTCGTTTGTCATCCTGTGAGGCTTGTGCATTGCTGTGAGGCTTAAGGCTATGCCACTGGTGTTTCAGATGCCAGCAGCGTTGCACAGGGTGCACAGGTTTCAATGCAGCTTACAGACTAAGTCAGACTAGATAAAAGGAAAAGTCCATCCACATCTCAAAAATTGGCCAGGGAAAACCTTATGAATAGCAGACAAACACTGTCTGATACATTACTGGGCAACTTTATGGGTAGCTTGGAAACACTGTCTGACACAGTGCAGGACAACTAGTCCCTTGGGTTGGAAGGCACTCAAAATAGGACTGGGAAAGAGCTGCCTCATTAGAGTAGAACCAACCTTCATGATATGAATAAAGTAAGTCATTCAGGACCTCCATGTGCTGATGTGGCATGACTAAAATTGAGGAGAAACAGTTGCAAACATCCATTAATAACCAGAACATGGAATGTACGAAGTATGAATCTAGGAAAATTGGAAGTTGTCAAAAATGAAATGGGACACATAAAGAATAATATCCTAGCCATTAGTGAGCTGAAATGGACCAGTTTTGGCCATTTTGAATCAGACAACCATATGATCTACTATGCCAGGAATGACAAATTGGAGAGGATTGGCATGGCATTCATCATCACAAAAGATGTTTCAAGGTTGTCCTGAAGCACAATGCTGTCAGTGATAGGATAATATCCATAGCCAGGAGTTCTGGCAGCGTAACACCTAAGGCACTTGACTGTTAACCAGAAGGCTGGCAGTTCAAACCCACCAGCCATCCCTCAGAAGGAAGGTTGGGCAATCTACTTCTGTAGTGATACCACCTCAGAAACCCAAGGAGGGGTCACTATGAGTTGGGTAGGACTCAATGGCACATAACAACAACAACGCAAGGTAACTAGTTAATACGACCATTATTCAAATTTATGTACCTACCACCAAAGCAAAAGATGAGGAAATTGAAGATTTTTATCAACTTCTGCAGTCTGAAATTGACCGAACATGCAATCAAAATGTGTTGTTTATCACTAGTGATTGGAATGCAAAAGTTGGAAACAAAGAACAATCACTGGTAGCTGGAAAATTTGGCCTTGGTGACAGAAATAACATTGTAGATTACATGCTAGACTTTTGCAAGACCAACGACTTATTCATTGCAAATACCTTTTTTCTATAACACCTACGGTGGCTATATACGTGGACTTCCCTAGACAGAGTACACAGGAATCAGATCAACTACCTCTGTGGAAAGAAGTGATGGAAAAGCTCAATTTTTCAGCCAAAACCAGGCAAGAGCTGATTGTGGAACAGACCATCAACTGTTCATATGCAAGTTCAACTTGTGGTTGAAGACAATTAAAAAAAGTCCACGAGAGCCAAAATATGATTTTGAATACATCTCTCCTGAATTTAGAGGTCTTTAAAGAATAGATTTGAGGCATTAAACACTAGTGACAGAAAACCAGAAGAATTGTAGGATGACATCAAGAGCATCATCCATGAAGAAAGCAAGAAGTCATTAAAAAGACAAGAAAGAAAGAAAACCCAATCGACTCAACAGCAGTGAGTTTTTTTGAGGGGGGTTAATCCATTTATTAATTCCTAATGACATATAATAAACAGCTTCCCTCTCTCAAATGGAGAAGGAAAAAACCTTTTCTTTTTGCCTGGGTCTCTTGTCTCTAGACTCATAGTCAAGGGTCACAGATTGGTATGTAGAAGTCTTGATGGATTTTGCACTGAAGTCAAACAGAAAGCTATCACTTATATAGATCATTTCAACACTTTTATGAAGGTTTCAAACCCTGAGCAGAAAGGGACATTACAAGAGAGGGAGGCCTAGGAAAATTAGCTCTCCTCAGAGATCCATGAGTTAAACAAAGACGTCTTTAAAGCTATGAAATGGAGGTGGGTCCATAGCTATAGGATCCCCATCTTCAGTGTCTAAAGCAATGATTCTCAATATGTGGTCCTGGTCATCTACACCAGAATCAGTTTGGGGTTCTTGTTAAAAACCTCAACTCAAGATCCCACCCCAAACCAAAAGAACCATGGAATATAGGCAGCCACTACCGAAAAATTCTTCAAAATGCAGAGACAGAGGGAGAAATATCTTGGTTCCTCCCTGTTCCCTAGGGAGAACTTGAGTATTACATTTTGGGCAGGGTCTCCAAAAAAAAAAAAAATTGAGAAAAAGAGTTTGTGCAGAAGGAAATCTTTGACATCAATAAGAAACTAAAGATTGTACCCACAAGTATTCCTTCCCCTTTGTGACCCAGGTCCTCTGTAGCTGCCGAGCGTATTGGATAATCTACAAGAAGACCTTTCCATTGCCCAGTCTTGTTCCTGGAGATCTGTTCCACCTCTAGACTGTATTTTACAGTTTTGCTTGGGGTTTTGTTTGTTTGTTTTCCCCTTCCTTCTCTGGGTTCTTGTCTGAACATCTGAGGCCTAGAAATTCAGAAAATATACTTCTCCTCTCCACTGCACTCTCCCCAATTCTTTTTTTTTTCTTTTTTTTTTTTTTGACTCACACTGAACTCCCCACAAGAACCCCTCTCCTGAAGCTGTGGACCCCAAGCTGCCAGCTCCTCTTGTGTCCCACATCACTTGAAAGTGATAGAGGAAGCAGCTGTAGGAGATACAGCTGCCACAGCTGTGGGCCTGGGACTATTGCCCAGCACAGGTGCTCGGGCCTTGTCCTCTCTGGGGTTAACTGGGGCCAAAGGGCCTGGAGGCCCAGTGCCATGTGGCATTGGATCGTAGAAGGTTCATTTTCTCCTGGTCCAAACACAAGTAAATCCTGTAGAGTCTCACCCCACAGATTTACAGCTGCCCTTTCCTCCCTCCACAGGGGAGGGATTTGGGTGCAGCCCTGTTATTTGTACCAGGTATAACCATGTTTCTTTTCCTTTAAACAACCTACAGAGGCTACCTTCCCAGAGATGAAAGATGAAAAGACAGTGAGATTACCTGCCAGGACCATTTAGGGTTTAATGATTTTCACGTGAGTGCTCCAGCGAAGCCTTACAGCCAGGAGACGTAGGATACTGTTCTAATAAAATTAAAATTACTAAAATAAACTGCCAGGCATCTGGAAAGCACTGAGAACACAACATATTATGTAAACTGACATTCAAATATTGGACACCTACATGGCACTCAAGTTATAACAAAGGCATTATGCACACTGAAGCTTTATTTTTTTAATTTTAATTTCCTTGTAAGTGGATTTTAATCACTAGGTAGCCAAATCATACTCAATATCAATTTCCTTTATGTTGTCCAGTGGTTTACACTTTCTTTGTGTTGAATTCTCTGAATCACATTTATATCCATCCTGGAGACACAAATACAAAGCAAGGACTATTCGGATGAAAATGAAAAGGTATTTGCAAATATCCCTCCCACTTCTTTTTTTCATCTGGTTATGTTGGCATCACAGACTTCCTGTGGGCTTAGGTGTCTAAATGTTAATAGTTTCTGACTCTATAACAATCAAGCTCTGTATGTGATTCCTGGAAAAAAAAAAATGACATTCAGCTTGATCATGAATATTGATAAAATAATATTTATTTAAAATATAATGTATTCATCAGTACTCAACCAAAAGTAAAATTAAACTCATCAGAATCAGAATAACTGTTTGGTTTTGCAAAAGTCAAGGACCCTCGTTGGGTAGCTTAATGACTTCTTGTTTGTGTTCTGTTTGCATAAATTATCCATCAAGTGCAGCCATTACACCGGATGCAGCATGGCACTTGCAGTGGAATGAGGGGCGCGTCAGGATCCTCATTAAAGGGAAATGTGATTGGAACGGAGTCATCACTGCATGCCTGGCAAGGATCTGCTGTCTCCATCCTTCATCCCTTTGCACCAATTCCATCTGAAGTTGGAACTGGGCTCACAGACCTGGATTTTAAAAGGCAATGGATGCAATCAAACAATAGAGGTTGCAAGAGACAGCCGCTGTGCCTGTAGCCAAATGTGATAAAGAAAGGGGAGGAAAACAGCCTAATGGGTTTCAAGGCAATCAGATGAATCTCTGAGAATGCAGGTGCTGTGTGATGCTTCTCAGTTCATCTAGCGGTTTATGTACCACAAAAAAAAAAAAAAAAAAAAATCCCTGTTTTTAATATCTGCAGACATTCTTCCTACCTCATGGTGTTACTCTCCAATAAACTGGGTATGAATTGGACTGTAGTATTTCCCAAGTCACGCTGTGCGTAATACTAATTAAGAAAGACAGGCAAAAATAATGGCATCCCCGTTTCACATAGCATAATCAATTGTGCTCCAGCGTGGACACATCCTGTAGCGATTCCAATGTAATTGTATTAGTTAACACAGGAAAGCCTCAGAGAATGTTGTTTTCTAGAAAGAGATGATGCAAAATGCAGTCATAGAGCACCAGAGAAGCCACATAATACGAAGACAGTAACTTCCCAACGGAATGATAAGATGCTCTGTTTCTGAGCCATGAAGAGCCGAGCATATGTTGTATTGGAATAAAAAATGCAGGTGAGTCCAAAGGACAGGAGAAACACACCCACTTCTTATTATACTCTTAAATAAAATTGCCTGTGTACCTGGAGACGGTTCTGGTTTGGTTCACAGACATTCTACTCTGAAAAAAGAAATTGAAGAGCATTATCAAATGATGATTGTTGCCATAAACTGGCCTTGACTAAACCTGCCCTCAAGGCTGAGACACTATTACCAGTAGCTTAAGCTTGTCACAAACGTTACTTGCAAGACAGCATAACCAAGCAAGATCCACAGAGCTGGGGCTCAGAGTCAGACTGTAACTGTCTCAGACTGGTCTTTAGTACTTTAAACTGATGCTACCAATGACTGAGGTGTGATGTGCTTACTTATTAAGTACATCCTCAGGCCTAGTAATACCTTACTTATAATACAACCTTACAGATAAGTTCAAGTACATGAAGGGACATCGTCCACACAAGTGTCAGGAAACAGCTGTTCTCCATTTATACAAAGGACAGGAAAAGAGGAAACGAAGTTGAATTTACAGCAAGCAGGTGTGACAAGTATAAAAAGACAGAAAGGAGGACAACTAATTCAAACAAGGAAATGTTATTAGGTTGTGCGAGGGGAGTGCAGGAGAAGTTGGCATTCAAATATTGAAGGCCAGCATATATGTACAGGGTAAAATAACATTGGTTGGAACAGTCAGCCTGCACCTCAAAATTTTTTTCCTGAAATATTCTCTTGAACAATATGAAACTGTCATTTTTATAGGCACAAATGGCCAAATAGCAGCAATTTTACATGGTTCAACCTAATACTTCTGTCTTAATTCAGAACCTTGAACAGCGTTGTTGTTGCTAACTGCCATAGAGTTGGCCCCTGACTCATGGTCACCCCATGAACCATACAATGAAGCACTGCCCTGTCCGATGCCGTCCCCACAATCAGTTACAGATCAGACTGTCGAGAGCCATTGCATTTTCATCGGCTGATTTTCAGAAGTAAATTGTCAGACCTTTCTTCCAAGGCCATCTTAGTCTGAAAGAACCTCTGGAGCCTGCTCAGGACCACAGCAACATGAAAGCCTCCATTGACAGACAGTGGCTGAGCATGAAGAGAAGCTCCTGGGAACTGAACCTGGATCTCCCACGTGGAAGATAAGGATTCTATCACAGAACAACCCTAACGCCCCCATCTGTGAAGAGCACCTACTGGATAATAGGCAGTCAATTAGGTAGGATGGGTAAGTGGAAAAATAAATTTTCATATATTGACAATGAGGATGTTTAACTGAATAAACAAGTGTTTCCTGGTTTGTTCTGCATATCACAACAGGGTTTTTGTGTTGATTTTCTTTTTCTCATCCACATTGGTTACTTTCCTATCCGAGGTAGCTGTTAGCCTATTATTGAATTCATGCTCACTAGCGTCAGGAACTTCAAGTATTTCTGGACACTCTTAGTAGCCATATTCCTCACTCTTTTTAAATTCCAACAGTGATGGTTATAAAAACAATCAAGCTCATGTCCTTTGCTAAATATTAGGGTATTCATTGGAAAAGAAGATATCAGAGGACCTAATAATCATTGTTTTGTATTGAGTCTTTGTGTGGGTTTAAAACTGTTCAAGGAATTCTTCATGGAAGAAGTTTGAATTGGTTTTCTAGATCAAGCTCGTCAAGATGTATGTTAATTCCTTCACATCTTTACATATGCCAACTCCATTCTTTAAGCTGCACAAACCAAAGTCCTTGGAGTCATGCTCAACTTTTGTTGTTTGTTTCATTTTATTTCACTCCCCCCCCCCCTCAGCAAATTCTGAAGCACTACCTTCAAAATATATCCAGAATCCAGGCACTCCTCAAAATATCTTCTGCTATTCACCTTCACATCATACCTGTCACACCACCCAGGGCCAAGCCATAATTCTTTCACATAGCCTAACTAATCAGAAGGCTGGTGGTTCAAACCCATCAGCCACTCCTCAGAAGGAAGATGGGGCAATCTACTTCCGTAGTGATACTGCCTCGGAAACCCAAGGAGGGGTCACTACGAGTCGGGTCCGACTCAATGGCACATAACAACAACAACAAGCCTATTGCAAAAGCCCTTAACAAGTTTCCTTGCTTCTGTCTTTGATTCACTATACCTTATTCTCCACAAAAAAAAAAAAAAAAAAAAAAAAACGGAAAAGTTGTCATCCTCAAAACCTTTCATTAACTTTCCATTTCATTCAATGTAAAAGCTAGAGTCCTTACATGGGTCTAAGAAGCCTTTCACAATCTGCTCCATGACAACTCATTACCACCCTGATTTTATCTCCTCCCATTCTTCCTCCAGTAACTCCACCTACTTGGCCACCTCCAGGCACATCTCACCCGAGAACTAAGCACTATGATATTCCCTTTGCTTGAAGTGATCCTCACTCCCATATTTGTATGATTAGCTTTCTCACCTCCTTCAGATACTTATAGGCAATCCCCCAGTTACAAATGAGATCCATTCCTAACTGTCTTTAAGTGGAATTTTTAGGTGAGTTAGAACAGATGCACACAGTTCTTATTTAGCCTAACTTTAGCGCATGACAGGGCTCTGGTGGCATAGCACCTAAGGCATTTGACCGCTAACGAGAAAGTTGGTGGTTCAAACCCACAAGCCACTCCATGAAAGGATGACCAGGCAATCTACTTCCATAAAGATTCACAGCCTCAGAAACCCAATGGTTGTCGCTGACACTCTTAGCAGTAAAAACATCCTCTAGATCATTCTGACGTACCACCAGGACTGGGAACCCCTTCTCCAGGTGGGAAGTAACTAGAGAAGGTAGCCAAACCCACAGTCTACTAGTACTAGAAGAATTTTGCATATAACTCTGAGGTTCCCTTCTGTATTCATTTATTTGTTAATTATGTATTAACTTGTTAGGAGCTGTTCTAGACTCTGAGGAGATGAAGATCATGGCAGAGCTCAGAATCTGATGAGCAACATTAAGCTCTCACCCAGAAGTCCAACCCAGGAAATTGGTTGTTAACATCTTAGGCCCATCCCTGCCTGTCCCAACATCCTTGCTTTTCCCAACAGAGCCTGAACTCACACTCACACTCACACACATACACACACAGCTCAGACTAGAGGTAGATTGTGTTCACATCATCAGAGATAAGGGTGGCAGCTGATTACTAGGGAAGAGCTGGGTTCACCTAAGGAGAATATGTAAAGAGCAAAGCAGAAGAGCTCCCAACTCACCCCAAGGAAGCCCAGAATTTAAGGGCTGCCAAGGGAAGAAGAGCCCGCAAAGGGGAGACTATAAAGCAAATTCCCAAGAACTAAGAAAGGAGCCAGAGAATGAAGTGATGTTAAGTTAAGGTGCTCTCCAGCAAGAATGACCAAGCCTTGCATCTCTGTAGCGTGAATTGATGACCTATATGATCAGATCATAAACTTAACATTCTGTGAAGTGAATTTGATACAAACAAGAGATGCTTCTATTCTTTTAACTCTAATGGGTTATTTCATCCTTGAGTAGTAGAGATAGAGCACAGCTAGGATTTTGCTAGACCAGGGTCCCTGTCCTGGTTGACTACTCACCCTGGAGTCTTAGAAAATCATCTAAATTGCTTACAGGTCTTCTTTTCCTGATCTATTAAGCAAAAGTATAGGAACAAATAATATATTTTTTTCTTTTTCAGTTCTAATATTCTTTAAAAATTATATATGTGAGTACGTGTGTCTGTAGTAATCCATTACCCAATACTCTGGTCTGAGAAATGGAAAGAAAGATTGTAATTTGACTTTATTGGCTAGGGAAGCAAACACTGGCAGCCATATGCTAATTTCCAGAGTCAGAGCTGACAGTGTTATCCTTCATTTGGAAAGTATTTCAATAACAATTGGGTGAGTTAGAACAAATATCCCCCGGCACTCAAGCAGTAGCAGAGAACTGTCAGAGCCCAAGATTAAACCCAGGAGTTCATTTGGGTTACACACGCCTTGGGCTTCCAGGCAACTGACAACACTGTCCTCCCACTCCATTCACCAGCTCACCATGGTTCAGGCAGGGCATCTGAGGGCTAGAGACTCACCTGATAATTCAACCCAGTAGCTCTCCACCTTCAGGCTCAGCATAGGTAAGGGTAGACACTGTAGCAGGTGGTGAGCTGATGGTCGTGGGAGGCTGTAAGTCCTCGTTCCCTCTGCCAATTCATTCCCAAGAAGCGATTATTCTAAAGACAGATTTCCAGCCCTCTCTCCACTCCCTCTGGGTGTAAAGAGCTGGAGACTCAGAAAAACAAGGGCAGGATAGGAACCAGAGGTAGTCATTTCCACTGCGCTCTAGAGCAAGGTTTCTCAGCCTCCAGGCATCATTGATGTTTGAAGCTGGGTAATTCTGTTGTGTGGAGATGCCTGTGATTGTAGGATGTTCAACAGCATCTCTGGCCTCTCTACCCAATAGATACCAGCAGCACATCCATCACCAATTGTGACAACCAAAAACATTTCCAGACATTACCAAATGTCCCCTGAAGGATAAAATTGTCCTATCAAGAACAATGCCTCTAATGAACGTCCCCCTCAAAGTCCCAACCAAACCAGACTGGCTGAAGGCAACAGTGCCCACTCTCCCTGAAGACTCTTCAGCCAACACTCCCTACATAAATTAGGTCATTTATGCAATTCAGAAAAACAATAACAAAGCACCTACACACAGCTCTACCCTACTCTTCTGATATCTTGCCATCTAGACATAGGCAGCTCCAACAGATTGCCTGCCCTTAGATGAACTCACACTACAAGGTGGAAACCCTGTTTGCAAGCTCTGCTCCTCATCCCAGCCATTCTGGCTTGAGCTTCTTTTATGTGGTCCCCAAGGAGAACCTGTGTGTGAAAGGAAGTCCTTGTGACAGAGAAGCAGAAGAGGTTAACACTCAGAATAGCTGGGTTGGAGAGCCACCAGTATCACTTCTTAGCTATGTGACCTGGAGAATGTGAGTTAAGCTTTCTGAGCCTGTTTACTCATCTGCAGAAATAAATAAATAAATAAAATATGAGAGTAATAATATCTGCCTTACCTTTCACAAAGTATCGTTTTGAACACAAATACAAGGCGTGTGGTGTCGGTAGAGCACAATACAATGGTTAGGAATTAAATAAATCCTCATAGTTATCTATAATTGTGTTACTGTTATTACAGCATGTAATTCTCTCTGTCAATGTGCACTGCAGAAATTGGAGGAATCAGAGCACAAGTCTTCAGTACTAACTTGACAAAAAGTCCTCTCTGCTTAATTTCATCCAAAAAAAAAAAAAAAAAGTGAATTTTCTTCGTGAAATATGGTCCCTTAGTTTCAACAAATGTCAATGAACAATTATTAAGTGCCTATGTGTCTTTAAGGAGCTCTAGTAGCATAGTGCCTAAGGCATTTGACTGCTAACCAGAAGATTGGTGGTTCAGGTCCACCAGCTGATGCACACGAAAGGAAGATTGGATGATGTACTTCCGTAAAGATTTACCACCTTGGAAACCTAATGGGAGTCTCTATGAGTTGGAATTGACTCGATGGTAGTAGGTTTGGTATTGGTTTATGTGTCTTTGAAATTAAAAAAAAAAAAAATCTCTGCCATCGAGTCATTCTAACTCACAGCAACCCTATAGGACAGAGTAGAAATGCTACAGAGGATCTCCAAGGTTGTAAATCTTTATGGAAGCAACTGGCTCATCTTTCTCCCATGGAGCAACCGGTAGGTCTGCACCACTGACCCTTTGGTTAGCAGCCCAGTGTTTCAATGCTATTTACCATCATCTATATAGCTTATACCAAACAAACCAACCCACTGCCATCGAGTCAACCCCAACTCATAATGACCTCTATAGTGTCTCTAAGGCTGTAAATCTTTATGGAAGTAGATTGTCTCATCTTCCTACCCCAGAAAAGCCCATGGGTTTGAACCGCCAACTTTCTGATTAGCAGCCAAAATGCTTTACCCACTGTGCTGTGGAAGAAACAAGTAAAGGAGATGGTGTCAGTGTGGGGGAGGGGTGGGGGAGGGCTGCAGTTTTAAATGGGTGGCTTCATTAGGAGGTGAGATTTGAACACAGGTGAGGGTTTAAGCATGCAGACAGATATCTGGGAGGGGAAACACATGAGGCCTGGGAACAGCCAGGGCAAAGGCCCTCGGGTGAGTACGCATGGTGTGGTCAAACATCAATAAGAAGTTCCCGAGGTGAGGAAAATGGTCTATAATTGACAGTGGGAATGGTGGTACACATCTGTGAAAGTACTAAAAAACTTTGAGTAGTGCACTTTAAATGGGTAAACTGTACATTATATGAAGTATATCTAAATAAAACTGTTAAGAAGAAAGAATAAAGAGAAAAGAAAAATCAACAGGAAGAGACTGTGAATGAAAGAGTTAAATTCAGCAAATTGGTTCCGGTCACAGCAGCCTGGCCAACTGTCAGGGAAGCAGGCTAGCAGAAGAGAGAGACCCAGGGGCTCAGAAACAGCTAGATTGAGTTTCTTACTGAGGGCTGATTTACAAGGATCCAGGTCAACAGCCCATGACCTAGTTCTTTCAAACACAGATTGTTCTCTATCCCTACCACCACCACCACCAGCACCACCCAGAGCTTCCAACTGACTCTTTCTGGTTCAACTTCCTGATGAGAATTTGCATTTCCACCCCAGATATATTCTGATTCAGTATAGCTTTGGTGGAAATGCAAATTTTCAACAGGGCATCAAATGAGAATGGACCAGTTCAAAGCTCTGCCACCATCACAAGAAAATGGTGAGATCTCCTAGTGAGATCTCCTGGAAAGATGTGGAACACCTGGTACGCAGCCCCTATGTAGAGTCCAGGGTTACAATTTCCATCAAGAGCAGGAAATGTTCATCCTAGGTGGCTTCTCCCGCTCTTGGGTAGATGCTCATTCTAGTAGATGAATAATGCCAAGGGGTCTGACTCAAGCAGAACAAAAAGATCATAAGGTCAGATTCACCTACATGATGCCAGTTCTCTCACACTCAGACCCCCATGCCACATCTGAAGGGGGACAGTGGCTGTTCACTAATGGCCTCCTGACAGCTCACTCCCTGCTCCACCTGATTTCTTCCCACTCCCCCAGGTCTTTCAGGAGCAAACTAAGGGTCTTATCTCAAGGATTGGGGCTTCCATGCAATAGCTGCATCTATCTCAACCTTGCCTCTTCTTTGCCAAGCTATTTGCAAAACAGACAGTTGGATGAGAACACACAGTTGGCTTCATGCCTGAGGGAGAGGCAGTCTGAAGCAGCAGGGGATGTGCCTCTCCCTGTAAAAATCAATGGAACAAAACGCTCCTGTGTGCTTCATGAGTTTCATCTCCCCAGGAGCTAACATCGCACTAAGCCCTCCTTCTGGGGACTCCTGTCCCCCGGGTGTCTTTGGCACAGGTCAAAGGGCCATCAGTAAAGGGAAAGGGGCCAGGAGTAAATTAGGCCAGGGCTTCACACACACGTGCCTAACATGCCTTTGCATATATACATGCTTAATCAAAGGCACATGCACATGTGTATAATACACACATGCACACATGCATACTCCCACACATATACACATATGCAATCACACACATATGCATGTGTACACATGCACCTTTTCTTTTTCTCTCTTTTTTTGCACAAGTGAATACATATTACAAACTAACATCAGGAGCAATCTTGTTGGGGAGGAGGAAGAATTGTGTCAATAGGCGGCAGGAATGCACTATACGGAAGGTAGTTAGGAGGTTCCGACCCACTGGAAGAAAAGACAGGAGCCCTTGGTTTCCTTCCCTTTTTTTTCCCCCATATACAAGCATTTCTTGCATACATTTTTGTTATGAGAGATACGGGATAGTACGTTTAGATACAGAGTACAGCATACAAGTGGTCCTTGACTGCCCAGCTCCCGTGTCCGTCTTCATATGTATTTCCCAGAATCCCCTTCCTTACATGGTTCTGGGTTAGAATTGGCCAAAAGAGAAGTTGCGTGAAATTTGGGAGATAAAAGTGAAGCAGCAGCCATTATGTTCTTAAGGTCATCATTGATCAGAGGGGAAAGGAAGCAAGATCTGATGAGTTCCAAGGGGGAACGCAGATGACTCCCAGAGCATGGCTGAAGGTCAGCCTTCCCAGCCAGGGTGACTTATCCTCTTAAAAGCACGGCAGAAAACTCAAGGTGGTACCAACGAGTCATTCCCACAGTCTCCCTTCCTAAAATTGCCCTCTAGCTCCTGTGCACAGATCACCTCTCTGTGTCAGGTGAATTACATAGTGTAAAATAACTTAATCCCTACACAATGAAATGATTTGCAGGGCCAATGGTCTTCGAATACAGAAGCAGAGAAGGAGCATAGAGTTTAATGGGTGAGCAGGTGTGAGCTGGGGTGCAAGTGCATCTTCGTCTACAGACATGACCCGTTGTAGGCTTGTCAGGGAAACTGAAACTAGAAAAGTGACATGGCAGAGAGGCTTCATAAGGATTACAAAGGATGTGGAGGAAACAGTCTCAAGGAAAACACACCATCTCTCACATGTACGTCCAGCAAGGATGGTACATTGGGGCCAGGGGGTTCCAGACGCATAGAAACCTGCACAAACTCCTGAGATCCATGGATCCACAGATCCCCAAAAACAAATCCTGTGAAATGAACTTCAGGCAATCTGACCTAACTAGATGCCCTGAAAAAAAAAAATTGTCTCACTGGGCTCTAACACTCCAAGAAGTCCTGCCACATCACCATAAAAAGAAAACCTGCCCCTGGAAATCAATGATTATAGGGGCAAGAAGGAAAACCAGGGAGTAAACACAGAAGGCCTAATACTCCTTAAACTATCCCCAAGCAGTGTGCCAAAGGCTGCATTGGTAGCGGTGGGGTGGGTACAGGAAGCCTACTATTGGGAAGGTAGGAATAAAAGCACTAGCTGGGCACATTTTTCAACTGGGTATCCATCCTGTCATTCTCCACCCCAGGCCCCACACAGTCTTAAGGAAGGGGCTGAAACTAACAAGCAGCTGCGCTGAGTGTGTCAACCATACCCTTTGTTTTAATCACCTCCTATTCACCCCATCAAGGAAGAAGGGAGTCCTGCCATAGGGTTATGGGGATGATCAAACACACAACACCCATCATAGGACACATGAGATCAACAACAATTTATTGTTACAAATACTCCCAGCCCAGGGGCAGGAGGACACCACACACCATGTAGGGTCACTCGTGGGCTGCAGTCAAGGACAGAATGAATAGGCAGAGACGGTGGGAGGTAGGCATTGTAGTATCCACAGGGTGTGGTGCCCCTTGGTTCCTGTGGGAGGGTGCAATTAACTTGTTGAATGATTCCTGAAGGCTATCAAGGAGCTGAAACCTGCTACTCAGAGATAAGCAACAGCACCTGGTCCCTTGATCAGGCGGTTCTTCGGCTCAGGGACATTTTCTGTGGGCACAGGGTGGGTAAAAGACCTTGTGATTCAGTCATTCAAGGCCCTCCCAATTCCACCACATGTCAAGGCAGCACATAATGCTGAGCCTTAATTTTAAGCCTTACCCCATATCATGAAGCAGAGGCTTGTCAGTCAAGCTCTTGTGTCAAGCTCAGCATTAAAGAATACAACTGAGGCAGAATAGCAGGGATGGAACTCACAGACCAGAGAAAGATCAGAATAGTGCTCTTTATTACATTGAAAGCTTACCACCTAAATAAAAATATATACCTCTAAGTAATGGAATAGCCCTGGGTAGAATACTATGCAGCCATTAAGCATGATGTTTATGAAGACCAAATAGCAACTTAATATGGTAACCCATCGTCATAAAACGCAACGTACAGAAGGGGTTGTAGGATTATGAGGGATTTTCCCCTCTCCTTTCTACATTTTCTATCTCTTGATAGATTATTATTATTATTATACGGAAAGGTGAGGAAGGAAAGTCAGCTGCCTGAGTACTGAGTTGTCTGTGATGAATCTAGGTCTCTGTACTGTGTCAGTCCCCGGTGTGACAGTCAGAATCAGACCCCACACATACACAAAAAAAAAAAACCACACACACATACACGCACATATATACTACACACACACAAACACCATACATACCTCACACACACCACACACACACACAAATCACACATCCCACACATGTATACCACACACCACACACATACACCATACACATATATACTACACACACACAAACACCATACATACCTCACACACTCCACATATACAAATCACACAACCTACATACATGTGCACCACACACATATACACATCACACACACACACATACACTACACACAAAAAACCACACGCACATACACCACAAAAAAAAACACATACACACACTTACATACCACACACAAACTGCATACATACCTCACACACACCACATACACACAAATCACACATCCTACATATACACACACACACACACACTCATGTGCTAATTTCTCACAGCATCAGTTTATGGACAAGTCCGCTCTCAGGAATCACAGTCGGTGAGCGAGTGTATCTCTCTCTTTTGCTCTCGCAGGAAACTGAAGTTTTGTCTCTAAGCAGGTCATGCTATGAGACAAACAGGAGCCCTAAAACAGCTCCCACACAACAGAGTGTCTCTGCTTACATGACAAGGACACCCTGGATCTGCCAGTGGACCAGGCTTGTGGAGAGAAACCTGATGAATACCTCCAGAAAAGCCAGTCTTTGCTTGGGAAAGCCCAGCCCTCATCCATGCCATGCCAGAGGACACTCCTAGTCTCTCACCAAGACTGCCTCTCCCAGCTTTATTTGCTTCAAGAAGGTATGCTGATAATCCGTGGGCAGCTAGCCCGTAATGGTTGATGCTCATTTGCAATGCCTGTATCAGGCTGCCAGAGTCTTCCAGCATTTACCATTAGGCACGGTACATTGTGTGTATATAAATCAAATTAACATACACTGTCATTGCCTGGTTGAGCAGCTGTATTCTTTGTGTTAAATTTCATAGTTAAAATGAAACACTTTTCCATTACTAGATTGCAGCTCCACTGGGCAACTGCAACAGTTACCTGCCAGAACTAAGCTCTGTAATGCCAACTCAAAGGAACTCTGGTGGCACAGTGGTGAAGCACTTGGCTGCCAACTGTAAGGTCAGTGGTTCGAACCCACCAGCCAGCCACTCCATGGGGGACAGATGTGGTGGTCTGTGCCCGTAAAGATTTATAGCCTTGGGTATGAGGCAGTCCTACTCTGTCCTATGGGGTTGCTGTCAGTCAGGATCAACTCAACAGCTATGGGTTTAGGGTTTTGTTTTGTTTTAATGCCAGCCCAGTTTCAAAATGGCAAATGCAAAGTGGATTTACAAAGCAACTGTGGAGTTACTTATTGCCACTAGAATAAAACACTGATGTGGATTCAAATCTTTGAACCCAAACCATGTATAAGCTCAGAACATGAAGTAAGTATATGCCTGACTCAATTGGTTAGAGCATGATGTTGTGAAGGCCAAGGTTCAATGTTGTTGTTCAGTGCCATCGAGTCACTTCCAACTCACAGCAACCCTGTGTACAACAGAACGAAACACTACCCAGGCCTATGCTAGCTTCACTATCCGTGCTGTCTGAGCCCATCATTTCAGCCACTGCATCAATACATCTCACTGAGAGTCTTCTCCTTTCTAACTGACTCTCCTCTTTATCAAGCATGATAGGTTCAATAGATTGGCCTAATGAATGTGCTCAGTTCTTGGTCAAGTAACCTCCACTTCCATGCATGTGCATGCCATGCTGGCACATGCTGAGTATCTACCATGTGCAATGCACATTATAGCATGCAAGGTATCCATTTAAAAAAAAAATTATGATAGATATCATTGGCCCCTTCATTCTTATGAAGAAATGTGACCTAGTGACAAAACTAATAAATGACATGGCCAAGACTTAAATCCAAAATCTCTGTTCCTTCCTCCCTGTCAAACTCACATTGGCTAGTGCAGTGAGGCTCCACGACCACTGGAAAAAAGTGAAACACTCAGACCACATGCTTTCCTGGTGATGGATTAATAATGGCATCTCCCTGTGGAACATACATCATGGTTACTCTTAGCACACCGAATGCCTGCCCTTAAGACCCCAGACTTCCTTTTTCCTGCCTTGTGAGGTACATGGGGTCCATGTACAATGCCCAGGGTAACAAACAGGCAGGGCTTCCACTCTGCTGCCCCATCAAGCCCAAGTGTCAAGAACACTCATTGTCTTCCAATAGCCTGATATTTAATGGTCAGGAGCTACTCATTTGTTTTCCTCAATTCTTGGCACTTCACCTTTAAGTGAGTACCCAGGTCTGTGTAAGCAGTCCCCAGCCAACCCCATCTCTACCAGTCACAATTGGCGTTAATCTCTGTTCAAATAACTGGTGTGGTTATTTGTCTGCTCTCTGTACTCTGCTATACCATAATGTTTCTCACAGGGCTTGAAACTGGTTCATTCCCCTTCTGAGAATTTGCATTTCCATCCCAGATATACTGAATCAGAATCTACATTTTAACAGGATTCTGATTCCGTGTATCTGTGGGTGGAAATGCAAATTCTCAGCAGGGGGGCTGAATGGAGATGAACCTGTTGGAAGCCTTGGTTTCACAGCACCTTGAATCTGTCAGTTTGAACCTAATACTTGAGCCTCCAGTCATGTTGGAATTGCATGTAGAATCCTGTACCTTTAAGGGGTGTTGACTTGTGAAAGAAAGGAAAAGCAATCAAGATGGTGCCAAGTCTGCAGACCACAGAACTTTCTTCTTAGGAGAGCAACACTCATTTCAGTTTCCAGAAGCAAAGGCTGTAAAACTCCCTACATGCATGAGGAGTGTTTGTCACCACACACAAGTCTTAGACTGGATGTCCCAAGCTATAAGATAAGTACCCAAATATTTTGGTAGCCACAGAGTAAAAGAATTATAAGTTTAGGACCAGTGATTCTTTTCTCTGCCAAAACAGTCAACTTACTGCAGGGTGGTAGTGCTTATTTTCCATCCCAGAGAGATCAATGTTGTAATTAAGAAAGTTAGTGGAGCTGGCCATCTCAAGTGTAACCTTACCAGGCATCTACTTGATCAGGGGTGAGGAGGTTGTTTCAAAAGGCTCAAGATCTGACCCTCAACATGGTGAGTTTATGGGGTGATCAGGCTTCGAAGGTTGACTTGGTGTCCATACAGCAGCCCTGTAGGGGCTTGATAAGCTAAATGCCAAGTTTCTCTAAGGAGCCCTGGTGCTACAGTGGTTAAAGTGCTTGGCTGCTAACCAAAAGGATGGTGGTTTGAACCCACCAGCCACTCCACAGGAAAAAGGTGTGCCAGTCAGCTTCCTTAAAGATTTACAACCTTGGATATCCTATGGGGCAGCTCTACTCTGTCCTATAGGATCACAGGAGTCAGAATATAGAGCAGTGAGTTTAAGTTCTATCTCAGTAGGAAAAAAGTACAAGCTTTGGGCATAGAGCAATCTGGGTTCTGCTACTTGATAGTTGTGTGACTTTGGGCAAGTCACCGCCTCAGCAGAGTGCATATTCGTGAATCTCAGCAGTGGAGATTATTAGTAGGAACAACCAAGGACTCTGGAGCCTAAGTGAGCACTTACCCTAGCTCTGCCTTTGCTCTCTGTCTGACAAGGGCAAATCACAGAACCTCTCTTTGTCTCAGTGTCTTCACTGGTAATCTGGGTCTACAAGTAACACCCACGTCATAGGGTTAATACATGTCAAGTTCTTAGAATAGTGCCTGGCATATAGTCAGTGCTGTATAAGCATTAGTTATTCATCAGATCCCATGTACGGAATCTCACAACCACCCATGATGTAGGTAGTACTATTCTTTCTGCTCAGCTTGCAGATGAGGAAACTAAGATTCAGAGGAGTAAGGAACTGTTTCAGTTACTGTGGCTACACAGAATTACCCCACACTGAATGATGCTAACCAAAACCCAAGCCAGGTGCCATCAAATCAATTCCAACTCATAGCACCCCATGTGTCAGAGCAGAGCTGTGCTCACAGGGTTTCCAACGGCTGCTTCTTCAGAGGTAGACTGCCAGGACTTTCTTCCAAGGCACTTCTGGGTTGATTTGAACCACTAGCCTTTTGTATAGCAGCCAAGCACTTAATTGTTTGCACCACCTGGCTTAGAGATTCTGTGGGCCAGGGATTTGAACAAGGAATAGCAAGGACAACTTGTTTCTGCTCTGCAATTCCTGGGGCCTCGGCTAGAAGACTCAAAGGCTGGGAGTAGGATTGTCTGAAGTCTTGTTCACTCACGTGTCTGCCAATGCTGGCTGTCAGCTGGTAGCCTCAGCTCCTCTCCACATGAGTCTCTCCATGTGGTCTCTCTGTGAGCACTTCCTCACAGCATGGTGGCTGGGTTCAACAGAAAAGGTGCCCAGAGAGGGAGGAGCAAGTGGAACCTGTATCACCTTTTATGGCCTACCCTAGAACTCATGGAAGCTCTGGTAGAGTAATGCTTAAGGCATTTGACTGCTAACCAGAAGGCTGGTGGTTCAAACCCACCAGCCACTCTTCAGAAAGAAGACTGAGCAATCTACTTCCGTAGTGATACTGCCTCGGAAGCCCAAGGAGGGGTTGCTATGAGTCAGATCCCACTCATGCAGTAGCCCTTGAGCCAATTCCACTCATGGAGGCAGTCACAAAGCTTCACCTAGATTCAAGGATGGAAAATGGAATCCATTGCTTGGCATGTGGAACTAGAAACATTGCTATGGCTACTGTTGGATGATACAATTTGTCCCAAGTACGTCTCTAAAGCCACACCCAGGCTTGGGATCAAGTCTTCAACTCCAGAGATCAGCCCTTAACCACTGTGCACAGACTTTCATCTGTCAAATAGAGACAATAAAAACTTCAACTCAAGAATGCTGTAAAAGTAAATTAATATGTTAGGTCCTTAGTTTCTTAATCTTTAAAATAGGGCTATGGGTTGTTGTGAGGTTTAATTTATTGTCAATAACTTAAAGTGATAAGCAGATAATAACATTTATGTCCGCTGGTCAGTGCATTCTCTCCCCAGTAAGAAAGTCTACCTGCAAAACCAAATTCAGACTAGAAATTTCTTTGCTTGGGATTATCTTTAAGGATTGTAGCTGCTTACACAGACTCTAGCCCTATCAAGAAGAATGAAATTTCCATCTTGCTCCATACTATGAAGACAGGGACATTGACAAGTGCCTACTCTCTAATTCCCTTCTTTTCTTTCAACCCTGTTGTTGCAACATCACCTGTTGTTGCAATTAGTTATATTATTGCTTATCTCATATTAATTACTGTACAACAGTGTCTCCCCCTAATGAGGTTTCCAGAGATGCCCAAGTCAGCAGCAAATTTTCAAAATTTCTCTTAAGGAAAATCATTTTCTAGGAACATATGCACAAACAGTTAACCTCCCCCATTTTTCATTAACTCGCATTCCTTTCCCTTCTGACCAGTGTCTGATTACCCAAATGCAAGGTACGCACAGGCTTATTTGTGCTTACTTCCTGGTGTGTAATGAACCATTTCATACTTTTTCACCATGTCAAAGATTCAGCTTCTAGGTATAGCTGGCATCTGTCTCTCTCCCAACCCCATAGCACCTTCCTGCAGAATCAAAACTTCTTTTCAAATTTATAATCCCTGACAGGGATGGAGTACCCAGTGAGCAAGGTAAACCTAGGCTTCCTTGTGATTAGTCACCTGTAGTGAACGATTTCACATTGATAACTAAAATGTGAAATTGTTCACTATAATTAGTAATTAAGCACAAGTCAGTTTGTGTTTCCCTTGCTGATTGGATAATCCAACCAAAGATGCTTCCCAGTCTTGCTTCTTGATTCTGGGGCTGTACTCTTTGGGGTCCTGCAGCTCACGTGCAGACTGCATTCCACTTTAGTCAGATCCCAAAATGAAGAATTGAGTCACTGCCACCCACAGTAGTAACACATGCTGACAAAAACATGAATGATAGTATATCTCTGCCTTAACTCATGTGGGTATCAGTAGAGAGGAAGAAAGTAAATTCTTTTAAAATACAGATAGAATCTTTTATCAATGAAAAACTGTCATCCGGTCTTTCTTATCTCTTTGTGCAGTGACAGGGAGATTTATCTTTCTTAGAAGCAAGCCTCCAAATGAATATCATGGCTGTTTTTGCCAAGGTAAGTAGTTTTTCATCATTGGGCAAATAGACATGTTTTACATAGGTGTCGTGGTATGCACATGACATTTGTCATCAGTCCCCATGCCCTCCAAGGTGTCCTGATGCCCATAGCATTGCCATTTCACTCACAAATGGGAAATCCCAGCTGTGCTAAACTAGTGATGCAATCTCTTCACTCAGCCATTTTAGCTCCACTGTAGCTGCTGGTCTAACAGCTGAGGCAAAGCATTACTGGCAACCTCTCCTCTGTCAGATTGGAGTCAACATTAGGAAGAAATCTTTTGTTCAGCAAAGAGAACACTGCTTTCAGCACATTTCTCTAGGCACCAACAAGTAGCAATTCACTCCTTGGTCTTGAAAAATGTGTTTATTTTCTTATAAACTCAGCTTCAGATTTTTTTTCCCTCTGGGTTTACTCCCTTGGTAATAACAGGAAACTGTTTAGTAGCAGGATAATATTAATAGCTAACATTTATTGCACATTTACTATGTGTCGGAAGCTATGCTGAACATGTTATGTGTCTCACCTCATTTAAATATTGTAATGTTGTAATTGGCCCTATTTTATGAAGAAAGATACCAAAGCACAGAGTGACCTCATCGATCACTTAGCTAGCAAGCATCAGAGCTAAGATGTGAAGCCAGGTAAGCTGACTCTGTTATTGTTTGTTGTTATGTGCCATGGAGTCGGACCCGACTCATAGCGACCCCTCCTTGGGTTTCCAAGGCAGTATCACTACGGAAGTAGATTGCCCCATCTCCCTTCTGAGGAGTGGCTGGTGGGTTTGAACCGCCCGCCTTCTGGTTAGCAGTCAAGTACCTTAGGCTCTATGCTACCAGAGCTCCCAAAATAATATTACAAGGAGCTCTGGTGGTGTAATGGTTAAGGCATTTGGCTGCTAACCAAAAGGTCAGTGGTTTGAACCCACCAGCTGCTCCATGGAAGAAAGATGAGGCAGTCGGCTTCTGTAAAGATTTACAAGCTGACTCTAGAGTGTACAATTTCAGCGACTCCTTTATAGTAGTGCCAGTCAAGATATTCCAGGATGGCAGCCACATCATTATGTGAGTATTTCCTGAACATTTCAGAAAAGTCATACCCTGACACCAAAGATTTCTTTCAGAAACCTCCACTGTGTATCTTCTCTTTGGCTCAAAATGCAAGGCATCTCCCGGTGTGAGACTAAACCCAGTCACAGAAGGCATTTCCCTCACACAGGAAATCAGAGCTGCCTTCAGCGCAGAGCCCTTCTAGCTGAGAAAGCTTAGACGTCCTGTCAGTTGGGATTAGGGGCTAATTTAATCCACAGAATTGAAAGAAGAAAGAGCTCCCGACCTCAAAAAGAACAGGAACCTAGACAGGTCTGGGGACCCAGCAACAAAAGCTCAAAGATAACCTCTTCTGGGCAGTTCCAGTGGAATGACTGAACTCGAATTGCACCCTGTGCACAACAGAACACAATGCTACCAAGTCCTGTACCATCCCGGCAACAGGCTGCAGACTGTACTGTGATCCATAGCATTTCATTGGCTGAGTTTTGGAAGTAGACTGTCAGGCCTTTGTTAGACTGTCTGAGTCTGGAAGCGCTGCTGAAACCTGTTCAGAATTCATAGCAATGCAGTAGGCTCCAGTGACAGATGTGTGGTGGTATGCACAAAGTGTACTGCATGGGAATCGAACCCAGCTCTCCCATACGGAAGGCAGAATTCTACCACTGAACAACCACTGGCTCAATGTGTATTCCCAGGTCACCAGCCTTGCCAGGCCGTGAGAGGCTCTCTCAGCTCCCATTCCTGTCTGTTTTCCTAGAGTACGACTGGGGGAGGGAGAGTTTTTATTAAATGCAGCAGGGTGTGTGGCTCAAGGAACACTTGAGTGGTTCTCAGTCAGGCATGGACTAGTCTGCAGCTGAAGATTCTGGGGCGGCGATGGGGAGGGAGGCAGGGAGCCAGGCAGGACACTCTCCTTTTCACATCTGGGAGAGCAGCTGGCTGCACCCCCAAAAAACACAATGCAAAAGGGAGAATCAGCACTGATAGGACCCAGTTGGCATTAACAAAGTAACCTTAACTTATGCTAGTGGGCATCAAAGGATACTTCATCATTAGTGGTGGAGTGGATTGGCTTAGGACAAGCCGAAGTCATAAAACACACTTAAGATCTCTCTGTCTTGAAATAATCAGAGGAAGAGAATTTATTATTGTTGTTCCTCAGTCACTGGAGAGGGGGAGAGAGAGAGGAGTAAAAATGAATGTAGGTCACTGTTCCCTTCACAGCTGATCAATTTACCCTTCCCTTTGTTCCTATACCTATGGAGGAAATTGAGGTTGGAAACAGACATGATTTTCTGTTCTTGCTTTCATTTTCCCCAGGAGAAGAAGGAACAGTCCATTTAAAACAACTGAGCAACTATAGCACAGCGCTTCCTGGTTAAAATTCAAACGTCATTGGAAACCTGCTCCAGCAAAACTAACATGTAACAGGGCTTGTGAGAACCACATTATTTAAAAAATAATTATCTCAAATATGCATACAGTTCAGTGCTTTAGAGTTTCTCAATATGTGTGTGTGTGTGTGTGTTGGAGTTAACAACACACACATGTATGTATGTAATTAAGATTTTATACACACTTATATATATATACATACATACTACTGTCTTAGTTTCTTAATACTCTGTAACAGAAATACCACAGTGAGTGGCTTTAACAAACAGAAATTTATTTTCTCATCGTTGAGGAAGCTAGAAGGCACTGGCCCCAGGGCACCAGCTCCAGGGGAAGGTTTTCTCTCTGTCTGCTCTGGGGGAAATCCTAGTGTCTTTCAGCTTCCTTCCCTTCCTCGTTCCTTGGTAGTCTCCCTGTAGCTTCAGTCTGCCCCATTTGTGCTTCCTGGTCTCTGTGCCACTCTGCTCTTTTTACATCTCACAAGTGGTTTGTTTAAGACATAGCCTACACTGATATTAACATGACAAAGAAAACTATCCTCAGATGGGATTATATCCACAATTTAGGCACTAGTATCTGGTAGCATAGGAGCTCTGGTAGCATAGTGCCTAAGGCACTTGACTGCTAACAAGAAGGCTGGTGGTTCAAACCCATCAGCCATTCTTCAGAAGGAAGATGGGGCAGTCTACTTCCGTAGTGATACTGCCTTGGAAACCCAAGGAGGTGTCGCTATGAGTTGGGTCTTACTCGATGGCACATAACAAATACATCCCAAAGCATATTTTGAGGTAGACACAATTCAGTTCATAACAATTCAGTTCATAACAATTCAGTTCATAACAATTACATGCATACATATACATACATACATTAAAAAAGCAGCCACCCATTACTGTAGAGTTGATTCTGACTCATAGTGACTCTATAGGACAGAGTACAACTGCTGCATAGGCTATAAATCTTTATGGAAGCAAACTGCTTCATCTTTCTCCTGTGGAGTGGCTGGTGGGTCCAAACCACTGACCTACTGGTTGGCAGCCAAATGCTTTAACCACTATACCACCAGATCTCCTTGTATATATATAAAATGTATATATTGTATATACATATCATACATTATACATGTATAATGTATATATTACATATAGATATGTTGTTGTTGTTGTTGTTGTTGCTATGTGCCGTGTCGGACCCCACCTTGGGTTTCCGAGGTAGTATCACTATGAAAGTAGATTGCCCAACTTTCCTTCCCAAGAGTGGCTGGTGGGTTTGAACCGCCACCCTCTGGTTAGCAGTCAAGTGCCTTAGGCACTACGCTACCAGAGCTCCTACATATAGATATAGAGCATTAATTACATACATATGTATGTGTATACTACACATATGCATGTGTGTGCACATGTGTGTGTATATGTGCATGTGTGTGTGTGTGTGTAAATTACTAGACCCAAACACAAACTTTGGAAATTAGATTGATGAAAACCAGGATTCAGAGTTTGAGTAACCTGCCCCAAGCCCTACAACTAAAAATGGCAGAGCCATTCAACTTGGTTTTTCTGACTTCAAGACCAATTCTCTTTTCCCACACACAGTATTTCAATTCTCCAAGTACTAGCCCAAGACATACTAAGAGGTGCTCTAAATGAGACACGAATACCTAAGTACATGAGTACCACGGGTCCCGTGGTATAACTGCCAAGCCTACAACAAAATGTCTACAATAAAAGAGCATGTAAACAGACCCCAGATTGGTATAGATCCCTCAGGAGCAGGAAGTTCAGGGTCAAGAGCTCCGGAAACATGGATAAATATTTAAAACAACAGGAATTTTCCCTGTGGGAAGGGGCTTTGCATCAAGACTGGTTAGAAGCATTCAAGAGCGTGGAGATGCGAGCACAGCCTGATCCCAGGATTGACCATGGGAAGCAATTTGATTGGAGACAGGGGGCTCAGGAGGCTTCCCCTGGTTCTCACCTGTACCCTGGTCCTCCTCTGGCTACTTCTCAGTCCACCCACTGTTCTAAAGCGGTCTTATTCCTGCAGCCCTCTATTAAGAGGAACTCCACGTGTAAATTAAGTCTTCATTAGCATTAATGTCCGAATGTGTTCTCACAGCAACGCAGCTTTCCGTCAAAACCTCCCTTAGTTATTTTGGGGATGCCCTGGGGTTGTGCCCACTGCTCCTGAACAAGTCTGTCCAGTTTATTTTTCTCCGGCCTCCCAGGCATTCCATGCATGAGCCAGAAGAAGCTGACCCTCTCATTCAGAAAACAAACACCACCAAGGAAAAAAAAAAACACTTGCTATTAAAAACCTAAGACACCCCCCACCGCCACCCCCTAGGGTATTTTCCTCTTCTGAAAACAGTTTCATTTTCTGTCTTATCTTACTTGTGGAATCCATTTTCTGCCCCAGCAACCCCTCTTCTCTCAAAAAAATAAAATAAAAAAAAAGTCAAAGAAAACATTGAATCTGATGCAATACCTCCTCACATCCTTCGTGCCCTCCTGTTTTGCTGCTTTAGGTACCAATGACTTCAAATTACAGAGTGATAGGGAGGAAATATGCTTTGGAATATGAAACTCTAGAAACCTACCCTTTGTATCAATGCAGAATTGGCCCCCAAAGTCCTCGACATTGGTCACAGCAGTGTCACAGGGCCTCCAGTGAGATGAGCCACAAGGCAGCATCCCAGCATTCTAACTGCAGTGTGGGGCCGTGTGCCAGAGCCCGAGGTTTCTAAATAGCCAGGTCCTTTCTCTGGGCCCCAAGTCCACATTCTTACATGTTAAAGCTTCCAGTGACTTTAATGTGAGTTCCATGTATGTAAAGCCTGGAGCCCTGGACCCTGTGGGAGTGTAAAGTGACAACATAATAGAGAAAAATCACTTTAGCAGGCAACAGTGACAGCTGGGCAGGCATTAGAAAAAAGGGAAAAGGCCTCGGTTTAGACAAATTACTGAATGAAATGATCACATGAAAAACCCTTTTTACAGCTGCCACTGAGAAATCCAGAAAATATAAAACACGTGAAAAAGTAAACAAAGGCATTTTTAGACCTTTTTTCCCATTAAAGGTGTAGTAAATGTTTAAAATGCTCTGAAAAAAATCCTCAGTGTTTCTGAGTCATGGGCCCAAATGGAAAAACGTGGCTATTTGGGTTTTTCCCATCAATTATTATCCAACCAATAAAGCACAAACAATGAATGTGCTCCAAAAATCCTGGAAAATTCCAAGCCCTATTTCAGACTCTGCACAATTACACTCAGCTTCTCTCATTTTCATGACTTTTGACATCTCATTACCCTGCATTACACTTTCACAGACTCATTTTCCAGCATATATAAAAAGGGCTCATGCAGCCTCAGAACCATCTCAATGACCTAATTGATGAGTTCTATCAGCCACTTAAAAATAAAACAGACATTTCCTTAATAAAAGTCCTCAGGGAAAGGTACATGAAATGAAAGCCATGTTGGCAAAAATATCTAAAATGTAAGGGACAGCATGATGTAGCAGGGCGGGGACCCCAAAGTGTGAGCTGGGGGATCTGGTTTCTGGTATTCAGTCTGCTGCTAATTGGTTGTGTGATTTGTGACTGATATTAACCCTTCGCCCACCACTCATCTGTCAGTTTGTCACACTGCGCTGGTTTGCGTGTTCCTGCGATGCTGGAAGCAATGTCACCGGTATTTCAAATGCCAGCAGGGTCATCCATGGGGGACAGGTTTCACTGGCGCTTCCAGACTCAGACTGGGAAGAACCACCTGGAGATCTACCTTTAAAAAATTGTCCAGAAAAAAAAGCCTTACGAATAGCAGCAGAATACTGCCTAATAAGCCAAGTAGCAGAACAGAAATGTGGTGTCACACTTGGAGGGAGGCCTGCCATGTGCAGGTGACACAACCTCGCTTGCTGAAAGCAAAAAGGACTTGAAGCACTTAGTGATGAAGATTGAAGCCTTCAGTATGGATCATACCTTAACATTAAAAAAAAAAAATCCTCACAACTGGACCAATAAGAATATCATGTGAATGGAGAAAAGATTGAAGTTGTCAAGGATCTCATTTTACTTGGATCCACAATCAATGCCTATGGAAAGAGCAGTCAAGAAATCAAATAATATATTGCATTGGGCAAATGTGTTGCAAAAAAAAAAAAAAAAAAAAAAAACCACTTTAAAGTTTTCAGAAGTATAGATGTCACTGTGAGGACTAAGGTGCACCTGACCTCAGCAACGGTATTTTCAATCACCTCTTGTGCGTGGAAAAGCTGGACAATGAATAAGGAAGACTGAGGAAAAATTGATGCATTTGAATTATGCTGTTGGTGAGAATATTGTATGTATCTTGGAGTGCCAGGAAAACAACCCAATCTGTGCTGGAAGAAAAGCCTGACACTCCTTAGAAGTGAGGATGGACAGACTTCATCTCACATGTTTTGGACACGTTATTAGAAGAGGCCAATCCCTGGAAAAGGACATCATGCTTGGTAGGGGGTCAGTAGACCCTCAACGGGATGGATTGACACAGTGACTGCAACAATGGGCTCAGTCATCAAAATGACTGTGAGTATGATGCAGGACCAGGCAGTGTTTTATTCTGTGGTGTACAGGGTCACTATCATTTGGAACCAACTCAATGGCAAATAACAACAGTTATATGGCCTTCAGTTGCCAGATCTCAAAAATGAAGGAGTTTAAGAAGATGCTCTCAAGACCTCTTCAAGCACTGACAGCCTATGAATCTGAAAGCTTCTCTGGCAGAAGACCTCTTTGGACCATGTCTCCAAGACCTCATTGTTGTCAGATTTAAAGACAAAAATGTTGTCCAATGCTCCCTGTTTCTTTGTCTATGTTCCTAGTCACAGAATGGAGAAAGTCTCCCTTGCCAAAAAAAAAAAGGATCAGGTAATATAGTGATACTCTCCTGGGCAGAATACAATTTTATAAAGTCACTCCCAGACTTCCCTGATGAAATCCAAAGATATTTCCAGAAAACTTCTAAGCCCCTTTGGTGAGGATTTTGGGGGATTCATTGGTTTGCAAGACAAAAGCATCTGACCCAAGGGCACCTGAAGTTCACATTCAGCTTCTAGGATCCAAACCACAGATAGCAAACTGATGCTCCTGCCAGCCTACACCCTCACCAGGGACACTTAGTTTAGGAAGGGAGAATGGATAAGTGATTTGCATATGCCAATTTGGATTGCAATAAAACATATATTATTATGTTGCATTATTAGATGCATTATTCAGCAGTGGGAGCATTTTTATAGTTCTATCACTCTGCACCCCAAGTTTGAAGAAGAGGTAAAGGGAGAGGAGAGGAGAAGGGGTAGAGGAAGATATGCTTAGGGGTAGACACTTTGAGCTTATTAACATTCCCTTTCCTCAGGGCCTAACCCAGTGATTATCAACATGGGAACTGTGAAGGAAGTTTTTTAAACAAAAATACTGATGCCTGGATCCCATCCTCAGAGATTCTAATTGTTCTGGGGTACCATCTGGGCATTAGGATACCTCAAAGCCCTGCCAGGTAATTCTATTGAGTTTGAAAATCACTGGTCTAGTCCCTCTCATCCAGTGATTCTCAAACCTTACTATGTATCAAAATCACCTAGAGGACTTGTTAGAACAAAATTTCTGGTTTCCCAGCCCCAGGGTTTCTGATTAAGCACTTCTTGGGTGAGGCTCAAAACTGCACTTCTAACAATTCCCAAATGATACTGGGTGCTAATGGGTCCCACATTTTAAGAACCACTATTCTAATTTTACAGTCTCCTTCAGAGTGATGAAAACTCTTCTAACCGTTCATCTTCTCCTCTACCCCGGATCTTCTCCCAAACCACTCAGCTGTGGCCAAGGCAGGCCTGTTGCTATAGGCAACTTGTCAGGATTCAGGACCCAGGTGGGTCTACGAGTCAGCAGAGAATCTGTTGATTGGACTCTATTGGCTGCGTTCTTCACTTTCAAATTGAGCCAAAGGATAGGGTTTTACCCTCCAGTGAACATTGCCCAGTGCTATAAACATGTAAAATGGGAACTGCTTCATTTATCGAGTCAGAAAAGTTAACCCCAGTGTGTCTGCTTGTTGTTGTTGTTATGTGCCATCGAGTCAGACCTGACTCATAGCAACCCCTTCTTGGGTTTCCAAGGCAGTATCACTACGGAAGTAGATTGTCCCATCTTCCTTCCGAGGAGTGGCTGGTGGGTTTGAACCGCCAGCCTTCTGGTGTCTGCTTAGCAATCTATAAAGTAATGAAAGACATCAGAGAAAGGAACTAGCCAACCAATCAGGGACATAACTAGTAACATAGGAAACAAAAACAACCAATAAACACATTGGACATTCTTTGAGGAGTTAACAAAAGAACAGGAAGACAAGGTAATTAACATCTCCACTTGTCCATTCCAAGCCCAGTATCAGTACTAAAAGCCTTCAACCTGAGCCAGAAGGTATGGCCCAAGGGGCCTCATGTGCAAAAGAAATGGCCGAAGATTCAGAGACTGACCTGATAAGAAACTCTGCCGTTGGACAGTGGTGGGAGCAGTGAGAGATACCTTGATGGTTGGAGGCCTGGAACCTGTAATTTTGAAATCATCATCTACTTCACCAGGAATGATGACTAGGTCTTTGTTAACCTCTGTGCTACTAACTATGAACAGCCCAGCCATTGAACCTGTGACTACTTCCTAATCAAGCAAAGTCCATACTCACCCCATCTGTGTGTCTCTTACTCCTACAGTGAACTGAACATTGACCCCACCTAAGCCAGTGTTCAAAGTCCACATTGGCCAGAGCAGACTCAGTGGTAGCTAAAGAAAGCTTTTGGTTTCAATTATTATTGTTGTTAGGTGCCGTCGAGTCGTTTCCGACTCAAAGCAACCCCCATGCACAGCAGAACAAAACACGGCCTGATTCCGCACCAGCTCCACGATCCCTGCTATTGGTTTCAATAGCATTTTAAAAAGGAGCATCAGTAAAATCTCCTGGAGACAACAGTAACTGCTGCAGAGCTGATAGTTCCATCACTTCTTCCCACTGCCCCATCTCCATGTTCTTCTCCATTCATTGAGCAACCAGTCCCAGGGAAATGCAGGAGCCACAAGCATGAGTGTCCCCTGAAGCAAGTATCTCTGCCAACATCACAGTCATTGTCTGAATGAGTCATCATCCATAGGTACTGGACTTCGAGGGAGATTCCCAGTACAAGTTGACAGAATGGGCCTAGGGGTCAGAGCAGAGGAGAGAAGACTGAAACTAGAGTCCTTTTCTGAGCTTAAGAGGATAACCACTTATGGGTGCTTATCCTCCAAGTAGGGGACTGGGTAAGTTGTTAAAAGTGCCAGTCTGGTGTGGATAAGAGATGCACTTATTCATAAATCAAGCTCTTTTCATTTCCCTTCTCCTGAGATTTATCCCCAAAGATTATATCTGAGCTCTAGAAATGATGAAAGTCTGTCTTAGTCTGCAAGCTCTGCTGAAAACTGTCCACCATGGGTGACCCCCTGGGATTTGAAATACTGGTGGCACAGCCTCCAGCCTCACAGCAGCATGCAAGCCACCACAGTACAACAAACTAACAGGCGAGTGGTGGGTCACCCATGGTGGGCAGGTTTCAGCAGAGCTTCCGGACTAAGACAGATTCGCAAGAAGGAGGGGGCCATCAACTTCTCAAAGAATTGGGCATTGGAAGCCTTATGAATAGCAGTGAAACAAATGTCTGACGTATAAATAGCCCTGAAACATTGTCTGCAACAATGGGCTCAGGTATAGCAAGGATTGTGAGGCTGGCACAGGACCGGGAAGTATTTCATCCTGTTGTATACAGGGTTGCTATGAGTCAGAGCCAACTCAATGGCACCCAACAACAACAACAGAAATGATGAGTGGATCCATGTTCCTTTTCACTTCCTGCCTAGAACTGTTTTGAGGAAGTTTGCTATTAAGCAGAGAGACTCAGCTAGCAGCCAGGAACCAAAAATAGTGAAGTGAAAAGCAAACAGGTATTTTGGAATGTAGTAGAGAACATAAAACTTTTTTATCTGTCTTATATTCTCCACTAGACATTAGAGGTGGGGGATACAAGGCATGCAGGAGACGGGCCAGGAAGGAGTAACAGGACATAAGCACACTTTGCCAGTGATACAGTGGAAGGTGTTGCAAGATGTACCAGATATGACTTCATGATCAGACACCAGCTCCGGAGGGTCAGAGATACCCAGGGCACTGAGCCCCTTCAGAGGAAGAGGAAGTGAGGAGAAGAGGAAGCAAAATGGAGATATTATGAAAATAAAAGCTATATCAAAATGATTTTTTCAAATCATTTCAACTCCAAATTCATTCTTCTTTTTTTGGAATGTTACAATTATTTTTTATGTTTGGCAGGAAATTATTATAAAACACTGGCTTTTTTTTGGTTGTGTTCCGTCCCCCCCTTCCCTCCCACCCCTGGCAACCAAGAAAGTTTTCCTCCATATATAAACCTTTCCTTGACCCTCCACAACAATGAACTAATACTATATTTGTCCTTCTGTGATTGACTTATTTCACTCAGCATAATGTCCTCCAAGTTCATCCATATTATGCGGTGTTTTGCAGACTCTACATTATTGTTTACTGCTACATGGCATTCCATTAAGTGTATGTACCATAGTTTGGTCATCCATTCTTCTGCTGATGGGCATGTAGGTTGTTTCCATCTTTTTGCTATTGTAAATAATGCTACCAATGAACGTGAGTGTGCATATATCTGTTCCTGTTCTGGCTCTCACCTCTCCAGGATATATACCTAGTAATGGGATTGCTGGGTCAAATGGTATCTCCAATTCCAGCTTTCTAAGGAATCACCATATTGCTTTCCACCGTGATTGTATCCCTTCACAGTCCTACCAGCAGTATATGAGTGTCCCAATCTCTCCACATCCCTGCTAGAATTTGTTATTTCTGTCTTGTTGAACCTTGCCATCAGTGCTGGGGTGAGACGGTATCTCATTGTTGTTTTGATTTGCATCTCTCTGATGGCCAATGATTGTGAACGTCTCCTCATGTATTAGATGGCCACCTGAATATCCTCCTTGGGGAAGTGTCTATTCATGTCTTCTGCCCATTTTTCAATTGGATTGTTAATCCCTTTGCTGTTGAGGTATTGGAGTTTTCTATAAATCTTAAGAGGTAAGTTCCTTGTCAAATATGTAATAATCGGCAAATATGAATTTGTTGCTGTCATTTTTGTTATGTTCTTTCTCATGGTGTCAATTTCTTTGTTCCATATAATTTTCTATGCTGAGCTTGTTTTGTTTATGAATCATGTTATCACTTCCTTCATTGCTATTGTTTTAGTATTTGCTAAATATTTGGGCTTGTACTCTTTTTTCTTTTGATGTGAAGGTTTATCATTTTTCTTTGAGGTTACCCTGTGATTTATAGTTTTCCTCCCAAGTTTACAACAGTCCGTTCTATCTTGTACTTATCTTGACTTCCTTACCATCTAGAAGTTCTGTAATGACACAGTTTTTCCCCTATTTTTGGTTTGTAGTTGTCCTCATTTGTCAATTGATGTCTCTGGTTCCCTGTTCACAATTTTGTAGGCTTATTTACTTTGGATACTTCCATAGCTGGGTTGGTTTCTGGGTTACATCATCATGTGTGTTAATAGTCAGTTATTGTTGGCTGTTGTTGCTTCTCTGTCCAAAGGGTTCCCTTTAGCATCTCTTGTAAGGTTGGTCTGGTTTTAACAAATTCCCTTAATTTCTGCTTATCTGGAAATGTCCTAATTTTGCCATCATATTTGAGGGGCAATTTTGCTGGGTACATAATTCTTGGTTGGAAATTTTTCTCTTTCAGGGTTTTATATACACCATCCCATCGTCTTCTCACCTGGATGTTTTCTACTGAGAAATCCAAGCTTAGTCTTATTGGTTGCCCCTTGTAGGTAACTTTTCGTTTTTCCCATGTTCCTTTCATGATTCTTTCTTTGTCTTTGGTTTTGGTGAGTTTGATGATGATATGTCTTGGTGATTTTCTTTTGAGGTCTATCCTGTTTGGGGTTTGTTGGACTTCCTGAGTGGATATTTTCTCATCTTTCATCATACTAAAAAAATTCTCCTCCTACAAATCTTCGACAATTTTCTCTGTGGTTTTACTTTTCTCTTTCTGTTCTGGAATTCCAATTACATGTAGGTTATTCCTTTTGATGATATCTCACATGAACCTTAGGCTTTCTTCATTTTTGTCTTGATCTTTTTTCTGATTGATCCCTTTCCAAAGAAGTGTTCAGGTACTTGCCTTCAACCTCACCAATTCTGTCTTCCATTGATTCAATTCTGTTCCTGTGCCCATTCAGTGTCTTATCTATTTCTGATAATCTAGTATTAATCTTCTGGATTTCTGTATGTAGATTTTGTAACATTTCTAATTTTTCATTTATTTTGTCATTTTTTTCTTGTATTGTTTTTCGAAATTAGGCTTTTCTCTGTGTTGTCCTTGATCTGTCTCTCAATTCGTTGAAGATACCTAAATATTATTCTTTTGAATTCCTTGTCAGGGAGTTCCAATGCTGTGTCTTCCTCAGGGATGTGTTTTGGGTCTGTATCCTGGTCCCTTGTTTCTCCTGCTTCTTTGTGTGGACTGTGATGTTTGTTGTCCCTGAGGCATTGTGACGTTTTTGTGTTTATATTTAATTGGTAATTGTATGTTGGAGTGACTTGCTCACAATTTTTGTTTGTTTGTATGTTATCTATACTAGCAGGGTACTGTGCTATGCTCCTCTATTCACTAGTTGACACACTTACACACTCACCACCTGTTTCCTTTCCCATTGTCAGTCTCTCCTATGTTCCTGTCGACCTTGGCAAACAAAGCCTATTCTTAGGTCTCTGGAATCCGAATAAGAATGCTGTCACTTTAAAATCCAAAATGGTTGCCACTTGTAAAGGTTCAAAATAGCTGCACCATCAGTCACTTTAAATATCCAAAATGGCTGTCACATGTAAATAATCAAAATGGCTGTGCCCTCCAGACAGCAGAAAGTCAACAGCTCAGGTTGTCTCCCTCCTTGCTGTTTCCCTTCCTAGTCATAGGCCACCAGTGCAGTCCTCCCTGCAGCCCTTGATGACCAGGGTTGATCTTTAGGTCAATTCTCAGGTCCCAACACCTCTTAGAAATATTCAGGCTATTGGTCCCTTCAAGGTAGCTAGCAGTCTGCAGCTCCAACCACCTCTGTACTTACTGTTTTCGTTCAGGTTTTTCCACCGTTTGGTGCCTAGTCCACTTTTGTATAGTTTTTTTCAAAGCTCAGGGCTCCAGGATTATCTTCTGTATCTCTGTCAATTGGTTTTTCTTTTCTTTGTTGAAGAGGGTCTATGTCGCTTGTCTGCATATTCCTCCATCTTAATGGAAGTCCTGCAAATTCATTCTTTACTGAAGGGAAATTTATGGCTGTGCAATATGACAGTTGCACAGTAAAAACATCAAAACCATCACAGCAATTTAGATCTAAATATCCTCTTGAGCTGAAGGCTGAAAACCAAAGCCTAACAACTCCTATATCTATCTTCCACACTCATCATTGACTCTGGGCATAAGTTAAAAATGCCAACATATTATTCCCCAGTAAGAGCTATGGTGGGAGTGATATTTCAGCAACTTAAGTGAAACACTTTGTCCACAAAGAAATGGAAGCCACATTTTCTTGCTCAATTCCTTCTACATGTGTCATGAAGACACATTCACAAGCATGGTAAAGCTTATGACATGGCACATGGGTATAGAAAGACTCAGTGTGATGATGCTTCTCTACCCTCCACTTCCAGTTACTGACAGGAAAGGAATCCCCATAAACTGGTGTTAACGTGGTTCCCCATCCCTGCCAAAGCAAAGCCTGAGACACAAGCTCCAATACTGGTGTTTGTTTTTAGATATGATCCCAGGGAACAGAAGAAAGAGATTAGAGAGAATGAAATCAGCCCAGAAGGAACACTGATACAAGGGCACACTCTCAAGCTGTGGAGTCTACATAATGTGCTTCAGAATTGTCCACTTGAGGGACAGAAGAAAATAGTACTTATCCAACAGTTCTTGTCCTCCTTTGACAAGGACCTCCTCATTGGACAATATAGTTTGTACTTCCAGGAAATTGCAGGATGGGCTCTTAACAGTGTCCCACACCGCATCAACAGAGAGGCTCTAGAGAAGAAAGGGAAGGATACACAGTGCAGCTGGAACAAGATTCTATCAAAATCTGCAGGAAGCTGGTGCTACAGCAGTAAAAGTGGTTAGAGAGAATAGTAGCTAGGACATGAGAAGTATCCAATGCTGTCCTTACAATGGAAATGTAAGCCAATATGCTATGTTTCCCAAATATTTTTTGCCTTTATTGTTAATTGTTGATGTCAGTTTATTCACCAGTAAGTAATCAGGTCTTGGAGGTATTTAGCAGATAAAGGAGACCTCTCAGAGTCTCTGACATCAGGTTGCCTCTACTCTGCCTTTATCAATATGTCAATATCAAGGTTCTGAGTGTTTGGGATATTGAGCCCCAAGACCCACTAAATGAGGAGAGAATGACATTGGGGTCTCACATGGAGACAGCACCGACTTACATATCCTGATTTGGACAATTGAAGCCCAAAAGTCAAGCTTAAGTGTGGCTGTTGTCCTCATGCCCACTGAGATATGAATTTCAGTGAAGCACTACTGATCATGAAAACTCTGTTAGAAGCAATAAAAGAAACAATCTCCTTTTTGATTCAGGAGAGGCCCCCATCCTCAGGTGGATCGTGGTCTTCTCTGGTGCAAACTGCAGCTCACTCTTCCTCCCTTCCTGGTTATTCTTTGCTTTGGAGAACCAGAAGTCAGAGACTCACTCTGGAGATGCTGATCAAACATTTACCAAAGTCAACATTAATTATAGCTTGAAATCCAGGAAAACTCCCTTTTAAAAACTTTTTATTGTGATTTTCATGAAAGTTTACAGAGCTAATTGGTTTCCACTCGACAGTTCATATACACGTTTCATGACATTGACTGCAATCGCCACAATATAATAGCTCTCTTCTGATTTTCTCCCTGTGGTTATCATTTCCCTTTGTCTTTCTTTCTTTTCTATTCCTACCTTCTCATCTTTATCCCTGGAAAATGGTGCCCATTTGATCTCTTATTGTTGACTGTTGTAAGGAGTGCATACTTCCCTGGTGTTATTGTTCACCTCATAGGTCCATCTATTTTTTGGCTGCAAGATGAGCCCCAGGAGTAAGTAGTTTCATTCCAGGCTTGATGGGTGACTAAGGGCCATAGTTTCTGGGGTTTCACTGGTATCTATCAGACCAGCAAGTCTGGTCTTTTTTATTATTTTGAGTTTTGTACCATATTTTTCTACCACATTATCCAGGATCTCCTAATGTGATCTGTTTCACAGTGGTTGGCAGTGGTAGATGGACACCATCTAGTTCTTCTGATCTCAGAGTCATGGAAGCTGCCATTCATGTGATCTACTAGTCCCTTGAACTAATTATTTCTATGCATCTTTGATTTTGTTCATTCTTCCTTGCTCCAGACAAGAAGAGACCAATAGTTGCACCTTACATGGTCATATGCAAGCTTTTAAGACCCCAGTCACTACCCACCAAAGTAGGATATAGAACAATGTCTTCATTGTTAATGAAGACATTGTTCTACATCCTACTTATTATGTTATGTCAATGGACCTTTATGCAAGAAAAATTTTTTGTATAGCAGTATCTTCCATTCCACATTAGATTCCTATCAGCTCATATCTGTCCTATCCCAGTCAGTTTTCCTCAAACTGGTCTCCCTGCCTATATATTCTCCCACCTCAGCTCATCCCATGAAGGTCCAATTGGTGCCCAAAGTGCCTCTTGGATTGAGGTATTCCAAAGTGCCCTTTGGATTATGTCATTTCTTAATCCAAATAACACTTGGCATTCTTCACTACAGATATTGTTGTTAGGTGCCATAGAATCAGCTCCACCTCAGAGTGACTCTACAACAGAACAAAACACTGCCCAGTCCTGTGCCATTCTCACAATCTTTACTGCGTATGGTAGTTAAGGTTATTTGTCAGCTTGGCTTGGCCTAGTTTTCAGTGGCTGAGCAGCTGGATGTAGTTATTCCCCATGATTAGACTGGTAATCAATTCCATGGTGGAATCGACTGTGAGTGGCTGAGCAGCTGCCTTAAGGATGTGGTCTGCTCCCAGTATATAAGAAGCAGCTTTGAGAAAGGTCGCTGAGTTTTTTGGCATGCTTGGACCCTGCATGTAGTTGAGTCTTCATTCAGCAGCCTTCTACGTTGCCTGCAAGCTTGGGACTGTTTCTAGACTTGAACTAGCAGCCTTCCATGTTGCTTCATAACCTTGGGACTATACCGTTTGCCTGTCCACCTTGGGTTTATCAGCTTCAGCAGCCAGCAGCTGTCTGGGTTAAGAGAAGCCTCCAGATTAAGTGGGCCAGGAGCAAGAGGCAAAGCTGAAGCCCAAGGTTGAGAGGCCTTCATCCAGCCCCTAGAGCTAGCACTTTGAGCTCAAGACTTCTAGCCTCCTACACTGTAAGAGAATAAATTCCTATTTATTAAACATCTGTGGTATTTTCTGTTAGAGCGGCACCAGAAAACCAAAGCACTATGCTTGAGTCCATCCTTGCAGCCACTGTGTCAATCCATCTCATTGACATTATTCCACTTTCTCACTGATAGAATAGTAAACAGGCTTTAGCCTAGCATTCAAGTCTTAACCTGACTTTCCAGGCTTAGTTCCCTTAACTCCCCTACACAAACCATACGGTTCAGCCTACAAGAGCTAACACAAACAAGACTCACCACTCACAGCCCTGTCCACACTAAGCCATCACTGCACTTCATATCCTAGAGCGCACCTCAGAACTTCTCACTTGAGGTGAGTATGTGCAGTTCCATTCCCATTCATTATATTCTGAATCCCAGCCACAAACATATCCAACCATGTAAATAGTCATTGAGCACCTTCATTGAAAAAGTCATAGAGATACAAATGAACAAATACAGCTTTGAGGAGTTCAGGGTCCAGTGGGAGAGAGAAACATGTAAACAAATCATTATAAAACAGTGTGATATCAAAGAACTAGGGAACTTGTTTGAGTGTGTCCTTTTCTAATTTAAATTAATATCTTATAAGCCAAATTGTGGCCATGACTTGGGTCACTAGTCATGACTTATATCTGGACCACCACGTAGCCAGGTGGTCAAGCCCCTGAACCAATCCTGCAACCCTTTTTAATCTTCAATTATGCACATATGCCAATCATGGTCCTTTCCCCATTTCTACATTCCTGTCTGCAACACTGATGAAAGAGTCTGCCACCAATCATGATTTTGTGATAATTTCCTTTCTTCTCAATTATAGTTACCCCCATATCAGTGGACTCCACCCAGTTTTCTGTGCCATGTACATGCCAATGTTTTCCCTCATCCTGGATGATTGTCTTTGTCCTAAGGCAAAATAAAAAGGTCTCTATTGGGGGTGGTGGTGGGGAGTATGGTTTGATGGTACAGAACAGAGTGATGACTCCCATGAGTGAGAAAAGAGAGATCAACGGGAACTTTATCTAAATCCTAAAAAAAGGAGAAAGCACATGAAGAAAGGAAGGGTGTTCCAAGCAGAGGAATAATATGAGTGAAACACCTGGAGAAGCGAAGTGCTTTCAGGAAGCTGCAGAACCAGGGGCATTGGGGGCATTCTGTTGAGAGTGAGCTTGAAAGGCAACCAAGGGAGAGGCCACCCTGGGACCTGACATCTGGCTAGGGATATGGTCTTTATTCTGCAGACAGCAAGGAACCTTCACTGATTACAGGGGAGGGGTGTGATCAGATTTACATTGTAGAAATCCCATTCTGGGAGCCTACAATATGAATAATGAATATGGGGGCAGAGGCAAAAAGAACAGTAAGAAGTTACTGGGTTCCTACATATAAAAGAGAAGAAATGACAACCTAAAACAATGGTTGAGGGAATAAAAGGGAGAGGATGCCTTGGGACACTGTTAAGTGTTGGCTAGGTTTTATGGCACAACTGTACAACTTGGATAACTTATCAAGTCTATATTTGATAAACCAATAAATAAAACAAAAATCCTCACAACTAGACCAATAGGCAGCCTCTCAATAAACGGAGAAAAGATTGATGCTGTCAAAGATTTCATTTTACTCGGGTCTATAATTAACACCAATGGAAGCAGCAGTCAAGAAATAAGACATCATATTGTACTGGGCAAATCTGCTCCAAAAGACCTCTCTAAAGTGCCAAAGAGCAAAGATGTCTCTTTAAAACCTAAGGAGCACCTAACCCAAGCCTTGGCATTTTCAATAGCCTCATACACATGTGAAAGTTGGACAACAAACAAGGAAGACTGAAAAAAAAGGTGATTCTCTTGAATTATGGTGTTAGTGAAGAATACTGAAAATACCATAGACTGCCCAAAGAACAAACAAATCTGTCGGGGAAGAAGTGCAGCCACAATGTTCCTTGGAAGTGAGAATGGCCAGACTTCATCTCACCTACTTTGGTCATATTGTCAGAAGGGACCATTCCCTGGAGAAGGATATCATGCTTGGTAAAGTAGAGGCAGGATCCAGGTAAAGGAAGGGAGACAGTCCCCACCCAAAGGCAGGAAGGAGAGAAAGCCAGGGCCCATGGCAGCAGGATACATGTAAGGGGTGGGTGGAGAGGTTTTGAACAGTTAAGGGAGATGAACTTGCCTGTCAGGTTGTCATACTGTGGTGGCTTATGTGTTGCTGTGGGGCTGGAGGCTGTGCCACCAGTGTTTCAAATGCCAGCAGGGTTGCACATGGTGCAGTTTCAATGCAGATTATAGACTAAGACAGACTAGGAAGAAGGAAGAGGCCACCCACTTCTAAAATAATTGTCCAGGGAAAACCTTATGAATAGCAGAGAAACACTGTCTGATACATTACTGGGCAACTTTATGAATAGCCTGGAAACACTGTCCAATACAGTGCAGGAAGACAGGCCCCTTAGGTCCAAAGGCACTCAAAATATGACTGGGAAAGAGCTCCCTCATCAGAATGGAACTAACCTTAATGATATGGACAAAGTAATGCTTTCGGAACCTCCATTTGCTGACATAGCATGATTCAAATTGAGAAGAAACAACTGCAAATATCAACTAATAAGAACATGAAATGTATGAAGTATGAATCTAGGAAAATTGAAAGTTATAAAAAATGAAATGGAATGCATAAAGATTGATATCCTAGGCATCAGTGAGCTGAAATGGACTGGTTTTGGCCATTCTGTATCAGACAACCATATGATATACTATGCTGGGAATGACAACGTGAAGAGGAATGAGGTGGCATTCATCATCACAAAGGATGTTTCAGGATTTATCCTGAAGTACAATGCTGTCAGTGATAGGATAATATCCATACACCTACAAGAAAGACCTGTTAATACTACAATTATACAAATTTATGAACCACCAAAGCCAAAGATGAGGAAATTAAAGATTTTTATCAACTTCTGCAGTCTGAAATTGACTGAACATGCAATCAAGATGTGCTGTTTATCACTGGTGACTGGAATGCAAAAGTTGGAAACAAAGAAGAATCACCGGTTGTTGGAAAACTTGGCCTTGGTGATAGAAATAATACTGGAGATCACATGACAGAATTTTGCAAGACCAATGACTTATTCATTGCAAATATCCTTTCTTCAACAACACAAATGGCAGCTATACACATGGACTTCACCAGATGGAGTACACAGGTATCAGATTGACTACATCTGTGGCAAGAGGCAATGGAAAAGCTCAGTATTTTCAGCAAAAAAAAAAGCCAGGATCTGACTGTGGAACAGAAAATCAACTGCTCATATGTAAGTTCAACTTGAAGTTGAAGGCAATTAAAACAAGTCCATGAGAGCCAAAATATGATCTTGAATATGTTGTTGTTGTTTGCCGTCGAGTCGGCCCCGACTCATAGCGACCCCTCCTTGGGTTTCCGAGGCAGTATCACTATGGATGTAGGATTGCCAAACCTTCCTTCCGAGGAGCGGCTGGTGGGTATGAACCGCCAGCCTTCTGGTGAGCAGTCAAGTGCCTTAGGCACTATGCTACCAGAGCTCCTGATCTTGAATATATCCCTCCTGAATTTAGAGACCATTTAAAAAATAGATTTGATGCATTGAACACCAGTGATCAAAAACCAGAGGAATTGTGGGATGACATCAAGAACATCATCCATGAAGAAAGCAAAAGATCATTAAAAAGACAGGAAAGGAAGAAAAGGTGAAAATGGTGTCAGAAGAGACTCTGAAACTTGCTCTTGAATGGAGAGTAGCTAAAGCAAATGGAAGAAATGGCAAGATAAAAGAGCTGAACAGAAGATTTCAAAGAGCAGCTCAAGCAGACAAACCCAATTATTACAACAAATATGCGAAGACCTGGAGTTAGAAACACGTTCAGCATTTCTCAAGGTGAAAGAACTGAAGAAAAAAAATTAAGCTTCGTGTTGCAATATTGAAAGACTCTATGGGCAAAATATTGAATGATGCAGGAAACATCAAAAGAAGATGGAGGCAATACACAGAGTCACTGTACCAAAAAGAATGGGTTGATGTTCATCCATTTCAGGAGGTGGCATATGATCAAGAATCAATGGTACTGAAGGAAGTTAAAGCTGCATTGAAGGAAGTGACAAAAAACAAGGCTCCAGGAATTGACAGAATACCCATTAAGATGTTTCAACAAATGGATGCTGCGTGGAAGGCACTCACTCAGTGCCAGGAAATTTGGAAGACAGCTACCTGGCCAAATGACTAGAAGAGATTCATATCTGTACCCATTCCACAGAAAGGTGATCCCACAGAATGTGGAAATTATAGAACAATATCATTAATATCGCCCGCAAGTAAAATCTTACTGAAGATAATTCAAAAATGCTTGCATCTATATATTGACAGAACTTCCAGAAATGCAAGCTGGATTCAGAAGAGGATGTGGAACAAGGGATATCATTGCTGATGTCAGATGGACCTTGGCTCAAAGCAAAGAATATCAAAAAGATGTTTACTTGTGTTTTATTGACTATGCAAAAGCATTCAAATGTGTGGATCATAAAAATTATGGGTAACATTGAGAAGAATGGGGATTCCAGAACACTTAATTGTACTCACGAGGAACCTGTACATAGACCAAGAGGCTGTCATTCAAACAGAAGAAGGGCACACTGCATGGTTTAAAATCAAGAAGGGAGTGTGTCAGGGTTGAATCCTTTCACCATGCTTATTCAATCTATATGTTGAGCAAATAATCTGAGGAGCTGGACTATATGGAGAAGAATGTGGCTTCAAGATTGGAGGAAGAATCATTAACAACCTGCAATATGCTGACAACACAACTTTGCTTGCTGAAAGTGAAGATTACTTGAAGCACTTACTGATGAAAATTGAAGACTACAGTCTCCAATATGGATTACATCTCAATATAAGGAAAACAAAAATCCTCACAACTGGACATATAAGCAGCACCACGATAAATGGAGAAAAGATTGATGTTGTCAAAGACTTCACATTACAGTCGACCCCAATGGAAGCAGCAGTCAGGACATCAGACAACATATAGCACTGGACAAATCGGCTGCGAAGGACCTCTTTCAAGTACTGAAGAGTAAAGATGTCTCCTTGAACACTAAGGTGTGTCTGACACAAGCCATATTATTTTCAATTGCCTCATATGCGTGTGAGAGCTGGACAAGGAATAAGGAAGACTGAAGAAGAGTTGATGCTTTTGAGTTGCAGTGCTGGTGAAGAATGCTGAAAGTATCATGGACTGCTGAAAGAACTAACAAATCTGTCCTGGAAGAAGTGCAGCCAGAATGCTCCTTAGAGGCAAGAATGGTCAGACTTTGTCTCACCTACTTTGGTCATGTTGTCAGAGGGACCATTCCCTGGAGAAGGATGTCATGCTTGGTGAGGTGGAGGGTTGACAAAAGAGAGAAAGGCCCTCAAGGAGATGGATTGCCACGGTGGCTGCAGCAATGGGCAATAGCAAGGATTGTGAGGCTGGCGCAGGACCAGACATTGTTTCATTCTGTTGTACATAGGGTCACTATGATTTGGAGCCACCTTGATGGCACCGAACAACAACAATGCTTTGTGATTTGTATTAGAGATCTAACCTCACAGGAATCTTGCATCCAGGGGGAAATGCACAGCTCTCTAAACCACCCTCTTCCAAATGAGTGTTTAGACCCAGCCTGTCCTTAGACAGGAATTCTGGTCATGCAGTGGTTAAGGCATTTGGTTATTAACCAAAAGGTCAGCAGTTTGAATCCACTAGCCATTCCTCAAAAGAAAGGTGAGGCAGTCTGTTTCCATAAACAAACCCTGTGGGGGACAGTTCTCCTCTATCCTATATCTATCTTATATTCCACTATGAATTAGAATTGGCTCATTGGCAGTGGGTTTAGATTTTGGTTTTTGCCCTTACTACCTGTAGTCACCAGGTTACTGGAATCTCTTCCTGTAAAGTCCTCCATTTTAACAAATAACTAACCTATTTTTTCCAACTAACACTTTTGCCTATTGGAATCAAGATGAACACATCCTCAATGTTGCAAAACAAAGGGCATTTTCAATTTTGTGTTTTTAGCAAATACAATTTTACTCATTTATTTCTGATCTAGCAACAACAAAACTGAATAAAATTCTTCTGAATCTCCCGTAACATAATACAAACCTTGAGCAGTGACCAGGAAAAAGGAAGACAATGACCAGGGAGAGTTTCCATCAGGACATATAAAGAAGGGAATCAACTATTTCTCCCATCACCATTAAACTGTTGGCAGAGACAGGAAGAAAACAGGATATCCTAAGAAGTCATAAGCTCTGTGAGCTCCAGGACCATGCTTACCAGTGTACTCACAGCCCTTCACACTATTCCTGGCGCATCACAGTATCATGCTACAGGAGGACATCACCTAGCACATGAACTTGACCTCTCTCCCTGCTCCTCTTCCCCGGAGTTCTCATGCTCTCTGTCCCTTCTGGTGACTTCCCGCACAATGTGTCTTCTCTGGAAGACCTCCTGCTGACCATACATTGGCTACTATGGATAGCTTCTTGAACAACCCTGCTATCTTGCGGTGGTCATATTTTTTTCCTTAATATATATTGCTGGGTGCTAGCAAGTAGATTCTGACTCACAGTGACCCCACATACATAGGATTTTCAAGGGAGCTCTGGTAGCGTAGTGCCTAAGGCACTTGACTGCTAACCAGAAGGCTGGTGGTTCAAACCCACCATCCACTCCTCAGAAGGAAGATGGGGCAATCTACTTGCATAGAGATGCTGCCTCGGAAACCCAAGGAAGGGTCCGACTCGACGGCACAGAACAACGACAATCTTTACAGGAGCAAATCACTAGGTGTTTGTTTTCTCCCACAGAGCAGCTGGGTGGGTTTGAACCACCAATCTTTTGGTTAACAGCTGAGCACATAATCATTGCACCATCAGAACGCATGTACACAGACACATACACATTGAAATTAACCTTAGTAAACTGATCATTCCCTGATATGGATTCCGTTCTTCTCAACCAACTTTGTGGGTGTTAGGATAAAATTCCAAATAAAGTGTCCCCTTCATAGACTCTAAAGGGGAGGCAGAAAATGTTGGGACCAACTGAACATTGAAGTCAAGATCCTGCTGGCAGAGATCAAACCAGAGACACCACCTTCCCATAAGTCTCCTCCTGCTTGGTTATACATTAAATCTCGTGGACCACCCTTCAGGAACTTACTCAAACCTACTTTCCTTTACTTATCAAACAACTGAAATTCATTTGTGTATGTGATTCCCAAGCCTTGCACTGTAGGCCCATGAACCCTCATGCTCCTTCAGACACCCAGGGTATAAAGGCAGGATCCCTCTAAGCTCCAGCTGACTGTGTAATTTAGTGTGGATCCAAATCACCTTAGACTTACAGAATATGAGAGCTCAACAGAATTGGAGCAATCAATTGGAGCTCCTCCTCTCCTGGTCTGTATTGTTACTGAGTGCTGTGGAGTCAAATCTGACTCAGAGTAACCCCATGTCACAGAGTAGAACTTCTCTATAGGTTTTCTTGGCTGTAATCTTTCCTAAAGCAGATTGCCAGGCCTTCCTTCCATGGAGCTGCTCGGTGGGTTTAAAGTCTAAACTTTCCGTTAGCAACCAAGTGCTCAACCATTTTGCCAGCTGCTCTGTACAGTCCTGGAGAACTAAAGAAGGCTACACTCTGAGGAAACAGCAGAGCCAGAGTCAGGATTCCGTCCTCCACACTCCACTCAGTGCTCTTTACCCAAACTCTAGGCCTGCAGACACCTGTGTTCCCTCACAGCCCCACTGCTGACGTGCATACTGCGAAGGTGGACCAGCTCAGTAAGGCAAGAAGCCATGTTTGCCTCGGCTGCCCCAAAGGACAGCTAAGCATACAATACACTTTTGAAATATATTCCTTTTTCCCCCTTGAAGTGAGCCCTCAGCTTTTTTCACCTATTCTCCAAAGTTCTGAACATCAACATTTTCACTGGTAATAAATTGTAAGCTTCTGTACAATGATTCTCAAAATATATTTCTAAGGTTCTACTTTTTTGTTCTGAAAATACTGACAACAGGTTAAAAAAATAACGTACCTACACATACATCCATAGACATCCACACGACCACATTTATAAACAGCACAATCAGGACTGTTTTTGTAATAATCATGGCCCCACGATCTCAACCACCCTTATTACTTCTGATGCAGACCGAGGGGGAGGTGGAAAAGCTCTGCTAACTTGTTGGTGACCCCTGGTAAATGACAGCCAAGCAAGACTTCAAGGAACTTGTTACTCAGAGCTTGAATTTCAGGCAAACATCTTCCTGTATCTCTAATGAAAAACGGATACTTATCCCTGCTTTTGAAGTGCTCTTTGGGAATTGTTTGAATGTTCTTTGCAATCTTTTATACCCAGCCTAAGGACTCTGACAAACTCTCTTTTCCTTCAAAGGCTTGTTAACTACGTGATGAATACACCTGTCACTTCCAATTCTAACCTTACTTTCTGTTGTGATGGCTGTAGAATTCGGTATCTATGGCAACTTTTCAGTGGCTCAACATCGATTAAAAAATGATTGGCTTATCAGGGTTGCTTGGTTGATTGATGGAAATGATCAGTTACTCAAAATAATCATGACAGATAAAGGCTCTTGATTAGTTAGTATTTGCAGGATTCAGAAATTTTAGATTTCAGTACTTTTAAAAATTTTATTTTCATGCAAAAATAACTGGAACTTAATTCTACTAAAGTAATTATAAGTTAAAGTAGACTGTCTCGACATAGGAAACTTGATTTAATCCACATGGCTTATTTAGAAGCCAAATGCCACTTTTTGTCTGTTCTTGAAAATTCTCTTCTTGATTATTTTAATATCCCAAGGTCAGAGACTAATTTACGTTGTGAAAAAAATCAAGTTTGGTACTAAGACACATTTTAGGCAGGTTTAGCGCATTTACAAATTAATTATACAGATTTTCATTCTAATGCATCCTCAAGTATGTAAAATGAGGAAAGAAAAACATTATGGGGAAGAAATATTAACTGGAGCCTGACCTTCTCAGGAAATTTAAATGCCTGGGTTATGAATAGAACATTTTAAATCAATGTTTCCAAAAGTACAGGGAAGTACTAGTGATGGTATACAAGATGATTTTAGGCCACAAGATTTTTTTAGTAGGAGGGTATTTATTTTAATGTGAAAATACAACCATTTTTTAAGCACAAAACAGTGGGAATCTCGTATGGTCTAACCTAGTATTTTATTTCTTAAAACTAACTACCATAGTGCCTAAGGCATTTGATTGCTAACCTGAAGGCTGGTGGTTCAAATCTACCAGCCACTCCACAGAAGGAAGGTTGGGCAATCTACTTCTGTAGAGATACTGCCTTGGAAACCAGGAGAGGTTGCTATGAGTCAGATCTGACTCGACGGCAGTGAGTTTGCTTTTTGGTTAACTAGCACATCAAGTCTGTAATTTCAAACAAAATATTGCTTAGCATGAGGCAAAAACAGGTTTATTTGTTTTTTCTTTTTCCAAGTTGAAGCTGATTTAAAGTAAACTGATAAGGCGGAATTCTCACCTTCCACGAAGGTATGATTCCCAGTCAATGCACTTCATGAACAACCACCACTTGTTGTTGGTAGAAATTTGCATGTTACTATGACCCTAAAGAGGTTTCAGTGGAGCTTCCAGATTAAGGTAGATGAGGATGAAAGGCCTGGCAATCTACTTTCAAAAATCAGCCATTGAAAGCCTTATGGAACTCAATGGTAAGATTTGCAACTGATCACAGGCGTGGTGCAGGACTGAGCAGCATTGGTTTCTGTTGTACATGGGGACCCCATGAATTGGAGGCTGACTTGATGGCTGCTAACTATAAAAACAATAAGGATGCTATGTGCACATGACAAAAATTACAAACATTGTACAGGGAGTAACTGAGGTTAGAGGGTGAAGTTGACTGTAAAACTAGCTACAAATGTCTCCTCCCTGCTTCCCCATGCCTTTATAATGTGACCTTGCAGCACCACCCATCAAGTGGAGTCCATTTCTCCACCCATTAATTCTGGCTGGCCCTGTGGCTTGCTTTGGCCAATGGGACGTTAGCAAGTATGTTACAGGCAGAAGTTGAAAAGCAATTGTTCATTGGGACTTGCCCTCCAGCCCAGGCTACCCTGCTGGAAGATTAGCCATCACATGGAGCTGCACCAAGAAAACCAACTGGTGTTCACCCAACCACTTAGCTGACCCAGCTGCCAACTGAAGATGCATGGCTTGAGCCTCCGACAAGGTTAGTCAACCCCCACACAGAGCAGATCCACCCAACTTGTTGTTGTTGTTGTTGTTAGGTTCTGGTGAGTTATCTTTGACTCATAGCGACGCTATGCACAGCAGAACGAAACACCGCCCAGTCCTGAGCTAGCTCCATCATTCCTGCTATACTTGAGCCCATCACCACTGCCACCACGTCAATCTATCTTATTGAGGGCCTTCCCCTCTTTCGTCGACCCTCTACCTTACCAAGCATGACATCCTTCTCCAGGGAATGGTCCCTTCTGATAACACGACCAAAGTATGTGAGGTGAAATCTGGCCATTCTCGCTTCCAAGGAGCATTCTGGCTGTACTTCCTCCAGGACCAAATTGTTAGCTCTTTTAGCAGTCCATGGTACTTTACCAGCAGCACAATTCAAAAGCATCCACTCTTCTTTGGTCGTCCTTATTCCTTGTCCAGCTCTCACATGCATATGAAGTGATTGATATTACCATGGCTTGTGTAAGGCACACCTTAGTCCTCAAGGAGACATCTTTGCTTTTCAGCACTTGAAAGAAGTCCTTTGCAGCCAATTTCCCCAGTGCCATATGTTGTCTGATGTCCTGACTGCTGGTTCCATTGGCGTCGATTGTAGAACCAAGCAATGTGAAGTCTGTGACAACTTCAATCTTTTCTCCATTTATCATAATGCTGCCTATAGGTCAAGTTGTGAGGATTTTTGTTTTCTTTATATTGAGATGTAATCCATACTGGAGACTGTATTCTTCAATCTTCATCAGTAAGTGCTTCAAGTCATCATCACTTTCAGTAAGCAAAGTTGTGTCATCAGAGTATTGCAGATTGTTAATTATTCTTCCTCCAATCATGATGCCACATTCTTTTTCGTATACTCCAGCTTCTTGGATTATTTGCTCAGCATATAGATTAATAAGTATCATGAAAGGATATAACCCTGACACACTCCTTTCTTGATTTCAAACCATGCAATGTGCCCTTGTTCTGTATGAACGACAGCCTCCTAGTCTATGTACAGGTTTCTCATGAGTACAATTAAGTGTTCTGGAATTCCCATTCTTCTCAATGTTATCCACAATTTGTTATGATCCACACAATCAAATGCTTTTGCATAGTCAAAAGAACACAACTAAATATCTTTCTGGTACTCTCTGTTTTGAGCCAAGATCCATCTGACATCAGCAATGATGTCGCTCATTCCACATCCTCTTCTGAATCCAGCTTGCATTTCTGGAATTTCTCTGTCAATATACTGCTATAACCATTTTTGAATTATCTTCAGTAAGATTTTACTTGCATGTTATATTAATGATATTGTTCAATAATTTCCACATTCTGTGGGATCACTTTTCTTAAGAATGGGTACAAATATGAATCTCTTCCAGTCAGTTGGCCAGGTAGCTGTCTTCCAAATCTCCTGGCATAGCCGAGTGAGTGCCTCCAGAGTGGCATCCATTTGTTGAAACATCTCAATGGGTATTCCATCAATTCCTGGAGCCCTGTTCTATGCCACTTCCCTCAGTGCAGCTTCAACTTCTTCCTTCAATACCATTGGTTCTTGATCATATACCACCTTCTGAAATGGATGAAGATCTATCAGTTCTTTTTGGTACAGTGACTCGGTGTATTCCTTCCATCTTCTTTTGATGTTTCCTGCATCATTCATTATTTCGCCCATAGAATCTTTCACTATTACAACTGGAGGCTTAAATTTTTTCCTCAGTTCTTTCAGCTTGAGAAATGTCAAGCATGTTCTTCCCTTTTGGTTTTCTAACTCCAGGTCTTTGCATATTTCATTATAGTAATTGCCTTTGTCTGCTCAAGCTGCTCTTTGAAATCTTCTGTTCAGCTATTTTATCTTGTCATTTCTTCCATTTGCTTTAGCTACTTTTCACTCAAGGGCAACTTTTAGAGTCTTTTCTAACATCCATTTTGGTCTTTTCTTCCTCTCTTGTAATTTTAATGACCTCTTACTCTCTTCATGGATGATGTTCTTGATGTCATCCTACAATTCTTCTGGTTTTCATTACTCGTGTTCAATGCATCAAATCTATTCTTTAGATGGTCTCTAAATTCAGGGGGTATACATTCAAGGTTATATTTTGGTTCTCATGGACTTGTTTAATTGTCTTAGTCTAGCCAACTTAGTCTAGCCTAATTGTCAACTGGCAGAATCATGACTAAAAATTGGTTGTAGTTTAAAATTGCCCCTTAATCCTTCTCATCAATTTTCTGTTTATTTTGCCTAGCAACTGCAATAGTTTCCCAAATTTTCTATGGACTTTTTTCATCACAGGTGTGATGTGTGTCAACTTGGCTAGGCCTGGTTGAGTGGCTGGGCAGCTGAGTGTAGTATTCCCCATGATGAGACTGGGAATCAATTCCATGGTGGAATCTACTGTGAGCAGCTGAGTAGCTGTCTTTGACTATGTGGTCTGCTTCCCATATATAAGCAGCAGCTTTGGGAATGGTCTCTAGCTTATGGCACACCTGAACCCTGCATTTAGCTGTGTCATTGTTCAGCAGCCTGCCATGCTCTGCCAACCTTGGAACTTACAATGGACTTGAATTAATGGCCTGCCATGTGGTTTAGTAACAGGGCTATGCCATTTTATTTGTCAACCTTGGGCTTGTTAGCCTCAGCAGCCAGTAGCTGCCTGAGTGAAGAAATGCCTCTAGCTTTTCCTGGCTCCAGCCACTAGGTGGGCTGGGGGCAAGAGGCAGAGCTGAAGCCCAAGGTTGAGGGGCTTTCATCCAGCCCCTAGAGCCTGGCACTTGGAACTCAGACTTCCAGCCTCCTGAACTGTAAGAGAATAAACTCCTGTTTGTTAAGGCCATCCCATTGTGATATAATCTTGTCAGAGTGGCACTGTTGTTGTTGTTGTTATGTGCCATCGAGTTGGACCTGACTCATAGCGACCCCTACTTGGGTTTCCGAGGCAGTATCACTATGGAAGTAGATTGCCCCATCTTCCTTCCAAGGAGTGGCTGGTGGGTTTGAACCGCCAGCCTTCTGGTTAGTAGTTAAGTGCTTTAGCCACTATGCTACCAGAGCTCTGCACTAGGTAACCAGAAAACAGTTGCCATCAAGTCAATTCCAATTCAAGGTGACCCCATGTATATCAGAGTAGAACTGTGCTCCATGGATTTTTCAGTGGCTTATTCTCCAGAAGTGGACTGCCAGGCCTTTTTTCCAAGGTGCCTCTAGGTAGATGCCAACCGCCAGCCTTTTGGTTATCAGTCAAGTATGTTAGCCATTTCTGCCACCCAGGGACCCCAAGGTGCACTTAGAACCGCAGACGTGGTGATTCAGGCATGAAGAAACCACTGAAGTAGGTGGGAATAGGGTAAGAGGGCTGGACAAAGAGGGAATGTTGAAACATTATGCTTTGAAGTCCATTGTTTCCCTCTTTTGTTCTTATTGCCTTATGAGTTTGCCCAAAAATAACCCTAGAGGTGAAGAGGATGGAACCAGACCTAGCAAGATCACAGACCTGAGTCGCATCCCCACAGAAGCCACTCTTCCCTGTCTTCCTGCAGGAAACATGCCATTTGGTTTCATGGAAGTCAAAGAAGAGCTTTTCATCAATGTGTGGTGGCCAAACTGAGGGGCTTGATGATCATTCATCCCAAAACTCACCCTGGCTGAAACCCTATGTTTAAGACCAAACACTGAATAGCATAATGAGAAGAAAATGAGATTTTAAATTGAGGTCGCTAGGACTTTTTCTCCAAAGAGACCTATATCTACTCTTATTACCCACAATCAGTTTCCCACATGACAGACAGAGTAATCTTTTCCAAGCAGAAAGGTGATCATGCTAACTCAGTTAAAGACTGTGTTAGGCTGGGTTCTCTAAAAAAAGAAAATCAGTCAAGTGTATGTATTTGTGCATATATATATACACATACAGAGAGACAGATTTATCTCAAGAAAATTGCTCATGTGGTTGTAGAGGCTGACAAGTTTCAAGTCCATGGGCAGGCATCAGGCTGGAAGCTTGTCCTGACTCATGTAGCTGCAGGAGCTGATAAATCCAAGACCAATAGGTCAGGCAGCAGCCTGTTGGCTCATGGACTACAGAGGTTTATTAATCCCAAGAACTAGAGGTCAGATGATGACAAGCCAGACAAAGGAGCCCAAGCGAGAAACCAAGCTTTGCCAAAATATCCGTATATATGTTGGAAGCAGGCCATACCCCCAAGGAAACTCCTCTTACAACTGATTGGCTGATCACATTGGATAACATCATGGAAGATGGTTATATTATTACATAATTGACAAACTACATCATTACATAACTGCCAAACTACTGATAATCATGACCCAGCCAACTAGACACACAATGTTAAGTATTACAAAGCCCTTCCCTGGTTTTCCATTGCTCTTAGAGTAACAATCAGATTCCTTAATATGGCCTTTATGGCCTTGCTATGCCTTTCTTCTGCCCACTGCTCCAGACCCCTCAGATAACATGAACTAGCCACTCACTCTCTATTCTCTAGCCATCAGGTTTTCTTTCTTTCTTACACTGCACCAAGAAAATTTATTTTTATTTTTATTCAGTTGATGCCTTGCTCTCATAAGAATATAAGTTCTGAGACAGAAAGGAAGAACTGTGGCTAGTTTTGCTCATCTGCTGACCCCAGCCCTGAGCTCAGTGCATGGCATCTAGTAAAGGTTTGCAAAATGAATGAAAAGTTGAGCAAAGGCTTTAATGTTTGTGGTAACCACACAGGTCAATATGATGTGCAGATATGGAAATGATTCCTACCTATTCATGCACTCATACAATAAACATGCATTCAGTGTGGTAGGTCCTGGGAACACAAAGATAAATAAGATGCACATCGACCACCAGGCTAGTTAAGTGTCAAGCCAAACCCTCTGTAAGCTGTTATCTTATTGAACCATCTTTCCTGTTCAAATTATAGTCAACCTCCAGTCTACTTTGGCTTGGGTATACACAACCACTGAGATTTTTTAAATTCTGTTAATACTTAATTAGCTGTGCTCTTTACATCCACTGAACATATATTATTTGAAAAAATCGTATTGTTAGAAATAAAAATCACTCAACATCATTAAAAGTTTAAAAGGCAATTGTCATGCTTTCAGAGATGTGCACTGATTATGGTCCCAGGAAAACGACTCTCAATAAATTCTTTATGGTTTTATGGGCAACTAAAGAGAGAAAATCTACAGAACGATTTTTTAAATATATAAATAATTTAAAGATACAAACTAATTTTAAAAATCATTCTCCAGGACCAATGTGACTGTTACATGAATTGCACATTTCTTCATGACATTGTAATATAAATCGAATTAAGAGTAAGAAGAAATAAAACACTTATAACATAGCCTCACCAGTGCTTCTAAAAGTCTTGCAAAGCCTAATAAATTTAATCAGGGTAGAGTTTAGGATGTTTTACTGATTCCCAAACTTGACTATGTAAATTCTTTTAGATTTGAAAATCGTTGCTGTTAGATGCTGTAGAGTTCACCCCCAACTCATGGCAACCCCAGGCACAACAAAATAAAATTCCGCCCAGTCTTGGATCATCTCCATGATTGGTTGATGATTGGTTATTTACAAAACAAATCTCCAGGTCCTTCTTCCTAGACCATCTTAATCTGGAGCTCCAATGAAACCTGTCCAGCATTACCTCTACTAACAGATTGGTGATGACTGGGTATGAGGGATATTGGCCAGGAATAAAATCAGGGTCTCCCATGTGGAAGGTGAGAATTCTATCATGGAACTACCAATACCCTTTTTGAAAACCGTAGCTACCATTTAATGTTTTAATGATACGTAACAGCTTCCAGGCTCTCGGGTGCTTTACAGATATTATTTGAATCCTCCCCATGGCCAGAAAGAGTAGGTATCATCATCCCATTTTACATAAGGGAAAATGGAAGCCCTTGCTGGAAGCCACACAATTAATAAGCAGTAAAGTTGGGCTCCAAACCCAAGCCCGTCTGACCTTAGAGGCCTTGTTCTTTGTACTGTACCATGCTACCATCCACCAAAGCTGTCGAGGAAAATTCTGGCTGACTCCTTTTGTGGAAAATTTGGAATATAAATAAGTAAATTAAATGAACTAAAATAGGTTTCTGTCTCTATTTTGGGGGAATGTAATTCTTAAACACCTTCTAGAGCCCAGGAGAGAGAAAGCAAAAGTCCTAAGGCCTTTCATTGTCTCCATGAAGCTATTCAATTTCCCCTGTAAGAGGCATTTTTAGCTTCAGTAAAAACTCAAACCAAACTCACTGCCATTGAGTCGATTCTGACTCATTGTGAACCCCATTGGGTTTCCAAGGCTGTAAACCTTAACTGAAGTAGATTGCCTCATCTTTCTTCTGTGGAGCAGCCTTTTGGTTAGCAGTCAAATGCCTTAACCACCAGAGATCCTAACTTCAGTAAAGAGTGATGTAAATATAAGCATATGCAAGGCCAGACTTCTTCACCTAGGAGAGTTGGGGACTGATCCCTCTCTGATGTGATATCAGTAAGGGTGAGGTCAGATCTTTCTCCCTGCCCACAACAGACCCTGAAATTCCCACCACAGATGAGTTATTCCTTTTGGTTAAGCTGTTTCCCCCATGAATTCTCTTTTAAAATGCATACAACCCTAGTGGGATAATTAAGTTATTAATATCTTGGCTCATTTGGTTTATTTGAGAGCAGTTAGCCAATCACCTAAAAGCCATTAAAGGAATTAGACCAAGGCAAGCAAGTTCAGGGTATGGAACTTCTTCCAAAAGAAGAGGCCAGAAATGTAACAGGCTTTCCCTGCCTTACAAAGTCATCAGGGACCAACTTTGGCTACGATGCAAGCAGACTCTCCTCATTTCACTCCTTGTAAGAGCTCTGTCCACCACCCACCTATCAGTTGATTTGTTGTACTGTACTGGCTTCCATGTTGCTATGATGTAAGAAACGATGCCACCAGACTTTCAAATACCAGCAGGGCCACCCATGGTGGGCAGGGGCAGGTTTTAGCAGAGCTTCCAGACTATGACAGACTTCCTGGCTACCTACTTCCAAAATTACCCACTGAAAACTCTATGGGTCACAACAGAGTATCGTCTGATGTAGTGTTGGAAGAGGAGTCCCCTAGATTGGAAAGTGCTCAAAACACAGAGTGCTGTACAATGGTGAAATGACAAAATCAAGCACATCAATGATCGTGAAGATGGCACAGTACCAGGCAACATTTCATTCTGTTGCACATGGGGTTGCAATGAGTCGGAGTTGACTCAGTGACAACTGACATTAACCAGAGCACTGTATTTTCATATGGGAACATTTGTTAAATGTTAAATGGCAGTAAAGATAATAACTATATCATAGGGTTGTAGTGAGCTCTGGTGGCTCAGTGCCTAAGGCATTTGACTGCTAACCAGAAGGTTGGCAGTTCAAATCCACCAGCCACTCCATGGAAGAAAGATGGGACATTCTACTTCTGCAAAGATTTACCACCTTAAAAACCCAACGGGGGTCACTATGAGTTGGAATCGAGCCAATGGCAGGTAGTTTGAATTTGAGGGTTGCTGTGATGGTAAATAAATCAAACAAGCTCTGAGCACTAAGCAGAGTGCTGAGAACCAGGACTGGCACATAGTGATCACTCTATATATATGAGTAGTTTAACCTCTCTGGAGGTTTTCTCATTTGTAAAATAAGAGTAACAAGACCCCACATTAGAAAGGCCTGGCTTTCAGTGATTCATTCAACAAATGTGTCTTGAGTGCCCACTGTGTGACAGGACCAGAGATACAATAGTGACTATAATGTACATGTTTGCTACATCCATTGTGTTTACATTTTAGAGAGAATGACAGAGACATTAAACAAATCATCACAGAAACATTTAAATATAATGGTTACAAGTGTTTTGAAGGAAAAAGGAACTTGACCAGTGGGGCCTCAGGAAGGGCTTTCTGAGAAAGTGACTTTCAAACTGACCTTGAAGATCAGTTAGCCCGGCCAAGAGTTGGATTATGTCCCAGGCAAAGAGAACACTGTGAGTGAAGCTTTGCAGGCCAGAAGCTTAGCATGTCCCAGAAATGGTGGGTGAGGAAGAGAGGGGCTGTGGGTGGGAGGCAAATGGAGACAAGACCATGGTCATGTGGGATAGGGCCTGGTAGATCACATTAAGATTATGAACTTTACAATAAACAGGAAGCCATCAGGTTGCAAGCACAGAACAGTATGATCTAGTTTTTTAATGGCATTATTTTCACTACCGCGTAGAGACGGGATTAGCTGGAAAGGGGTTTCAAGGACAAGAAAAAAAATTCAAGAGCTACTGTAATCATTTAGGACAGAGATGGGGGTGGCTGGGAGTAAGGTGCTAGCAGTGGAGGTGAAGAGTGGCCATAATTGGGAGTTATTTTGGAAGTAAAATCAAGAGGACACGCACATAGAAAATGGTCTATTTGAGCCCCATCCCTTCCTCTTTGAAATGGTCCAGTCCAGGAGCTCCTGGAGGACAGCACAGAGACCCGTGGTCTCATGGAGGGGGCCGTGCTTTGTGCCCCCTTCAGAATCCTACAATCACCTACTTCTGTAGACTGAGAGGATAACTATACTCAAGACCACCACCCCTCAACCCAGATTTGTGTTTCAGGAATGAGGGTCAGTGTTCCATGATGAAAGAAACAGACTGCAGCCATTTCCTACTTCTGTAGTGATACTGCCTCGGAAACCCAAGGAGGTGTCGCTATGAGTCGGGGCTGACTTGATGGCAAACAACAACAACAACAACAAGCAGCCATTTGGGGCCCAATCTCAGCATCACTTTGGTTCCCAGCACTACTAGTGTTTTAGATCTTCAGGGATCACTGAACACCTCATCCCAGAGTCGTGTAGGGACCCTTCAGTGAGAAGAGGGAAGAGGGTTCTAGATAAGCATCAGGACAGCCATAAGCACAGTTGCTTCTGAGACAAAGCACACGTTGACCCTTGTCATGGACAACTGTGGCCAACTTATGGGGGCAGGGGCAGACAGCCTTGGGTCATTCCCCTGCCACAAAGCAAGAGGTCACATGGCCTGGGGATGTGGAAGAAGGGAGTCAGACAAATGCCTTTGGGAACATCTGCACTTGGTAGCCTCAGTCCAGGCACTGCACATTTCTAAAAAAGTACCAAACATCTACAGAACAATTCCTCTCAACCTTCCTTCACTTTACCCCTCTGCCTCTTCACTCTTTCCTACTCTCTCCAGATTCTTCTCTGATAATAGCAGATAAGTATGAATAGTAAATTTTAGGTGTGTTTTTTTTTCTTTTTTCTTTTTTTTTTTTTTTTTTTGTCTATCAGATTGGCAGAAGCTTAAAAAACTAATAATATCAAATTCTGGAGATGATACCAGGAAATACACATCCTCATTCACTTAGGGGATGTGTAACTCAAGACGTTTTTGAAATACAATTTGGAAGCATCTGTCACAATTTTAAGTGTACATACTCTTTGTCTGAATAATTCTATTTCCAGATATCAAGTTTTCTTGCTTCTGCACACAAAGAAGAATGCTCAAAGTTGTTTTCAGCTATCCATCATAGAAGAGTAAAAAACTGGGGAGAAATTGGGGAACCATTTAAATAAATTATGGTATATCCATAGCACAGAATACCATGGAGCCAGTATGGAAAAGAATTACATATAAAGGATCTCCAAGAACTGATACCAACTGAAAAAGCTAATTGCAGAACAGTTAGAATATTTGTACCCACTGATATATTTTTAAAAAGAAATAGATGTTTTGGAAGTATAAACCAAAAAAAAAAAAAAAGCTCACTGCCATCAAGTCAATTCTGACTCATAACAACCCCATTGGGCTTCCAAGGCTGCAAATATTATGGAATATGCAGATTGCATCATCTTTCTTCCATGGAACAGCTGGTGGGTTCAAACCACTGATCTTTTGATTAGTAGCCAAATGCCTTAACCACTGCCCCACCAGAGGAAATACAGAACCCTGAAAATGCCTAGAAAGAAAAGATGAAGGATACATTAGACCCATACTGACAGTGGACACATCTAGTGAGACCATTCTTGATTACATGGAAGTGATAGGGGACTACTCATGGTCTTGTCTGTGTATTTCTCAGTCTTGTAAAAGAAGGCACCCCCACTTTGTTGTGGTTGTTAACTGCTGTCAATTCAGCCTTGGGCTCATGGTGACCACAGGCACAAAGAAATAAAATTCTACCCAGTCCTACACAACCTCATGATTCTTGCAGATCAGAGCCCTGTGATCCACAGTGTTTTCATTGGCTGATTTTTTGGAAGTAGGTTGCCAGGCCTTTTTTCCTAAGTCATCTTAGTCTGGAAGTTCTGCTGCAGTCTGTTTAGTATCATAGCAACCCACAAGCCTCCACTGGCAGACAGGTGGAGGCTGTGCCTGAGGTACATTGGCCAGGAAATTAAACCAGGGTCTCCTGCATGGTGGGTGAGAACTCTACAACCAAACCATCAATGCCCCCACATTCCCACACTTTACTTCTATAAAAAATAGTAATTGTGGTACAGTGAATTACTTGGTATGGCTCTTTTAGTCATGGTCTTTGTGACTCCCACCAGATGACTTGGTGGAACTATACAAACATAAGGTGCTTAGGCCCCACCAAGAGGGTTGGATAGCTCGCTGAAAATGTGTATAAGATACATGGCACCCTTGTGGGTATGCAACTGTGCAAATAATGTGTATGGAACACTAATGTGATGATTGGTCAGTTTTGCCATCTCACTAGGCTTAAAATGAGCTCTACCAGAGGCAGAAAAGCCTGCCCTGTATACCCACCATTCATCAAGTAGCTCAGACCCCGGGAGGTCGGGGTCTCACTACCATGAAGACAGAGAAGAGCAGGAGGTAGAGTGCATCTTCAGACCAGAGACTCCTGTGTTGAGATGGTTGAGAAATGGCAGCTGCAGAACCAAGAGACCAGCACAAGACAGATCAGTGGGCTTGCCAGCCCATGGAGTGAGAAAGCTGAGTGCCTTTGGACAGGAGGCTTGCTGGCCAAGTGGGGAGGAGCTATCAGCAGAGCTAAAAGTACTTTCTAACACTTGCCAGAGCAGAGAGGGGGCCAGGCCAAGAGGCCAAGGGCCAAAGAAAGGCATGCCTGTGGGCATGGCAGAGGAGAAGCTGTCCTGATTAAAGAATTGTATCTTGAGCATTCCTGAAATTGAATTGTAACCTGTTACTTCCCTAACAAAACCCATAATCATGAGTACTGTCTGAGTTCTGTGTGACCATTGCAAAGAATTATCAAACCCAGCAGAGAAGAACTGAGTGCTGTATGAGGGTGATTGGTGTCAAAATTGGTAGGATATTTGGAAGGTGGAGATATGCCCAATCTCCATTTCATAGGAATCAGCCTTGGGCTGCTGCTGATGGTAATAGTTCTCTCTCCCTCTTGTAAACTTAGAGGAGGCAGAGGGTGCTGCCCCCACATTCTTGTTGCAATAATAAAGGGCCAAACCAAAGAGCTACACAGCATCAAAGTTTACAAAAGGCATTTGAATATCCCACACAGTACAGTATTGATAATCCCTTTATCTGAAGAGGAAACTAAGGCTCAGAAAGGTTAAACCTTTCTTGGACTTAGTCTTAGACCTATAAAAGTGGGAGGGCCAGAAAATGAAACCTGGATCTTCTGCTTCCAAGGTCAATGGCATTTCCATGACACACATTGATAGAGCTCTTCCTAGACTCCAGACAAGTACATATTGATTGATCTATTCTCATAGACAAAATTTAAACAAGAGAGAAAAGAATTTCTTTTCCCTTTTTCTCCCCCACTTTGACCCTGACCATTAATATCCTTCCTTTTCTAGTTGCCACAGAGATCACAAACAAGGAAGGATGATTTGCCCTTAAAGGACAAAGGAAAAGGATGAGCCTGAACTGCACTAGTCAGCATAAGCCCTTTAATCCCCAATAATAGCCCCCCAAAGACAGCTGAGGAGCCCTGGTAGCATAGTGCCTAAGACATTTGACTGCTAACCAGAAGGCTGGCAGTTCAAACCCACCAGCCACTTCTCAGAAGGAATGTTGAGCAATCTACTTCCATAGTGATACTGCCTCAGAAACCCAAGGAGGGGTTGCTAGGAATTGGATCCGACTCCACGGCAGTGAGTTTGGTTTGATTTAAAGACAGCTGCAGAGGAACAAGCCAGTGGAGAAGTCAGGCTTCTCTCCATCATCAGGAAGCTACACCCACAAGACACTATAGGTTCTCAGCCAGAGAAGCTTGTCCATCCATCCACCTAATGTGCCAGTGAAAACCCTTCAGTAAGCCTTTTGTCCTGTCCAACCCCAGTCAAGTAGGATGGCTAGAAAGAATCAAATCAAACATTTCCACAGGCACTTGTTAGTGCATAAACAATGGAACTTCCCAGGAAATACCCTCTCTTACCAAAGAACATACCAAAGAACAATGATTAATGCAAGTATTCCATCAGGATTTCTTTCTAGTCTCAGCTATCTGAAGACAGGAGTAGGCTATCGATTTGTAAGTAAGTAACAGCACTTCATCCAGGGGGTCATCGAGGGATCAACACATAGACCTCCCACTCATCAGACTCCATAATCAGAACATCAACAAAGTATTTACAAGCTGAGCTTCAGGCCCAACTCCCATCCACAAGACCTTTTGAAATGACTGAATTATCAACACAACCTTCTAAACTCCCTGCATCAAATGGTGTGAATTGAGGGACAGACTCATAAAGTGTCATGTGAAAAAGAAACAGAAAACAAAGGAAAGAAAGCCACAGTGATTTAGCTCAGTTCTTAATGCTCCTATTTGGAACCTAATAGTCAATTGAGTGCCTCAGCATTTTTATAGGCTCTCTTTGCCTCATTCCCAGCCACTGGCTGGTTTTCTCTCTGTGTATCAGTTGGATTCTTGGAGACAGAGCCCCTCAAGACATCAAGTCATCTCTGCCAGTGACACTGCAATTAAACTACCTTGTGCCCAAATGAGTCATGCTTGGTATCTGCACATAATTACTCAAAGCTCATTGAACAAAGCTGTGGATGGAAAGTATTGGTTATGTTCAGCCAGACCACTTTGCAGAGGGAACCAAATAAACACAAACAAACCCAAGTGTGGTAATGTATTAATGCTCTTCTACTGGCATCTGTCAGAATAAACCAGAGGAGATGTTTATGCTGGGACAGGAAGTCCAGGTCAAAAGCAGGGCTAGCAGGGGAGAGGGAAGGCTCCAGGACTTAAGATGAATCCAGGGCAGGAAGGCAAATGTCATTTATGGAAAGTCCATCATTGCCCCATGTAACCAAATATCCTCAGCCTTTGATTTTTACAGGTGGTTGATTTATGTATCGCGACAAAATAGAGGGACATACCTTGAGCTAATGCCCATTTAGATGAGAGGATAAAACCTTGGTGTTTACTCTCAGCACACTTAATATCTCAAATGAATATTAATCAGAGATGTTTATTGAAAACGAGAATCATGCCATTTTCAGCTGTAATTCATGTCATTGGAATGACCCTGCACTTGAGAACCACAGGGTAGGAATATATTCAGTCTCTAGAAAATATGGAACCTCTAAATTAGCAAATTCCAGCTACCCAAATGCAACTTGAAAAATAGAGAACAAAGCACTAAGGAAGAAGCGAAAATAGCATTTGGCAGGAAAAGGAGCACAGGTTACATTTTCTTAAAAGCCTGATACTGCATTCACTACACAAAAAAGCACACTAAAATTGCATTTTCTATTGAAAGTACAGCTTGGCTTTGACTATGGGGCTGACCTCTCCCCAGAACCAGTCTAAGGGATGTGGCTGAATCCTACTACTTGGAATTGGAGCAGCTTTAGCATGTCCCTCTCAGCATCCCACTCACTTCAAGAATGCTTCCACAGCCAGGCCAGGGCCCTGAAGCCCACTCCCTCATACTTTCACAGGGACCCCTCCACCTCTTTCTTGTGCTGAGTCAAAATCATCCCCCTTACGAGTTTAATCAGGAGCTCTGATAGCATAGTGCCTATGGCACTTGACTGCTAACCAGAAGTCTAGCAGTTCAAACACACCAGCCACTCCTCGGAAGGACGGTTGGGCAATTTACTTCCATAGTAATACCACCTCAGAAACCCAAGGAGAGGTCGCTATGAGTCAGGTCTGACTCCATGGCACATAACAACAACAACAACAGAGTTAAATCCACTACTCTAGCCCTGCTCACTGAACAACCCAACACCAATGTCCTCCCCCTTGTCGACATCTCTGCTTCTCAGGAAAGCTCTCACGACTCCCTTCTGGGAACTCTTCTCCAGGTAAAACATCATCAGGTCCTTGAGTTAAGAGACTTTTCCAAGCCCTGGACCTCTGCCCCTGATACTGATATCCTGGTCAACATTTCCACTCCTTTTAGCTTAAGAGTTTCTTTGAAGCACAAACCTGAAAAAGCAAATGTTTCCTTTCTCCCCACTCATATAACTGCAAACTGTTAATGATCAACTACCTTTGGTATGTAGGAAAATGTTTACAGTAGACTTTGAAGAGAAAGATTAAAAGGAGAGGGAGACAGTAATAAAGTGGAGGACTGTAGGGAGATGTAACAGGTACAAACCCACAAAGTAAGAGGGTAGAATTACAAGGAAAAACTTACACAATTGTTAGCTAAGATGTCTGTGGTGCCTGTGTGTGCCCACAAGCATGTGTGCACACACACACACCTATGTGTATACCCACCATTCATCAAGTAGCTCAGACAAGCAGCCAAAGATCTCCCTGTCTCACCTGATGTCTTCCTTCTGACCATTAATGGAGGCTGCATGGTCTCCATCTTAACTACTTAATCACTTACCCATCATTTTCTCTCCATATGGACTTGATGGCAGTGCTTGGCTAAAGAGCTTCAATCTCTTTACAAGCAGCCCAATAAAGATAAGTGGAAATATCAAAATTCTCTGTGAGTGAAAACCTCAGAGTGCAGAGATTCCTCACATTTAGTACTTTCTAATTGTGACCAGGAGCCAGATGGAATAACCTAATAAAAGTTAAAACCAGGGCCAGGCAGAGCCATAATACATATGGTCAAGTGGTCTGTTGTGATATGGAGAGTTCTTTTGCAGAACTGAACAAGTTCTATAGGCGTTTTCCAGACTTTAATTTCTCTGGCTGATTTTTCAATTCAAAGTCTCCACAGTGATCACCGTTTCTAGCTCAAAATTTGACCTATAGCTTGTCAAATATGCTATTTTTTTCAAGTCCTTTGTTTTAAGGTTATTAGGAAAAAGAAAAAGGCCTCTTTTAACTAAAAAGTCAAAAGCAATTCAATCATTTATTTACTTTGTTTCTAATGTAATTAAGGAGCTCTGGTGGTATAGTGCCTAAGGCATTTGATTGCTAACCAGAAGACCGGTGGTTCAAACCCAACAGCCACACCTCAGAAGAAAGATAAGGCAATCTACTTCCATAGTGATACCCCCTCAGAAACCCCAGGAGGGGTCGCTATGAGTCAGATCTGACTCGATAGCCATGAGTTTGGCTGTTTTGGTTTAATATAATTAAAATAGTGTGGAGCAGTGAATTACTTCTATGGCCCTTCTAGCTATGGTCTTTGTAACTCCAACTAAATGATTATGTAGGAATATGCAAATATGAGGTGCTTGAAGCCCATCAAGGGGATTGGATAGTTTGCTAATAACGTAAATAAGGGGCACGGGACCTTGTGTGGGTGGAACCATGGAAATAAGGTGTGTGGAACTCTAATATGGGATCGGTCAGTTTTGCCCTCCTGCTAAGCTTAACATAAGCCATCCCAGAGGTGGAAAAGGGAGGATCTCACTGCCAACAAGAAAGAAGAGCCAAGAGTGGAACATGGGGAAAGGACCCGAGATCCCTGTGCTGAACCTCCTCAACCCAGGAGACAGTCAGAAGGCTATAACACTTTGCTAACGTGGCAGGAGAATGTGAGAAGCAGCATCCCAGAAATGGGGGTGAACCAGGAGACCCAGAAGTAGACAGAGTAGTTGGCTTCCAGACCCACAAGAAAATTGAGCACCTTTGGGTAGAAGGCTTACTGGCAGAGTGGAGTGCTTCTAGGTATTTACTGGCAGAGCTGAAAGAGCTTTGTGGCAGTTGTCTGAAAATGGCCACGGGGCCAAAAGGCCAAGGACTGGAGAGAGGCCTGACTGTGGGCATGGTGAAGAAGAGGCTGTCTTGATTGAAGAACTGTATCCTGAGTCATTTCTGATCCTGAGTTGTAACCTGTTACTTCCTTAACAAACCCCATGATCATGAGTGTTGTGTGCAAGTTCTGTCTGGCCACTGTAATGAATTATTGAACACAACAGAAGTGGAGAATGCCATGGGAGGGACAGTTGGTATCAGAATTGGTGAAAAGGTTGGAGGGTGAAGGCACATCTGACCTCTGCGTCACAGCAATCAACCTCGGGTTGTTGATCTTGATCCTCCTCCCCACTTGTGCAGCTAAAGGAGGTCAGACACCACCACTAAGCCATTGTTACAAATAGGAACTATCTTTCCATCAGAAACTGCTGAGTCCCCTAAATATGACATTATTTTAATTAATTTTATTATATTGCATTAAGAAGTCCAAAGCCACCTCCTCAAGGAAATGCAAATAAAGAGATAGAAAGGAGAAGAATTAAAAAGTGTAGTAGAAGTGGGAGATTATTCAGTTATCTCCTTTGGTAAGAAAAAATAATGACTTCACTTATGCAGTAACTTTACAAAACACTTTCACACAAACGACCTTGAGTATAACAACACACTACAAAGCAAGCTGGGAAGTAGTTATTATCCCCACCTGCCATGCAAGAAAACTGAAGATGAGAGAAGTAAAGGAAATTGTCCCACTTCATGATGAATTGCAAACTCAAACACATAGTCCAGTCTGCTTTTAAGTCCCATTGTCACCCTCTTATCAAGTTACTGGGCCACCTGCCTGCATCTGGCTTCCCTGCAAATTGGAGGTCCTGAGCAGTTCTGGGAACTCTCCTGGCTATGCCTCTCTCCTGCCTTTGGACTCCTTGCCTGCCTTCAGTCAATGCCAACACCAACAATCATCTATTAAAAGCATGTGATTATGCTCCCCACTCTCTTCTCTTTAACTAGTTTTTATCTGGGCAAGTAAAGCAGTTTCCACAGAAGCATCATCAGTGGAACTCAAGGAGACTGAAGACCTTGCCGATTTCCATACCTAGTCAGTGATACCATCAGGATTTGAACCCAAAAGAGTGTATAATTCTAAGTCTTGTAGGCATGGTGGAGTGGCTATTCCCAGCACTCCCAGAATGACACCTTTTGGGAAATTACCTTTTATGTGTACATAATATTGGAATTAAGAATTTTCAGCAGGAAGTGTCTCAGGGACTTCCCATGCCCTGTGTAGGTCAGGAGATGAGCCTTCAGAGACCCCAGACAAAAGTTGCACGTGGAGTGGTCCCTGTGTGAAGGTGATGAGGATGGCATTTGAGAAGTGCTTCCCAATCACCAACAGGGTCCACAGAGATCTCAGACCTCAGTGTGCGCCATGTGATTGAGCCTCTCTGCCCTCTCCCACCACCCTCTCAGATTATGCATTAAACCCACAGTCAGCTCATTCCTGGCAGGTACAGCCCTTGCACACTCTCAAACTCAGCTTCTGCACAAAGCCTTAAAAAAATATGCGTTGTTGTTGTTGTTGTTGTGTGCCATTGAGTCAGCCCCAACTCATAGCGACCCCTCGTTGGGTTTCTGAGGCAGTATCACTACGGAAGTAGATTGCCCCATCTTCCTTCCGAGGAGTGGCTGGTGGGTTTGAACCTCCAGCCTTCTGGTTAGCAGTCAAGTGCCTTAGGCTCTATGCTACCAGAGCTCCTTCAAAAATATGTAACTTAGGAAAATTAAACTTCACCCAAAACTAAAAGCTGTAATCTCAATAATATAGAAAGAACATTCTAGATTACTCTATCCCCAAAAAGTCCACTGCCATTGAGTTGTTCTGACTCATAGCGACCCCCATAGGATGTCCAAGACTATGAATCTTTATAGAAGCAGACTGCCTCATCTTTTTTGGAGTGGCTGGTGGGTTCAAACTGCTGACCTTTTGGTTAGCAGCTGAATTCTGTAACCACTGCATCACCAGAGCTCCAAATACTCTATGAAAGCCCTTAATTCAGGTTAACATTTTGTTAAGCACAGAAGGGCATCAAGCTCTGGTACATGGCTACAATTTAATGACGACGATGATGACAATGATATCAATCACCACTTTCTGAGATATTATTTTGTACCATCCTGGTAACTCCCTTATGAATCTTATTATATTTACTCTTCATTAACCCCAAGAGGTGTATATTATTATTCCCATTGTAGGTGAGAAAACTGAGACCTAGAGTGATTAAGAAATTTACTCAAAGGCAAATAGTGGTCCAGCCAAGATTTAACTCCTGTTTGCCTGATTAAAAGTCCTAGATTCTTAATTTCTGTATTACCAATGGAAAAGGCCTAGGCAACAGGAAGTAGTCCCTGGGTGATTCAAAGGGTTAACCACTCAACTATTAAATAAAAAGTACCAACCCAGGGGCACCTCAGAGGAAAGGCCTGGAGATCTGCTTCCAAAAGGTCACAGCCTTGAAAACCCTACTGAGTGCAGTTCTACTCTACACACGAGGTCATCCTGAGTCGCAACCGATTCCATGGTAACTGATATTGGTAGGTATTCTGGTTCCCTAGTGCTGCTCTGACAGCAACATACCACAAATGGGATGGCTTGAACAAACAGGAGTTTATTCTCTTATAGTTTGGAGGTTTTAAGTCCAAGTTCCAAGCGCCAGGCTCTAGGGACTGGTGAAAGCCCCTAAACCTTGGGCTTCAGCTCTGCCTCCTGCTCCTGGCCCAGTAAAGCTACAGGCTTTTCTTCACTCAGACAGCTAGTGGATGCTGAGACTGACAAGCCCAAGGTTGACAAGTAAAAGGCACAGTCCCAATGTTACTAAACCACATGGCAGGCCTTGAATTCAAGTCTGTTAAAAGCCCCAAGGTCGGCAGAGCATGGCAGGCTGCTGAACAATGGCACAGCTATATGCAGGGTTCAAGCGTTATGCAGGGTTAAGATAGAGACCATTCCCAAAGCTGCTTCTTATATACAAGAAGCAGATCACATCCCTAAGGCAGCTATTCAGCTGCTCATCGTAGATTCCACCATGGAGTTGATTCCCAGTCTCATCATGGGGAATACTACATCCAGCTGCCCAGCCACTCTACCAGGTCCAACCAAGTTGCCACACAAACTTAACGACCACAGCAGACAATTGGGAAAGCTCAAATGTTTGAGATTGGCTGGACCAAAACACAAATATGCAAGAGCTCATTTCAAAGTCTGGTTCCACACAGACGGACACTAAAACCCACTGCCATCAAGTCTATTTCAATTGACAGTGACCCTATAAGACAGAGTAGAACTGCTCCCGTAGGGTCTGCAAGACTATAAATCTTTATGGAAGCAGACTCTCATATTTCTTCTGCAGAGAGGCTGGTGGATTCTAACTGCCAAACTTTTGATTACCAGTCTAATGCTCTAACCACTGTGCCACCAGAGCTCCTAGACCCCAAAAGTAAGCCCCTTTCCAAAGTCATTTCTGTTCTGGGGCCAGTTCTGAATACCATATAACTAGGCTTTCTCTGGGTGTTTTTGGAACTTTCTCAGGCATAACTGGAATGAAAACACTCATCCGCTGTAGAGAGAGATGGAGATGAAGTGTGGAAGAAACGCTTAGCAAGCACTGCTGGTGCGGAGGTGCCTGAAGGACACAGGGCAGCTGGGCTCCTTCTCCCAGTTCCAGGTGGAGTGAAACCCACCCCAGCTGACTGCCCCATTTCCCCAGGTACATTACCTAGTTTTCTGGTCCAGAGCTCTCTCCTAATCCTCTTCCCAGTCCTGTCTTCTTTGCTCTACACTCTTCTTCCATTGGCCACTGTAATTGATGGATGGGAAGGAGACACAAATGGGAGGGTGTCCAGAGGAGAGAGAACAGAAGAGTTCACAAGGTCAGGTTGTGATTCATCTCAATCCATTTGTCCCTCCTCTCACAAGTCTCCACTAGTAAAATAACAAGGCAGTGGAGAGTGACACACAGTCCACTGGCCTAGGAATCAATAGCTCTGAATTCTAATCCTGACCAACTAGGTATGTAACCTTAAGCCTCCATTTCTTTCACTGTGAAACGGGAATGAACTGAACCCTATTTCAATTTTGAACCACAGAATTTCCATAGCTAGAATATATGAAATATTATCTAATAATCAGTCCGTTCCTAAAACACAAATCCTAGGTGAGACTCAAAGACTAACCTCCCTCCTTCAAGTGCATTAGTGATTTAATTGCCTGTTTAACGTGACCATTTAAAACCAGGCTAGAGCATGTTGATTTCCCCAAGTGGATATTTTTCTACTGATAACCTACTTAATCAAATGAATCAGATAATTGCCAGACTCCTGCTTTGAGCAGCAAAGACACACCTCAAGATTATGCTCCTTCCAAATTGACAAGGGTTCCCGAGCGACAAGTGTGAATAATCTTTTCCATTTGGTGTGGAAAATCCACCCCTGTCAGAGAACTGTTTTGACTTTACATTATTTCCACACTAATGTTGGTTTCTCGGGCAAAGAGAAGTATAAAGACAAAGAAGAAGAAAGCATGAGCACTAGACATTTGTTTTCTTTTCAATCCATCTTCAAGATGAACACAACTCTTCCAGGGAAGGACAGACAGGTCTTCTTGCTCTCAGAAGCTTATCACCACTCCAGGGGCAAAGTTACAATCTGTTAACAAAGAACTATTGTCATCAGAGGAATCTAACAGAAAGGTTTCTATTGCTTCTTGCCTGGGAAAGAAAGTTTTTCTTTCCCTAACTAGTTATTAAAATACTTATGTTTAAATCAGGGATATTTCGGTGACATCAGAATATGGACCAACCCTAAGCCTTTGTGAAAACTTGAATTACTGCTTAAAAATGTTCTGTTAACTTTCAATTTTCTTTTATTTCCCTTTTAAAAAAATATATCTTGCTACATTCTCTTAGTGGCTGTCTTGATTCAGTTAGCCATAGGAGCTTTTTCTTTAAAAAAAAAAAAAAAAGGGACTATAGGAACAATGATATTCTTTGAACTTAGTTGAAGGTAGCTATTTAAAATTTGCTAAATTAGATGGACTGAACATTTCAGTTCTATTGGGTGCGCTCATCTGATAAGTCTTTGATGCATATCTCTATCGGTTTGTGGTAAGGGCAAAAATTAAAGGCAGGTGGGGAAAGCAAGCAGGGCCCCTCGGAGGCAAATCTAGAACATGTTACAACATTGTTATTATTGGCCAGGGCCAAAGCTCTGCATCTTTCCTCCGCATCAGGAGCGGGTTTGTTTGGCAACACAGAGGGAGGCCCCTTATTGGATTCACATTGGGCCCACAGTGAGTGAGAGGATGGCTGGGGCCCCAACAAGGCAGGGAAAGAGTGTATCCTGGTGGCCAGAGAAGGGAGTGGCAAAGGGAGAAAAGGTGGCTCACGGTTTTGAAAGGAGGTGGTTTCCCAGTTTGTACATTTGCACAATTTGTGCCCTCGGTGAAAGTCATCATCATCAGTGTGGAAATTAACATCATGCTTTGCAAGTCAGAATAATCGCATCCCAACAATTTGGATGACATTTGTAAAGTTGCATTCTGAGACTGGAAGGTAACTTTAGAAATTGCAAATGTGATAAAAATCAGAGATTTATACCAACAAGGCAATTCCTCGTGTTGCTTTTGTGTGTGATCCCTTCCTCCTTACCATCTCCTGGAATCAAGTGCTAGAGAAAAGGGAAAAAGGGTTCAGGGAAAGAAGGGGTTCAAAGTTTGGGGAGCCAGCTTTCTTTCTCCTCTCAGTCACCAGTGCCGAGGAGTGTCAGTAGCTAGACCCGCTGGGTTCTCTGTCCTTTCTCTATGAACAATCCCACTGTTTTCCTCTTTAAATGTGTCCTTATTTTCTTGTCAGCAGGCTTTACCATTCAAGCAAAACAGTTTAAGAACTCAAATGACCTCAATTCATGCCCTGAGATGCAGACACACCCCTGGGGAGAAAAGTTTGTCTTTTTTGGCTAAGTCAAGGTACAGTACTCTTACACTCTTGCATAAAGGAAAAGGATAGGGGGTATTTGTTTCACAGAACTCATGCTACACTGTTGGTGCACCAACTTGGGTAGGCACCTGGGACAGAACCCAGAAAGTCTGTGTCAGAACCCTGAGCAATGTGCTGACAAAGTCCTGCTCACTTTCTGGAAGCAACACCCTGGTTTGCGGAATCATTCCCATAAAACCGTTTCTAGGAGGCATTAGCCAACACCCCACAGCGCTGGAGGCTGCCCAGAGCATGGTATGTGGGGAACAGCCCAAGATACAGTCACGGTAGACTTGTAGATGGAGCACTTGGCAGTGAGCTCTATGATGCAAATGAGTGACCTCCAATGCCTAGAAACTTAACATTGAGTCATCTGTGTGGTATGAATGCCATCTTGGGAACCACTTTGTGGAACACTAGAGATCTCTCTGGGAGCTCTGGTGGCATAGGGCCTAAGGCATTTATTTGACTGCTAACCAGAAGGCTGGCAGTTCAAACTCACCAGCCACTCCTCAGAGGGAAGATTGGGCCATTTACTTCTGTAGTGATACTGCCTCAGAAACCCAAGGAGGGGTTGCTATGAGTCAGAAACGACTTGATGGCAATGAATTTGGTTTGGTTTTTGAGAGGCTTCTCCTGCTCAGGCTCCAAGTTTTGGACCCATCCCCACATTACACTCAAGTTAGCCTGCAATTCAGAGTACCAGGGAGCCACATAAGCTGGCAGGGGACAGGAAGAGATGGCTACAAGTTTAAGTCCCTTACTAGAAGGAACTCCACCTTTCTCCCTAATCCATATGCAGCCCTCAGGATCCAAGTGTCTCTTTAACAACATCCCCCACCCCCATCTCCTGCCCTTTTGACAACTTTTCTTTGGTTTTCCTCCCAATTTCTACTATAAAAGTAAAAGTTAACCTTCATTGAAAGTTTACTTCTTACCAGAGTTTTTAGGTGAATTAACTCAACTAACCCTGTTGTTATTCCTATTTTTAATGATGAGGAAAATTGAGACAAAAGGGCTAGCAATCTGCTAAAATCACAAAGCTAGAAAACAGGGATTTGAAGGTAAACTTTCATATTGCTAGAATATATATCCTTAAACTACAGACAGTCCCCAATTTAAGACATGTTTAAGTTACAACGAACTGCACTTATGTTTTGATGTGGGGTGTGGGGGAATGTTGTACATCTTATCATTACTAATATGTATGTATAAAAATATATCTGTAAGTTTATACATAATGTTTCCAACCCCCCCAAAAAAAAGTAAAGATCAGATTTATAACTATACCGATACTAAAAAGCAATAATAATGAAAATTTAAAAAAAAAAAAAAAGAGGTATTTAACTTATGTGAGAACCAACTTTCAACAGAGTCATTGGACTGGAACCCTGTTGTGGTAGTTAAGTTTGTGTGTCAACTTGGCTGGGCCTGGTATTGAGTGACTGGACAGCTGGATGTAGTTATTCCCCATGATGATACTGTTAGTCAACTCCATGGTGGAATCTACTGTGAGCAGCGGAGCAGCTGCCTTAGGGATGTGGTCGCTTTCAGTATAGAAGTTTTGAGAAAGGTCTCGAGCTTCTTGGCACATCTGGATCCTGCATTTGGCCGAATCATCAGTGCTCTGCCATACTGTCTAACAATCTTGGGAATGTTTAATAAGTGGCCTGCAGTGTTACTTGATAATCTTGGGACTGTGCCATTCCACTTGTTGACCTTCGATTTGTCAGCCTCAGCAGCCAGCAGATGTCTAAGTTAAGAGAAGCCTCCAGCTTCATTGGGCCAGGAGCAAGAGGCAGAGCTGAAGCCCAAGTCAAGGAGCAGCCCCCATTGCTGGCACTTTAAACTCAGACTTCTAGCTTCCTAAACTATAAGAGAATAGATCCGTTTGTTAAGGCCATCCATTTGTGGTATTTTTCTGTTAAAGTGGCACTAGAGAACCAGTACATCTATCATAAGTCAGGGACTACCTGTACTGCATTATACCAGGCCTTATGTACACATAGGAGGTCTGGTAGCGTAGTACCTAAGGCACTTGACAGCTAACCAGAAGGCTGGCGGTTCAAACCCACCAGCCACTCCTCAGAAGGAAGGTTAAGCAATCTAGTTCCGTAGTGATACTGCCTTGGAACCCCAAGGAGGGGTCGCTACGAGTCAGGTCCGACTCCGTGGCACATAACAACAACAACAATATATACATAAGAAGCGCCTGGAGAATCTTTTTAAAACACATATTCCGATTCAGTGTATGTGGGGTGGAAATGCAAATTCTCAGCAGAGCATCAAACCAGAATGAACCAGTTCAAAGCCCTACATTATACTATCTCCTGTTGGAGAGTTCTTTATGAGTTAGAATCACTCCACGGCAGTGGGTATTGTGGAGATAGTGATCACACCAGTGTTGAGCTTGATCTTCATATGAAGCCTCAGTAAAAATATTGGAGGGAGGGAGGGATGGAGGTTCACACCACTACACTAAGGATGCTGCTGGCTAGAGACTGGAGAATGTTTAGTAACAGATACGGTGCCACGTGCATCACCTGTCTTACTTTAGGGACAGACTTTCAAATGGGTGGTCTGCAGACCATCAGCATCAAAATCACCTGGGTGCTTGTGAAAGACCCACTTCTGGGCCCTACACCTACTCAATCTAATCACTGAGGCTGAAGCCCAAGAGTCTGCAGTTTTAGCAAGCTCCCAGGTGAACCTTATATATGGAACATTTGAAAACCATTGACTTAGACAACAAGACTCCTCCCAAATGATCTGTGAGCAATATCTGTTGGCACTAACTTTTTACTTTCTTTCTGGCGGAGGAGTCAGGGAGTTATTTTTCCATGTTAGCACTACGGTGCAACAATACAGTGGCAACAAACGCATTTTAAATAGGACGTATCATCTGTTCCTAGAGAAAGCATTTTTTTATATCCTGGGGAAAAGGGAGAAGTAATGGCTGGGAAGGAAAGGAAAAGAAACAGCCCTTCCCGCATCAACAACAACAAAAATAAATAAATAAAAGCTTGAAAGCGGGAGGGGGTGGTGTCAGTTGTTAACTAAGAAGCCACTTGGTCTGTTTTGGTTTAAGTTATGTTTTTATTCATTGTGTTTTGGTTTGTTTTGCCCCATGAAAGATTTTTATGTTTAAGCCTGCAGGATCCAAATTCCTTAAAATATTCTTGCCCTGCAATTTCTGAGGGACTCTGGGGCTGGTGGTCTCCCAGGAATGATGCAAGAGTTAGTCCCTGGCTACATGTTCTCAGTATCCAGCAGGAGACATGGTGGTGACATGACCGCTGGAAATAACCAGGTATGATCAGTCTCCTGGGGAAGGGATTGCATTTTAGAAATATTGTCATGGAAACAATTTCACACCTGGAAAGAATTCTAAAGATGATCCAGTCAGAATCCCAACTGTTATAGACGAGAGACACAAAGACACCTGCCAGTGCTAGAACCAGGAACGACGCTGCAGACCCCCATTCCTGGTTCTGGAAAAACCCCAACAGTGTTTCCTGAGGGTCATTTATTTGTATATCCCTTTGCAATTTTAGGTCGCTGGGGGATGCAAACAGTTTGAGCTCAGTTGCTAACTGAAAGGTCATTTGACTGCTAACCAGAAGGCTGGAGGTTCAAACCCACCAGCTACTCCTCAGAAGGAAGATTGGGCACTCTACTTCTGTAGTGATACCGCCTGGGAAACCCAAGGAGAGGTCGCTATGGGTCAGATCCAACTCCACGGCAGTGAGTTTGGCTTTTTTGGCCAGCCACTCCTCGGAAGGAAGATGGGACAATCTACTTCGGTAGTGATACTGCCTCGGAAACCCAAGGAGGGGCCGGTATGAGTCAGGTCCGACTCCGCGGCACATAACAACAACATCCATGTAGGACTTTAAGCCTGAGGCCTGCTCTGTCTTCATCAAAAGGGGAGATCGGCAAGTGATAAGAGAGTTGATGGAGGCCAGGCTTCAAACTGGTTCATTCTAGTTTGACCCCCCTGCTGAAAATTTGCATTTCCACCCCAGGGAGCCTGAATCAGAATCTACATTTTAACAAGATCCCCGCCCCCCACCCCCGTGATTCCTAATATATACATAAAAATCATCTGGGTTCTTATAGAATGTATAAGATTGTTATGTATACATACAAATTGCCTGGAGATCTTGTTAAAATGTAGATTTTAAGACTATGCCACACCACCCTGATACCTCTCCCTTTTATCTGTTTCTCTTCCCTTCTCCTACAGCCTCTGTGCTGTTCAGATTCTAGAACCAGTCACACTGTGGCATTGGCAAAGGCCACCTTTCCAGCTAAAGCCTGGATGAAGAGACAGTTTTTCCCAGGTGACAGCTATCACAATCCAAAGAAACAAAATGTACACAGGTGTGTTCAATAGTCTTCTGCTCAAATACCTTACATGTCTCCCACCACCTGTATGCCAAAGCACAAATTCCTCCATCCAGCATTTAGAACCCCCCACCACTTGATAACAAACTTCATCCAGAATCCAATTCCTTGAGAGTTAGGATTAGATTTAGAGATCTTCCATCCAGTGGAGTCTCTAGCCAGGAATCACCAGTGATGAGTGATTGATTCTTAATCAGACTGCCCATTAGAATCACCTGGGGAGCTTTGAAAATCCCAAAGCTTAGGCTGCACACACAACCCATTGAAGCAGAACCTTTAGGGGTAGAATCTAAGCAAACTAGATTCAAAAGCTCCCAAGGTGATTCCAGAATGCAGTCAACAGCACCACTCTTCTTGGGTCACATCTCATACTTATGGAGACTTGATCTCCAGGGTTGGGACTGAGGAATTTGTATTTTAAATAAATACTCAGGATTTTAACATGAAACTAGATTTCAGAATCAGGACTAGAGCAATATCCATGGACTACAGGTGATAAGTCACAGAGCCTAAGCCACAGAACAGCAATGACTGTGAGGATGGCAGAGAACCAGGCAATATTGCATTCTATTTACGTGGAGTCTCTATGAGTTGGAGTTGGCTTGGCAGCACCGAACAATAATAGGTCATGAAACTAGTTACTGACAGAACTGAATGCAGAATCCATGTGTCCAGATTCCCCATCCAATGCTGTTCCCATGATGCTGTGCTGCTTTCTAACACTTTCTTGCTCCAACTTCCATACATGCTTTCTGCTCCAGCTGGGCCCATCTGTCCACCACCCCTCAATACAATCTGTTGTTTGTCATCTGGGGTGTTGCTACCCCCACCTGGGATGGTCATGCCATTCTTTCCAACTTAAATTAGTCCTAGGCTTTGCTTTCTTTAAAGTTGGCCCCACTTCCTGTGGAAGCTTTCTTAACCACCACTCCATCACACTCCACCTCTCCTTCTCTAGTCCCCTCAAGCACTTGCAGTCATGGTTTAGCATTGAGTTATTCTGTAATAACACAGGCTAGAAACTCCCGAGGGCAGAGACCACGGCACATGTTCTCCTCACATGCCCAGTGCACTCAGAATAAGCACTCAACAAATACTCTTCCATTCTCAGACAGAAGGTCTCCAGAGTCATGCAAGTGCACCTTTTTGGAAATCACCTTTTGGTCCCTTTTCAGAAAACTGTGTGAGGAAGGAAAAGGAAAAAGGAATTACCTTCTGGTTCTTCTTTTTCTATTTCATTTTAAAAGAATGGCCTTGAGGTTTAAGTCATTTGCAATCAAGTGGTGGTGAACTTGATGACCAGAGTACCTAACTTTTCAGGAGATCAACATGACATATGCATAGATATTAGGAACATCTTTTGTGTGCTGTCTTTCAGCAAATGTCAATAGCTTTTCAGAATAATAGACAATCCTGGGTAATTGCAGCACCTGCGTATTTGGACTACTAGAAACCACTCCATCCTAGAAATAAGCAGAAAAATCCCTCTAATGCCTCAGGGAATAAAGGGACATACAAATATGGCAGCTCTCATCATTTACCTCTTCAGCACTTGGCTCAGTTGACACCTTGATGTGGAAAAGAGCCAAAGCTTCCAAAGCAGGAGTTCAGCTTTAAGATTTCTCATTAAGAAAACTCTCTGATTTCTAACTGGCTTTATTAGGCTTTAGTGTGCTGTAGGGACATTTTTTAAGCAACTAAGGAATCAAGTATGAATGACTTTTAGTTAATGGTTGAAACTGAAGTCTCCATGTTAGTAGAAATGTAAAGTGGTACTGTTGCTTTGAAAAACAGTTTGGCAGTTCCTCAGAAGGTTAAACAGAGAGCAACAATATGACCAGCAATTCTACTCCTAGGTATATACCCAAGAGAAATGAAAGCACAAAAACTCATACAGGAATATTTTTAGCAGCATTATTCCTAATAGCCAAAAAATAGAAACAACCCATCAACTGATGGAAATGTCCATCAACTGATGAATGAGCAAATAAAATGTGGCAAATCCATACAAAGGAATATAATAACCCACTCCACTTACCAACATGGTTAAGTTCCAAAGCCCAAGTCATTATGCAAAAATCAGTGTTATGCAAAAATAGATGACCCTATCAGATCACAAAATAGAGGGTGATTACATCATTACATAACTGCCAAATCAAACCTTACATGACTGCCAAATTACATCACTGCATAACTGCCAAACCACTGAGAATCCTAGCCCAGCCAAGTTGACATATAACCTTATCACAGCTAGCATTACTCTTGCCTAAACTCAGTGCCATGTTGTTGTTGTTGTTGTTATGTGCCGTCAAGTCGGCCCCGACTCATAGCGACCCCTCCTTGGGTTTCCGAGGCAGTATCACTACAGAAGTAGG
>NW_006921589.1:9696063-9703452 GCF_000298275.1 Orycteropus afer afer
CCTACTTCCGTAGTGATACTGCCTCGGAAACCCAAGGAGGGGTCGCTATGAGTCGGGGCCGACTCGACAGCAAACAACAACAACAACAACAACATGTATATTAGCAATACCATTACTATGAATATATCCTAAAGAAGTGGGAGCCAGGACAAGTACAGATATATGCATACCCATATTCATTGCAGCACTATTTACAATAGCCAAAAGATGGAAACAACCTAGGTGCCCACAACAGAAGAAAGGATAACCAAACTACGGTACATACACAGGATGGAATACTATGCAACACTAAAGAATAAAGTAGAATCTGCAAAACACTACAGAACATGGATGAACTTGGAGGACAGTATACTGAGTGAAATAAGTCAATCACAGAAATACGAATATTGTATTATTAGTTCATTATGGTAAAAAAGTCACAGAAAGGTTTGTATATGGAAGGAAACTTCGTTTGTTGGTAGAGGAGGGGAGGGAACACTCAAAAAATAAAAATATATTAAAAAAAAAATTACAACCAACCCTATGGAACATTTTTACTTTGTAACACACCAACAGGGTTTCCATGAATTGAAATTGACTTGATGGCAATGGGTTGGGTTGGGATTGGTCTTTAAATATGTGGGGAAAGGTTGTTGTTATTGTTGTTTGGTGCCGTCGAGTCATTTCCAACTCATAGTGACCCCACGCACAGCAGAACGAAACACTGCCCAATCACGCAGCAGCTCCACAATCCCTGCTATACTTGAGCCTATCATCCCAGCCACTGTGTCAATCCATCTCATTGAAGGCCTCCCCCTCTTTCATTGACCCTCCACCCTACCAAGCATGACATCTTCTGCAAGGAATGGTCCCTTCTGACAACATGACCAAAATAGGTGAGACGAAGTCTGGCCATTCTCGCTTCCAAGGAGCATTTCAGGTGCATTTCCTCCAGGACAGATCTGTTGGTTCTTTTAACAGTCCATGGTACTTTCAGCATTATTCACCAGCACCACAACTCAAAAGCATCAACTCTTCTTCAGTCTTCCTTATTCATTGTCCAGCTCTCACATGCATACAAGGCAATTGGAAATACCATGGCTTCTGTCAGGCGCACCTTAGTCCTCAAGGAGACATCCTTGCTCCTCAGCACTTGAAACAGTTCCTTCACTGTTGACTTTCCCAATGCTACATGTCGTCTAATGTCCTGACTGCTGCTTCTATTGGCATCGACTGTAGAACCAAGCAACGTGAACTCTTTGACAACCTCAATCTTCTCTCCATTTATTGTAATGCTGCTCACTGTTCCAGTTGTGAGGATTTTTGTTTTCTTTATATTGAGACATAAACCATACTGCAGACTGTATTCTTCAACCTTTATCAGTAAGTGCCTCGAGTCATCCTCACTTTCAGCAAGCAAAGTTGTATCGTCTGCGTATCTCAGGTTGTTAATGATTCTTCCTCCAATCCTGATGCCATGTTTTTCTTCATATAGTCCAGCTTCTTGGATTATTTGCTCAGCATATAATCTGGAGAAAGGTAGTACTGCTAATATTATGCCAATAAAAATCTTATTTTGCCATTTAGACTTTCAAACAAAGCTACATGAAAGGATGGGAGGATTGATTTTTTTAAAAACAGCGGGAGAAGAAACTTGTGCTTAGTAAAGGGCAAAATGTGCTCAAGGGAAGTTCATAGCTAACCTAGGTGGCCCTTCTCCCCCAACTTCCAACCAGTTGCTCTGATGAATCGAGGGCTGGTTCTCTAAGGAAGCAGGGTAGGAAGTGTTATAGAGTGTGACTGAAGACAGGCTACTGAATCAGACAGAAATGAGTCTGCACCCCAGTCTTATCCTCTTCTGGTTGAACATGTTACAAAACCTTTCTGAACCTCAGCTTCCTTGCCTGGCAGTTGTCAAGTAACAAAATCCACATCTAGTATCACTGTGAAGTAAACAGGCTCCCCTAAACAGGCTCAGTACCCAATAAATAACAATAATAATGCCTACAGCACTTTAATGGGGATTTTTTCAGAGATGCCAGGATGGACTCCCTCTACCCCAAATCTGTTCTCAGTCACTTGCTAGCCAAGTCATCTTGGACAAGTTACAGCTTCCCTACCTGTAAATGGGAATAATAATTTCTACCAGTTAGTGCCAGTGGTATATGTCCCATGTCCTCTTCTACTAGGTACACAGCTAGACTATGCTTCCCAGCCATCCTTGAAGTCAAGGTTACCCATGGGACTTGTAGATCATGGAACAGGAACAGAAATGATTATGTGTGATTTCTAGGCCAGAAACACGAACACATCCCAAACCACTCTTCATGCTCTTTTCACTTATTACTTCTGGATGTTGACATCCAGGGCCATCTTGGAAGTTGTGGGTTATAGATGACAGAGTTTCCATCAGCCTGGGTCCCGGAAGCTCTGAGTGGAATTAGAGCAGGGGTCCCAATTCTATCCTTAACACCTTTGTCTTGGAACCAAGTTGGACTGTTTTTGTAAATGAAAAATAATCTATGGTGTTAAACCACTGACATGTGAGGGTTTATTTGTTTTAGCCAGGTCCCAGGGAGCTCCTGAGTGGGTTTGAACTCGCAACCTTTTCGTTTGCCCCAAGCACTTCACCACGGTACCAGCCTAGAAAATCCCATGGGGCAATTCTACTCTGTCTCATGGTTACTTGTAATAATCTGAATGAACTGGCTTGATACTTCCATCTCTTCCAGTGATTCTTAACACCTCAGAGGAGCAATGGCCCAGCAGGTCTGCCCCTTAATTGAGCTCTTCTGAGTGGTATTCTCTTTTGAGGTAGTGCCACAGAGCAAACTGGCAAGCCAGACACACCCCTCATTTTAACTCATCCCTCCCTTCCGCCACTTGGAAATACATCTCCTCTCAGCTCTGGTAGCGTAGTGCCTAAGGCACTTGACTGCTAACCAGAAGGCTGGCTGTTCAAACCCACCAGCTACTCCTCTGAAGGAAGATGAGGCAATCTACTTCCGTAGTGATACTGCTTCGGAAACCCAAGGAGGGGTCACTATGAGTCGGGTCCAACTCAACAGCACATAACGACAACAACAACAACTCAGCACTAAGAGCCCTTAATGTGTCATGATGACCGACTCTTCCAATACAAGTGTAGGATCACATCCCACATTTCTAGTTAGTCACTTTGGAAAAGGTGGGCTGATAAGGCCGAGAGGAATCAAATCAGCCTGATTTAGGGAAAAATCTTTCTGACAGAATTGTCCATTCAATTAATATACAATCTCGAAAACACTGGAGCAATTCCATACTGAACTGTGGAAGCAACAAGAAAGCATTTTCCTGGGGAGGCAGCCTGCCGTTGGGAAATTTCCTCAGTACCTCTATTGTTTTCATCCTATTTCTGCTCCTCAGCCTTCCTGCAGTACTTTTCCTTTCTCTGATATTATGTTTGCACTTGCGTGTGTGCGTGAGTGGATGGATGGGTGTGAGGAGTGAGTGCAGAAGCATGTGTGTGTGTGTGTGTTTGAATTGAACCTCAAATAGAATGCTTCAGTATTCCATCTTCCAGAATTGCACAAACTATGAATTCATATGAGTGTTTTCATTTCAAATCTAAGTCATTTGAGACAATGAAAAACATTTTTTTTCAGGTTTTTGAATCTGATCAGAAGTACTGAAATTGTACAAAATCACTGTAGAGAAAAGCATTTCTGTTACAGAATACAAAGGCCCAGGAGGTAGAGAGAAACAACCTTAATTCAAAAAGCTCATAATGCCTGCCTTTTTTGTAATTTATAATAATTTGAGTCATTCAATGTGGTTTTTTGTATCATAAAACTAAATTACATTTCTTCCTGGGATTGAAAAATATATATATATATAATTAATAAAGTTTAATTCTTTACCCTTCCTCTCCCTCAAAAAAAATAAATTAATTACCTGACCTTTAAAACATGCCTGCGACTAATTTCATTAAGAGTTGCCTTTGTGTTTTCTTTTGGTAGAAGACCGATGGATTAGTCCAAGCTGTCACTCAAAGTCTACAGGTTAAAAGGTCTCCATTTATTTATCTTGGGTGTTCATATTAACCAGTTAAATGGTTGAATAGCAGTCAATGACTGAGAAAAACAGATATTTGAGAAGTAAAACATTTGGTACTTGAAAAATTATAGGAGTTCTTTGGTGGAGTTTATTATTCACTACTTATTGACTAAGTATAAGAAGCTGTATATTTTTCTAACTCTGAAAATAATAAATCATTCAAAGCTACACACATCATTTCCAAATAGTTAGTAGAAATTGCCTGGCAGATCTATCCTAACCCAAGGCTCCAAGGAGCCTTTCTTTTCCAACTATTGACATCCTAATTATGTGAAACTCTGACATATTACCAACCCTCCCTCTTGCAATGTAATAGAAAAACAAAATATAAAATCAGCTTGATGGTGGTAAGTCATGGTGACTCTACAGATGAGAGAGGGAGTTTCTACACTTTAATGAGCCCAGAATCTGCTCTTTAAAAGCAAATTCACCAGCTGCCCTCCCAGCATGGGTCACCTTCCCAGCTTCCTCACATCTGTCAGTAACGCCACCAGTCTCTCAAGCAGGAAATCTGTCATCATTGGCCCCTCTCTGGCCTTCAACCCCTATATACAATCTGTGACCAAGCTCTGTCATCTCCACTCATTGCCTCTCCAGTTCACTCCTCCTCTGCCACAGGGAAGATTTTATGAAACCCGAACAAGTGCAAGATGATGCTGTTGTTAGGATCAAGTTGCCCAGTATGGCCAGTATAGCCCCAGCCTTCGTCACTTTCCCTGATACTTCTGTCTGCCCTTGAGGACATAGACCATTGCAACCGAATTTGCAACACCCCTGTGGGACCCCTTCCCCAGCCCCATCCACATTTCTTCACCAGGGGAATCTCCCCAATGGACATTCATCATGTCACCCCATGCTCAGAGGCCCTGAGTCAGACCCAGTAACCCCTCCTGTCAAATCCAAATATGACCTTGTGCAAGTTACTTAACCTCTCTGTACTTCTGTTTCTTCATCTGTAAAATGGGAATAGTGAGAGTATCTACATCATTGGGTAACTATGAAGATTAAATGAGTTAATCAAATCGTTTGACTATCAGACTTAGATAATAGAAATCAGAGTCTTAATAATAACAATGATAGTTAACATTTATTGAGCACCTACTATGTGCCATCTTTGCATGTATTATCTCATTATTATCTCATTGACTCATCCGCTTTATGAAAAGGCAATATTGTTACCATCACTTTATAGATGTAGAATCTAGGGCAATACAATACATGCTAAATCTTATATAAATAATTACAATAATTTAATATTAGATATTATAACATGAATTGTAATATAATATTTAAATTATCTAATACTAGCTCTGGTACCATAGTGCCTAAGGCACTTGACTGCTAACCAGAAGGCTGGCAGTTCAAGCCCATGAGCCACTCCTCAGAAGGAAGGTTGGGCAATCTACTTCTGTAGTGATACTGTCTCGGAAATCCAAGGAGGGGTCACTATGAGTTGGGTCAGACTCAATGGCACATAATAACAAGCATCTTTGGCAAGATAGTTGGCAAGGAAGATAATCTTTGTCCAGAGTTTCAAATGATAATTAGCAGTTTGCCAAGAGTGCAGAATATTTGATTCTAAATAATGGAAATTGTTTATAAAAAGGCACAAGACAGGAAACAGTCCAATGTATATCGAAAACTGAGGGAAAATAAGTACAGCTGAAATAGAGGGTTCAAGCATGTACAAGGGAGAGTCGAGGTTGCAGAAGAGTACACAGTTTGACTCATGGATGCTGGGTTCCTTTCCACAGAGGGGTTGCGGAGGCACTGTGGGCCCTGCCAGGCAAGCCAGCAGGGCTCTGCATGCCCACAGCATTTTCCAGAAGCAGCGTTCTAGGGGCGTTCCAGGCCATGGCAAAGTTAACACCCTAATCAAAGTGAGAATACAAATAAGCAAGAGAAAGCAACCAGGTAAGGAACCAAACAAAGGAGATGGAGAGAAAGGGAATGTGAGGGGGAGGAAGTCTACAGGGGCTGGTGGAGACGAGAACTTAGAGCCATTCCAGAACCAAAAAGCCAAGATGGTCTTGTTGCCATGGCCACAGCTACAGTGCAAATCAAGAGCATTTAAGGGCTGTCCATGAAAAGATTGAGGGGACCTGGAGGACATTTACACCTTGCAAAGATGTTTGGAGTTTACGCTGCCAGCAGTGGCAGTCCCAAAAGAATTAAAAGCCAGACAGTCACAAAGAAGATTCCTGTGCTAGGAAAACCTTTGTTTCCATGTTTATAATTGAGTCCCCATTGCTTAGGAATATTTACATGTCAGAAAGTTCCCTCCTACAACTCCTCCTCCAAATTGACCTGAGACCCCAGGGATGCTGCCTGACTTCCCAACACCTGTCTGGAATGCTGGGAACATGGTCCACCCCGAGGAATATGCCCCACCCACCCACTCAGTGTCTGAAGACAACTGGCCGTCACCTCTTTGGGGCATAGAGATTATATCCTATAGAGATGATCCAGACCGTTTTTCTTCTTTCCCTTTTACGGAGTTTTGTTCTTTTGCTAAATTCTTTTGCTCCTGGATGCCAGAGAAAGGATTTTTCCCTTAACTGAAGATGAGGCAAAGATCTTACAGGGAAAGATATAGGAGAAAACATCATCCTCCTGGCTTTCAACCTCAGCCTACTGACATTATGGACAAAATAATTTATTGTTTTGGGGGACTATCCTGTACATTGTAGGATATTTAGAGCATCCTTGACTTCTATCCCTGAGATGCCAGTAGTACAGACACACTGCTACTGAGCTGTGACAAACTGTTCTCAGGCGTTGCCAGTGTCCGCTCGGAGATAAAATGTTCCCTCAGAACAACTCTATTACAGCATTATAGTAGACTATTCATAAACATTTAATATTTACAAAAACTGGTAACTAACTCCAATCTGACGTTCCCTAGCAGTGGAGTTGAAACTCTCAAGAGCTAATCAAAAGGTGACAGATTGGAATCGACCCAGAGGCTCCTTGAAAGAAAGTCATGGTGATCAACTGAACAATCAGCCACTGGAAACCCTACGGAGCATAGTTACACCCTGACACACCTGGGGCACCACGAATCAGATCAACTCAACAGAAGCTGGTAACTCCTCTCGACTCTTAAGAAAACAGAAACATGCCTTGCAGGTGAAATCGGACAGACTTTTCCCGTAGTGTGTTAGCTTGGCAAATGTACTCTGGTAGGTTATTTCCCTATTGCTGAGTGGTGTTGTTATGTGCCATTGAGTCAGCCATGACTCATAGCAACCCCTCCTTGGGTTTCCGAGGCAGTATCACTACAGAAGTAGATTGCCCCATCTTCCTTCCGAGGAG
>NW_006921589.1:9703552-9707498 GCF_000298275.1 Orycteropus afer afer
CCTTCCTTCCGAGGAGTGGCTGGTGGGTTTGAACCGCCAGCCGTCTGGTTAGCAGGCAAGTGTCTTAGCCACTATGCTACCAGAGCTCCCAAACTCAGTGCCATAGAGGGCTCCAACTCACAGTGACCCCTTCCGAGGCAGTGTCACTATGGAAGTAGATTGCCCAACCTTCCTTCCAAGGATTGCTGGTGGGTTTGAACTGCCAGCCTTCTGGTTAGCAGTCAAATGCCTTAGGAACTATGCCACCAGAGCTCCTTACTCTTGCCTAGCACCTCGGCATTCTTTATTGTCAAACAATAAATAATGTGCTAAATAATCAAATAGTAAATTTTTTACTATTGCATAAATGGAGGCTGTCAGATAACAAGATATTCCATAGCAGTAGGTGTATTGCCTGATTCCATCTACATAAAATAGGCAAATCTATAAAGACAGAAAAGATATTAGTGGTTGCCTAGAGATGAAGAGTGGGACTAAATTGCAACAGGGTTCCCTTTCTGAGGAAATAAAAATGTTCTAAAATTGATTATCATGGTGGTTGCATAACTCTGTGAATATAGTAAAAACTATAGAATTTTAAAACTGTGAATTATTTTTAAAAAGCTTGAAAACAAATAGAGATTGTGGGTTCCAATTCCTCTTTATACCTTTTATATATATGTTGTTGTTATTTGCCATCGAGTCGGCCCCGACTCATAGCGACCCCTCCTTGGGTTTCCGAGGCAGTATCACTACGGAAGTAGGAATGCCCAACCATCCTTATACACACACACACACACACACACACACTGCTATCAGATCAGTTCCAACTCATGGCAACCCCATGTGTTTCAGAATGGAACTGCACTCTGTTGCATTTTCAGTGGCTGTAATGTTTCAGAAGTAGATCATCAGGCTTTTTTCCCAAGTCACCTTTGGGTGGATTCAAATCACCAACCTTTTGGTAACTAGGTAAGTACTTAGCCATTTGCACTACCCAGGAGTGCCTTACACTTCTTACTTGTGGTATAATCTTAAGCACCTTGTTTGACCTCTCTAAGCCTTGGTTTTCTCATTCGTAAAATCTCAGTACATTATTATAAAAATTAAATAAAATAATCCACGTAGAGGCCTGAAATGTATAGTAACTCTTCAATAAACATGTTTTACCATTGTTTCCTAACTCCAGGAGGAAGGGTATAAATCTGAGAGCCTCCTGCCATGAACCCAAAAAAGTTCTAAGAAACAAAGCAGCAGAAACAGCATCAGTAAAAAGACTCAGAAATGAGAGGAAATATTTCCAGAATCCTTCTTAGCTTTTGTACTTCAGCCCAACCCCATGCTCTCCTTGCTTCTACTCCAACCACCCATGTGAAAAAAGGGCTCAGAAGTTCTTTGATCCTCTCTGCGTAATTTCTGCTCAGTGGACTGCCCTTCCAGCTGCAGCAGCGACACTCCAGAACTTCTGGAGGTCTGAAGAACAGACCAAGGTGCGCTTAATTAAAGCAATAGGTAGAAGGCAAACGGAAGAATGCTTACCTGCCGGGCACACTTCACACATCTTCGCAGACTCAGAAAAATTCCATTCTGAAGGGCACTGAAGCTATTGCTATCTGGAGCAGCCAGCCAGAGAGAAATTATGCCGTAGGTTTCAGTACAGCTAGCTTTCATGACTGTTGAGAAATATCACCATATAATCCAACCCAGCTCAAGTCTCTCTCTGAAGACGTTCTGACCATCCCAGTCCCCAGAGATTACTCCTGCCATTGAATTCCCATAGGATTAGTACGAAAACATATAAAATCACCCCAAACTGAGGCCAGCATGTTAGTGACTGCTCAAAAGCCATCTACCAGCCGTCCTATAACACTGTTGGCATTGGTCCTCTGGCTCCCGGCAAACTCTACCCTGTGCTGTCATTTATCTTTTTATATGTCCATGTTCCTTCTCCCCAATTCACCTGTAAGAGCAGATCAGAATCCTATGGTTTCATTTCCCAGTGTGGTAGCTCTGGTTATATATCAACTTGGCTGGGCCTGGTTTTGCGTGGGTGAGCAGCTGGTGGTAGTTATTCCCCATGATTAGACTGGTAATCAGCTCCATGGTGGAATCTGCTGCAAGCAGCTGAATAGCTGCTTTAGGGATGTGGTCTGTTTCACATATATAAGGAAAAGCTTTGGCAATGGTCTCTAGCTTTTTAGCATGCTTGAACACTGCACATAGCCAAGTTGTTGTTCAGCAGCCTGCCATGCCCTGCTGATCCTGGGACTTTTTCTGGACTTGAATTAGTGGCCTGTCATGTTGTTTGGTAACATCACAACTGTGCCTTTTTACCTGTCAACCTTGGGTTTGTCAGCCTCAACAGTCAGCAGCTGCCTGAGTGAAGAAAAGCCTCCAGCTTCAGTGGGCCAGGAGCAGGAGGCAGAGCTGAAGCCCAAGGTTGAGGGGCTTTCACCCAGCTCCCAGAGCCTGGCACTTTGAATCTGGACTTCTAGCCTCCACAAATGGAAAGAACAAAGTCCTATTCTTTCAAGTCATCCCATTTGTGGTATATTCCTGTCAGAGCAGCACTAGGTAACCAAAGCACCCAGTGTCTAGTAGCATGAGCTCCTTCATAATAAGGTACTCAAAAAAAATGTGTTTATCATGATAATCTCCATAGTTCCCATTGCCCTCTTTTTGCAGGGGAATGTCTTTGAATCCAAAACAGCTTGTTTCTGTTGAGTCGATTCCAACTCATGGTGACTCCATGTGTTACAGAGTAGAACTATAGTTCACAGGATTTTCAAAGCTTTGACCTTTCTGAAGCAATTCACCAGGCCTGCCTTCTGTGCCACATGGTGCAAGCAGTTTGTGTTTGACTACTAAAGTTTGATGGTTCAAACTCACCCAGTTGTGCCACAGAAAAAAGGCCTGGTGATCTACTTCCATGAAAATTATACCCAAGAAATCCATTAAATGGGGAAGAGATGGTCTCTTTAACAAATTGTTGTTGTTGTTGTTATGTGCCGTTGAGTCAGCCCTAACTCATAGCGACCCCTCCTTGGGTTTCCGAGGCAGTATCACTACGGAAGTAGGATTGCCCAACCTTCCTTCCGAGGAGTGGCTGGTGGGTTTGAACCGCCAGCCTTCTGGTTAGCAGTCAAGTGCCTTAGCCACTATGCTACCAGAGCTCCCCTTTAACAAATAGTCCTGGCAAAACTGAATATCCATTTGCAGAAAAATGAAACAAGAACCATACCTCACACCATACACACAAACTAACTCCAGATGGATCAAAGACTTAAATGTGAAACCTAAAACTATAAAGTTCCTCAAGGAAAAAATGGAGGCAAATATGTTGTTGTTGTTGTTGTTATGTGCCGTCGAGTCAGACCCAACTCATAGCGACCTCTCCTTGGGTTTCCAAGGCAGTATCATTATGGAAGTAGATTGCCCCATCTTCCTTCTGAAGAGTGGCTGGTGGGTTTGAACTGCCAGCCTTCTGGTTAGCAGTCAAGTTGCTCACGCACTACACTACCAGAACTTGTAGGGGCAAATATAGGGGCCCTACTTTATGACATAAATAGACTGTCAAGCATAACCCAAAATGTACAGACAGCAGAAGATAAGCTAGATGAATGGGACCTTCTAAAAATTAAACTTTTATATGCTTCCAAAGACTTCTCCAAAAGAGTCAAAAGAGATTTTTTTTCCTACAGATTGGGAAAAAAAAATTCACCAATGACATATCTGACAAGGGACTTATCTCTAAAATTTATAGAGAACTTCAACATCTCAACAACAAAAAGACAAATAATCCAATTCAAAAATGGACAAAAGACATGACTAGACACTTCACCAAAGAGGATATTTAGGGAGCCATCAAACACAAGAAATGCTCACCATCATTAGCCATTGTTGTTGTTGTTGTTATGTGCCGTCGAGTCGGCCCCGACTCATAGCGACCCCTCCTTGGGTTTCCGAG
>NW_006921589.1:9712243-9714853 GCF_000298275.1 Orycteropus afer afer
CTTCCTTCCGAGGAGTGGCTGGTGGGTTTGAACCACCAGCCTTCTGGTTAGCAGTCAAGTGCCTTAGGCACTATGCTACCAGAGCTCCCCTGAGTGGTGTTAGGACCTAAGAATTAACCTAAAAATTGGCCCTGCTAGCCAGGGGCTGCGCAGAGGACTGCTCTGGTGGCTGGTGAATAAAAAGGGAAGGAACAAAGAGGAAGGCGGGCTGAGCTATGGGCTTTTATCTGTCTGGAGGGTGTAGCCATTTTGAATGTTTGCAAGTGGTTCAACCACTTTGGATATTTAAAGTGTCAGCATTCTCCCAAATTCCAGGAACTTAAGAATAGCCTCCACTTGCCAGGGTTATCAGGAATTCCATCCTGTGTGCTCAGACAGAGCCTGGGTGCCCTGCCCCCACACACACACCTAGATTTTTTTTTTTTCCTTTTTTCAAGTTTGTTTGTTTTTATCTGTTTTAAAATCATTATTATTTTCTCTTTTTTTTTTTTGTCCCTTTTATTATTATTCTTTATTCTTCCCTTCCCAGGTTATAGTTTTCAGCTTTTTCTCTCTTCCCTGTTCCTGGTTTCAATTTTTTTTCTTTCTCGTGGTTACCCATTCCTTGTTTTTCTTCTTTTTCTTGTTTTTAGTTTTGCATTCTTCCCATTTTTCTTCATTATTCTCCCACTCTATCTTTTTTCCCTTATTACCCTCTCCCCAGATATTGTGAGGTTTTTTTTATTATTTATTCATTTCATTTTTTATTTTTTTGGTGATTATTCCTGTGTGTTTACATAGTATGTTTTTTGTCGACTTGATTTTACTTTTTTGATGATTTTTCAGTTCTTTTTATCTGAGTGGGAGACAGCAACAGTGCCCATATGACACAGCTATACCTGTACCTCCTTCAGCTCCACTAATTGAGTGAGAACCATCATTCCTTCTCCACCAACTGACCAGCAATAAATGACCACCAAGAAGAGCCTGACTCATCCTTAGCTGCTCTTCACAGCTAACAGAGATCTGAATACAACAATGTCACAATGTCTCAGAGACAACAGACCATGACAGTCCACATAAAGAAGCAAGCTAACGTGGTAGAAACAAGAGAGCAGGATTCAGACCCAGAACACATCCCTGAGGAAGAAGCAGCATTGGAAATCCCTGGTAAGGCATTCAAAAGAATTATATTTAGGTATCTTCAAAGGACTGAGAGACAGATCAAGGAAAACACTAAAAAAATTAAGGAAAACACAGACAAAACCCTAGAACAATTTTGAAAGACAATACAAGAACAAAATGACAAAATAAATGAAAAATTAGAAATGATACAAAATCTACAGACAGAAATCCAGATGATTAATTTTAAATTTTCAGAAATAGATAACACATGGAAAGGGCAAAGTAGAATTGATGCAATGAAAGATAGAATTAATAAGATTGAAGACAAATACATGAATAATTCTTTGGAAAGGGACCAATAGAAAAAAGATCAAAACAAAATGAAGAAAGCCTAAGGTTTCTGTGGGATACCATCAAAAGGAATAACCTATGTGTTATCGGAATTCCAGAACAGGAAGAGAAAAAGAAAACCACTGAGAAAATTGTCCAAGATTTGTTGCAAGAGCTTCCCTGATATAGTGAAAGATGAGAATATATCCATTCAGGAAGTCCAATGAATCCCAAACAGGATAGACCCCAAAAGAAAATCACCAAGACATATCATCATCAAACTCATCAAAACCAAAGACAAAGAAAGAATCCTGAAAGCAGCACAGGAAAACAAAAAGTTACTTACAAAGGACAACCAATAAGAATAAGCTCTGATTTCTCAGCAGAAACCATGCAAGCAAGAAGGCAATGGGATGGTATATATAAAACACTGAAAGAGAAAAAATTCCAACCAAGAATTATATACAGCAAAGTTGTCCCTCAAATATGATGGTGAAATTAAATATCCAGATAAGCAGAAATGAAGGGAATTTGTTAAAACCAGACCAACCTTACGAGAGATACTAAAGGGAGTCCTTTGAAAAGAGAACCAATAATAGCAAACAACAATCATCTGTTAACACACAAGATGACATAACCCAGAAACCAACACAGCTATGGAAATATCCAAAGTAAAATAAACTTACGATATTGTAAACAGGGAACCAGAGACATCAATTGGCAAATGAAGACAACTACAATCCCCAAAGAGGGAAAAAATAGTGTAATTACAGAACTTCTAAATGGTGAGGAAGTCGACAAGTTTGCAAGATAGAAGGGACTGTTCTAAACTTGGGGAGAAAATAATAAATCACATGGTAACCTCAAAGAAAAATTATAAACCTTCACATCACAATAAAAAGGAGGACAACCACAAATATTTAGCAAACACTAAAACAAAAGCAACAAAGTAAATGATAACATGATTCATAAACATAATGCGATCATCACAGAAAATTATATGGAACAAAGAAACCAGAAACACCATGAAAAAACACGTAACAAAATGACAGCAACCAATTCATACTTGTTGATAATTCCACCACTCAAGAGATGGAGAGTTGCAGACTGGATAAGAAAACATAACCCACTAATATGCTGTCTACAAGAGACACACCTTAGAGACAAAGACAAAAA
>NW_006921589.1:9726730-9727697 GCF_000298275.1 Orycteropus afer afer
TAACCAAACTATGGTACATACACACAATGGAATACTATGCAACCCTAAAGAATAATGTAGAATCTGCAATACACCACATAACATGGATGAACTTGAAGGACATTATGCTGAGTGAAATAAGTCAATCACAGAAGGATAAATATTGTATTAGTCCATTACTGTAAAAAGTCAACGAAAGGTTTATATATGGAAGGGAATTTTCTTTGTTGGTTACAAGGGGTGGGAGGGGAGGGGAGGGAACACTGATAGATAAGTAAAGAAAAGTATTGATTTGGATGAAGAGAAGGGAAATGTACCAAATGTGAGTGATCAACCCAGTAGCATTGAGGAAGAGGAAGACATAGAGAGGTGCATGGAAGGTATAGACAAAAAAGACGGACCCTTTTGCACACACAGTACTGAGTTGTCAGTGAAGGCAAACACTGATATACAGGTGGATGGGTGGGCAGGCTCAACTATTAGGTACGTCTATGCAGGGGGGATTGTGCCCATGACCAGGTATAGGGTTGATAAACAATATTTTTACAAGTGTGTTTGTACGTTCTGTAAGAATTCCCAGGTATATAAAAGAGCTGATAAGGGACAAGGTTGTAGTCACTTCCTGACCACAGCCAACTACCCAGAGGGAGCAAGTCGTTGGACCTGTGCACTTGGGACCATAGTCCCAGGGGACATCAAGCTCAATTGCCATAACATACTACACAAAAACATTGTTCCACATTTTACTTTGGCGAGTAGAGACTGGGATCTTAAAAGCTTGCAAGTGGCCATGTAAATGCAATGATGGGTCTCTCCTCGTCCAGAGCAAAGAATGAAGAAAACCAAAGATGCACGGAAACAATTAGTCTAAGTGACTGGTACACCATGCAATCTTCAATCAATCCGACTATGAGACCAGAACTTGAAGGTGCCTAGCTACCACTGTCAACCACTCGGAGGGGGATCTATGTAGGAGATTCTGGATAGA
>NW_006921589.1:9728802-9741424 GCF_000298275.1 Orycteropus afer afer
TGCCCAACCTTCCTTCCGAGGAGTGGCTGGTGGGTTTGAACCACCAGTCTTCTGGTTAGCAGTCAAGTGCCTTAGGCACTATGCTACCAGAGCTCCCAGGGTAACCAATAGTAACGAGGAAACAACTGTCACAGTCAAAAGTTACAGTCATACACTGGCATCTTGCTACTGGACAATCCATTGCCGTAGGCTGGACATCTGCAGTTTTTTCCCTTCCTAAAGTCTTAAGGTTCTGCTTTGCTCACTCACTCAGAGGACAGAAGGGGAAATTCTGCCATTTTGTATTGCTGTCCACCTAGGATGAGGAGGAGATTTGTCCTCCTTACCAGCAAAGTCACTCTTCCTGGTATCTTCTTCTGCAGAGGGGTGACAGTTTGGAAAGAATTCTCTCTCTGACCCTCACCCTCTCAAAAGCAAGCAATCCATGTCTGTATGTTATAGGTGATGCGACAGCTATAGTGGGCTGAATGGTTGTCCCCAAAAAAGATATATCCATGTCCTGATCCTCAGAAATTCTGGTATGATAAAGTTTGTGTCTTGAAAGGAGGAACTTCTCCTAGATTATAATGACGTCAAGTGTACCGTTTTAAGAGAGCAGTGGGGGACTTTTGAAATAGACATACAGAGGAGAAGACACATATAGAGAAAAAGGTATTGTGCAGTGGCATCACGAGGGTTAATGTCACCCACTGCAGTAACTCATATTGTCACCTCCCCCATGGACCTCTTCCCATACCAGACCATTCAGAATTCTTAGTAATATTTACTATCAATTTTAATCATAGAATAACATATGTTGTTGTTGTTACGTGCCGTTGAGTCAGACCCGACTCATAGCGACTCTGCCTGGGGTTTCCGAGGCAGTATCACTACGGAAGTAGACTGCCTCATCTTCCTTCCGAGGAGTGGCTGGTGGGTTTGAACAGCCAGCCTTCTGGTTAGCTGTCAAGAGCCTTTAGGCACTACACTACCAGAGCTCCCAGAATAACATATGTTATTGTTGTTGTTATGTGCCATGGAGTCGGCCCCGACTCACAGCGACCGCTCCTTGGGTTTCCGAGGCAGTATCACTACGGAAGTAGGATTGCCCAACCTTCCTTCTGAGGAGTGGCTGCTGGGTTTGAACCGCCAGCCTTCTGGTTAGCAGTCAAGTGCTTTAGCCACTATGCTACCAGAGCTCCTAGAATAACATATAGTAAATATAAATTGTAAATATAGTTATAAATTGCTTAATTGTAATATTGCTTAGATTATATGAACACTAACAAAATTGTTTTGTACAATCCTTGTATGTTGAATTGCATTATTAGTTGCAACCTTATTAGTAACTGAGGGAAAGCCTTTTTTTATTTTTCTCCTTCATTTCATCACTTCGTTCTCAAAAAAAGTTATTGATAGAGGTTCACAAATACTAATTACCTCAATATTGTAGCTCAAACACCAGAAAATTTGACAAAATTAATGCTGATAAACACTAACGGCAACAAAAACACAGGTCATGATTGTAGCATGTGTAGATGAAACCACGTGACTCGAAGCATCATTGTAATTGGGTAATAATGACAGCTCTGAATGGAGGGCATTAGCAGGTTCAGAAAGAAAATTAGCATAGAGTTTTAGCCTTGTAGGTACATTGATGCTTGTAATGTGAGCTTACAGAAAATGTTTTTGCTGTTATAACTAACTACAGGGATATTTTTATAAAAATAATAAATTTCCCCTGAAAACACTGTACAAAAATTTTATAGACAGTCATCTTGGTGTCACCCCCTCTGACAGTGTCACCAGCTGTGTCTTGCACCCCCATAGCCCCCAAGTGACACCAGTGGCATAGTGAACACAGAAGCAGAGATGGAAGTGATGCAGCTACAAGTCAAAGAATGCCAAGAATTGTCACCAAAAGGGAAAAAAAAGGAATGGAACAGATTCACCGCCCCCCACCCCCCACAAGGCTCTGGAGGGAACAGACTTGCCAGACCTTGATTTCAGACTTCTAGCCTCCAGAACTGTGAGGGAATACATTTCTGTCATTGTAAAACACCAGTTTGTGATCATATGTTATGGTTCTTGTTGTTAGGTCCTGTTAAGTTGGTTCTGACTCATAACGACCCTGAGTACATCAGAACAAAACACTGCCCAGTCCTGTGCCATTCTCACAATCATTGCTATGCTTGAGCCCGTTGTTACAGCCACTGTGTCCATCCCTCTCATTCAGGGTCTTCCTCTGTTTTGCTGACCATCTACTTCACCGAGCATAATGGCCTTCTCCAGGGACCAGTCTCTCCTGAGTCCTAAGTACAAGACAGAGTCTCAGCATCCTCACTTGTAAGCAGCATTATCAGCCTTTGTCTCTCCTTTACTTTAGCTATACGTAGGGCTGTGTGGTAGCGCTTGTGCTGTTCGCGATACTGATGATAACCCTTTTTATAATTTTATCCATCAACTATTAGGTGCCAAGCTGTACTTCTTCCAAGACAGATTTGTTCATTCTTCTGGCACTCCATGGCATAGTCAATATTCTTTGCCAGCACCATAATTCAAATGCAACCTTTCTTTTTCAGTTTTCCTTATTCATTGTCCAGCTTTTACATGCGTATGAAGTGATATGATGGCTTGGGTCAGGAACACCTAACTCAGAGTGACCCACTAACTCAAAATGACATCTTTCATTTTTAACACTTTTACGAGTTCTTTTGCAGCAGATTTGCCCAGTGGAGAGAGAAGTATCCAAATCGTTAAAAGCTTGCCTGAAACAGCTAACTGAAGACACAAATAGCCTGAAGGCCTAAATCGTCTCATTATTTGCCTTTCTGTCTCCTTTACTTTAGCTATACGTAGGGATGTGTGGTAGTGCTAGTGCCACTCATGATACTGATGATGATCCTTTTTTATAATTTTATCCATCAATTATTAAGTGTCAAGCACTGGTGAGAATAACTTGCACAGGTTATCTCATTCTGTTTCCTGTCAGGTGTGTACCATTTTAACCCTATCTTTTGAAGAACTTTTTGTTAACTGCCGTCAAGTTGGCCCTTGACTCATGGCTGCATCACACACAATGGAACAAAACGCTGCCCAATCTTGCACCATCCTCTTGGCCAAGTATAGATCAGACTACGATTCCCCATAGGGTTTTCACTGACGGATTTTTCAGAAGCAAACCTCCAAGCAAACCTTCCTCATCTGTCTTAGTCCAGAAGCTCTGCTGAAACCAACTTGGCATCATACACTCACTCAACAAAAAAAAAGGGAGCTCTGGTGGCATAGTGCCTAAGGCATTTGACTACTAACCAGAAGTCTGGTGGTTCAAACCCACCAGCCACTCCTTGGAAGGAAGATTGGGCAATCTAGTTCCGTAGAGATGTTGTTGTTGTTAGGTGCCGTCGAGTCATCTTTGACTCATAGTGACCCTATGCACAGCAGAACAAAACATCGCACAGGCCTGCACCACCTTCATGATCCCTGCTATACTTGAGCCCATCACTGCTGCCACTGTATCAATCCATCTCGTTGAGGGCCTTCCCAGTCAGTGAAAACCCTATGGGGAACCGTAGTCTGATCTATACTTGGCCAAGAGGATGGTGCAAGATTGGGCAGCGTTTTTTTCCATTGTGTGTGATGCAGCCATGAGTCAAGGGCCAACTTGACGGCAGTTAACAAAAAGTTCTTCAAAAGATAGGGTTAAAATGGTACACACCTGACAGGAAACAGGTTTCATCGACCCTCCACCTTACCAAGCATGACATCCTTCTCCAGTAGAGATACCACATCAGAAACCCAAGGAGGGGTCTCTATGAGTTGCAATCAACTGAATAGCATCATAACAATGTGTAAGCTGTCACTGACAGTGGTGGCTGCTCATGGGATACATTGGCCAAGATTTGAATCCAGGACTCCAGCATGCAAGGTGAGAATTCTACCACTGAACAGCCACTGCCCTCCTGAAGACCTTAACCCATAACAATGGTAACCTGAAAATAAGTTCAGTTTATTTCTCTAGATACTTATATAGCCTTTTCCCCTGGAACTAAATGATTCTAGTTCTCTGTTCATTTGTTTCTCACACCATTAAATATGGGGCTCCAGTAGACCCTGTTGCTTAACTCCCTTTCTCTCCTTCCTTGTACTTCTCTGTTCCAGTGTCTATCCATGCCTTTGTTCTCTGACTGAGGAAACACCTGCTTCTCCTTCCAGGACAGGCCATCACCAGGACCACATGCTCTTTATTCCTCAGGGTCCCAACATTTCGGGCCCTTCTTCTTAGGACCCCTCTCTAAAAATTATCCAGGAGACATCCAATGAAGAAAGTCCATGCCATCCTTGTTTGCTTCCTGGACATTTCTATAAATGGCCCTGTTGTGACAGGAAATGACAAACAGATGCCTCTCAACCCTCAGTGTTCCCAAGGTGACTGATCATAAGGTCAATATGTGGGCAGGAGACAAAGCCGGGTTTTTTAATTGATTGTGCTCCACCTTACAGCTGCAATAGATTAGTGACAAATTCTATTCAATAAAAGAATGAACACACACAAAAAAAATTCTATTCAAATAAATTTTACTTTTGTTGTTGTTTTCAAGCCAGAGAGGTATGCAGGGGTGAATGTGAACTTATTTAAAGTGTCAGGTAGGGAAGTGAAAAAAAAAAAAAAATTTAATATTGCATGACAAATGTAAAATTGCATTTATATCTAAGAAGAATGAGGCACTCATGAAACTTCCTGGCAGAAGCTGGGGTAGGTACTCATATTACATCACAAACATTTGCCTTCTCCCCTTCTTTTCCCTCCCAATTTTTTTTAAAAACAGGACTAGGCTTTTCCTTATCCACATCAATTTCTTCTTTGATAAGAAAGACACCAAAACTGTAAGGAAAAAGATGAATCTAAAATATTCAGGGCCTGTTTTATAACAAATTTATCAGAACTTTATTCTATGACAGAAAGGAGCCCTGGTGGCATACTGGTCAAGTGCTCAGCTGCTTACCAAAAGGTCAGCAGTTCAAAACCACCATCCACTCCATGGGAGAAATATGCGGCAGTCTGCTTCGGTAAAGATTACAGCATTGGAAACCCTAGGGAGCAGATCAACTCAACAGCAACAGGTTTGGTTTGTTGGGGGGAGGTTGTGCAACAAATGAGTGCTACTCTCTTCTGAGGAGTGATCTTAGGAGGCAAAATACTAATCCCAGCAATGTCAGAACTTCACTCAAAATTTCTTGGCACTTCTTTTACATAATGCCTTTAGAGCCTGTTTATAAACCAACCAACATGAAAATCAGTGTAACTCCTTCAATTCACATTTCAGTTTTTGGACCAAAAAATTACACTGTTTTCCCTAGGCTGTTGATAGTACACTCAGAGCAGTGGTTCTCACCCGGGGGCAATTTTGTTCCCCTAGGTGTCTCAAATGGCTTGCACTTAACTGTCAGCTGAAAGGTTGGCAGTTCAAACCCACCCAGTGGCACCATGGAAGAAAGACCTGGCAATGTGTCTCGGTAAAGATTATAGTCAAGAAACCCTGTGGAGCTCAGTTCTACTGTGTAACACATGGGCTTGCCATGAGTCAAAATCAACTCAACTGCTATGAGGGTTTTTTGTGGGGACATTTGACAATGTCTGGAGTCATTTTTGGTTATAGTGATGGGCAGGGGCTGCTATTGACATCTGGTTTGTAGAGATCAAGCAAGCTGCTAAACACTCAACAATGCACGAGCAGCCCCCACAACAATCGCTCAGAAACTGAGCTGTGCAAAGAGCACAATTATGTGGCCCAGGAGGTCCCTGGGTGGCACAGTTTGTGCTCAAATACTAACCTAATAGTTGGTGGTTCATATTTGCCAAACAGCAGTGCAGAAGAAAAGCCTACTGATCTGCGTCCATGAAGATTTTGGCCAAGAAAACCCTATGGAAGACAGTTCTACTATGTAACACATGGAGTGAGCATGAGTCAAAATCAACCTGATAACTATGCGTTTTTTTGTTTGTGTGGACAATGAAATCTTTTTGAGTTCTGATTCACTTCAAGACAACACTGTCAGACTCTTTAATCTCAAAGTATATTCCCATTGGAAATGTTTCTCTCATGTAGATTTATCTACTAGGTTCTGAAGAACAACAGTATTGCTTGTCTTTCCTTAAGGAGTTTTATTCTAACTAATTAGAAAATCACTAATGCTGGTAATACATAAATATAAATCGTAAGCAGTGGAAATAACCACAAAACAAGTGATTTACCAGCACCACCACAATAACAACAACAAAAACCTATCATTTCAGCATGCCTAAGGCACTTCTAGAGCTCTGGTAGCATAGTGCCTAAAGCACTTGACTGCTAACCAGAAGGCTGGTGGTTCAAACCCACCAGCCACTCCTCAGAAGAACAGTTGGGCTATCTACTTCCGTAGTGACACCACCTTGGAAACCCAAGGAGGGGTCGTTATGAGCTGGGTCCAACTTGATGGCACATAACAACAACAAAGGCACTTCTGGTTAGTCTGTCAGTCTGTCGTACTACAGTGGCTTGAGTGGTGCAGTGATGCCATCTGCATTTCAAATACCAGCAGGGTTACCCATGGTAGACAGGTTTCAGTGTAGCTTCCAAACTAATGCAGATTAGAAAGAAGGGCCTGGCAATCTATTTCTAAAAAACCTGGCCAGTGAAAATCTTATGACTAGCAATGGAACATTGTCTGATGCAATGCCAAAAGATGAAGCCCTCAGGTTGGAAGGAACTCAGAATATGTCTGTCGGGGAGCCGTCTCCTCAAAGCAGAGTTGGCATTAATGACATAGATGGAGTAAGCTTTTGGTACCTTCATTTGTTGATGTTGCATGACACAAAATGAGAAGAAACCATTACATACATCATTAATAATCAGAACATGGAATTATGAAGTATGAATCTAGGAAAACTGGAAGTCATCAAAATTAAAGATCAACATTCCAGGCATTAGTGAGCTGAAATGGACTGGTATTGGCCATTTTGAATCTGACTATCATATGGTCTACTATGCTTGGAATGAAAAATTGAGGAGGAATGGCATCACATTCATCATCAAAAAGAACATTTCATGATCTATCCTGAAGTGCAACATTGTCAGTGATAGGATAATATCCATATGCCTACAAGAAAGACCAAGACCAAGGAACAGAAGATTTCAAAGAGCAGCTGGAAAAGACAAAGTTGATTATTATAATGAAATGTGCAAAGATCTATAGTTAGAAAACCAAAGAGAAGAACACGCTTGGCATTTCTCAAGCTGAAAGAACTAGGGGAAAAAATTAAGCCTTAAGTTGCAATATTGAATATTCTATGGACAAAATATTGAATGATGTAGGAAACATCAAAAGAAGATGAAAGGAATTACAGTCACTGTACCAAAAAGAATTGGTCGATGTTCATCCATTTCAGGAGGATGAAGAACCATTGGTTCTTATGATCAAGAACCATTGGTATTGAAGGAAGAAGTCGAAGCTGCACTGAAGGAATTAATGAAGAACAAGGCTCCAGGAATGGAGATGTTTCAACAAACGGATGCTGCTCTGGAGGCACTCACTCATCTATGCCAAGAAATTTGGAAGACAGCTACCTGGCCAAATGACTGGAAGAGATCCATATTTGTACCCATTCCAAAAAAAGCTGGTCCCATAGAATGTGGAAATTATCAAACAATATCATTGATATCACATGCAAGTAAAATCTTGCTGAAGATAATTCAAAAACAGTTGTATCAATACAGTAACAGAGAACTTCCAGAAATGCAAGGTGGATTCAGAAGAGGATGTGGTACGAGTGATACCATTGCTAATGTCAGATGGACCTTGGCTGAAAGTAAAGAGTACCTGAAAGATGTTTACTTGAGTTTTATCGACTATGCAGAAGCATTCAGTTGTGTAGATCGTAAAAATTTATGGATAACATGGAGAAGAATGGGAATTCCAGAACACTTAATTGTATTCATGAGGCACCAATACATAGAGGCTGTTGTTCAAACAGAACAAGGGGATACTGCATGGCTTAAAATCAGGAAGGGACTGTATAAGGATTGTAACCTTTCATCATACTTATTCAATCTGTATGCTGAAAAAATAATCCAAGAAACTGGACTATATGAAGAAGAGCATGGCATCAGGTTTGGAGGAAGACTCATTAACAACCTGCAATATGCAACTGATATACAACTTTGCTTGCTGAAAATGAGGACAACTTGAAGCACTCACTAATGAAGATTAAAGACTACAGCCTACAGTATGGATTACATCTCAGCATAAAGTAAATGAATATCCTCACAACTGGACCAATAAGCAGCATCACCATAAATGGAGAAAATAATTGAAGTTGTTAAAGATTCCATATTATTTGGTTCCATAGTCAACACCAATGGAAGCAGCAGTCAAGAAATCAGATGACATATTGCACTGGACAAATCTGCTGCAAAAGACCTCTTTAAAGTGTTGAAGAGCAAAGAAGTCTCTTTGAAAACTAAGGTGTGCTTAACCCAAGCCATGGTATTTTCAATTGCATCATACTCATATGAGAGCTGGACAATGAATAAGGAAGACAGAAGAAAAGTTGGAGCTTTTGAGTTGTGTTGACGGAGAAGAATACTGCAAGTACCATGGACTGCCAAAAGAACTAACAAATCTGTCCTGGAACAAGTGCAGCTGGAATGCTCCTTAGAAGTGAGAATGGCTAGACTTTATCTGACCTACTTTGGTCATGTTGTCAGAAGGGCATCAAGCTTGGTAAAGTGGAGGGTCAACGCAAAAGGGGAAGGCCCTCGATGAGATGGATTCACACAGTGGCTGCAACAACGGGCTCAGGTATAGCAAGGACTGTGAAGTTGGCACAGGACTGGGCAGTGTTTCATTCTGTTGTACACAGGGTCGCTATGAGTCAGAGCTGACTCGATGTCACCCAACAACAACAACAAGGAAGACCAGTTAATACTACTATTATTCAAATTTACACACCAACCACTAATGCAAAATAGAAATTGAAGATTTTCACTAACTTCTGCAGTCTGAAATTGATCAAACATGCAATCAAAATGCATAGATAATTACTGGTGATTGGAATGCAAAAGTTACAAACAAAGTTAAAGGATCATTAGTTGGAAAACAGGGCCTTGATAACAGAAATGATGCCAGAGATTACAGGATAGATTTTTCCAAGACAGCAATTAAACCATTGCATTTACCTTTATTCAACAATATAAATGGCAGCTGTACACAAGGACCTCACCAGATGGAATATACAAGAATTAAACTGACTATATCTGTGGCAAGAGACAATGGAGAAGTTCAATATTATCAGTCAGAACAAGGCCAAGGGCCAAATGCTGAGCAGACCATCAACTGCAAGCACATGTTAAGTTGAAGAAAATTAGAACAATTCCACAAAAGCCAAAGTATGATCCTGAGTATATCCCACCTGAATTTACAGACCATCTCAAGAATAGACTTGATACACTGAATACTTAAAAACAAAGACCACATGAGATATGGAACGACATCAACAATATCACACATGAAGAAAGCAAAAGGTCATTAAAAAGACAAGAAAGAAAGAAAAAAACAAAATGGATGTTAGAGGAGACTCTGAAACTTGCTCTTGAATGTGGAATAGCTAAAGCAAATGAAAAAATGTTGAAGTAAAAGAGTTGAACAGAAGATTTCAAAGGGCAACTCAAGAAGACAAGTTAATTCATTATCACGAAATGTCTATGTTTATTACCATGAAACTAAAAGGGAAGAACACACTCAGCATCTCTCAAGCTGAAAGAAACTGAAGGAAAAATTTAATCCTTCAGTGCAATATTCAAAGATTCTATGGGCTAAAACATAGCATCAGTTGTAAGGATAGCACAGGACCAGATAGTGTTTCATTCTCTTGTACACAGGGTCACTATGAGTCGGAACCCATTCAATGACACCGAACAATAACAAGGCACTTCTCTGCCCTTCTGACATCCACCTTTAGGGTGCTGAAAATAATGCTACAATTAGAAACTTTTGTTCTAATCTTCCACTTGGAATCTAGGGAATATGATGGTTTAAGGCCAAGATTGCCTGCTACACTCCTGAACTTGTGGAATGCTTATTTTTCTTCTAAATAGTCAAAAGCTGCATCAGCTGAAATGATGTATCTAACATTGTAAAAAGTGATTGGATTAAAATTCAGAAAAATCAATAAATGCCGAGAGAAAAATCATTCCTGAATACACTAGGGACCATCTGAACTGGACAGCATTCTATTGGGAAGTTCTCAAAAATACTAGTTTGCATTTGAGACAAAGCACCCCAAATTCTGCCTATGGTAACCAGCCCCCAATATTGTTCTCAATGGTCCCACATCCTGGTACCCACAAAAAAAGAAAAAACTCACTGCCATTGAGTTGATTACAACTCATAGCAACCCTCATTGGACTCCCAAGGCTGTAAATTTTTATGGAAGCAGACCGCCTCATCTATCTTCCGCAGAGCAGCTGGTAGGTTCAAACCACTGACCTTTTGATTAGCAGCCAAATGCCTTAATCACTATACCACCAGAGCTCCTGCACTCCTCCCACAACTCTGTAATCGCCTCCCCACATTTTAGTAGGAATATTCTGTACGACAAATAGTGTGTGGCAGAAATGATAATATGCTACTTCTGAAGAAACTATGCTATGTATTAAGTTTGCCTATGGACAGGCTCACATTGGGAATGACTGAGGGTGGCTTATAGATAGCAGCCTGCATAGAACTGAAAGCTGCCAGCAAGCTTGTGAGTGAGATTGAAGAAAATTTGCTCTCAGTCAAGCCTTCAGATGAGACCATAGTCCTAACTGACAGCTTGATTGACCATAAGCCAAAAACCACACTGCTGGGCCATTCCTCAATTGATAGCTCTCAGATAATTTGTGAGGTAAGAAGTGTTCACTATTTTAAGATACTAAGTTTTGAGATTTTTTTTTCCCCCCTAGCAACAGATAACTAATACATTGCCTTAACCATATCCTCAGGCTTAACAGGGATTACCATTGTGGTAGCTAAGGTTGTGTGTCAACTTGGCTGGGCTGTGGTTTTGAGTGGCTGGGCAGCTGAATGTATATAGTTATTCCCCATGATGACATTGGATATGGTGTAATCAAATCCATGGTGGAATCTACTGGGAGCAGCTAGTTAGTTGTCTTCAGGGTGTGGCGTGTTTCTAGTATATATAGACAAGCTTTGAGGAAGGTCTCTAGCTTTTTGGCACCTTTGGATCCTGCACTGGCTGTGTCTAGATCTCCATTTCCTGGACTTGAACCAGTGGCCTGCTGTGTTGTCTGCCAATCTTGGAATTGTTCCTGGACTTGAACTAGTGGTCTGCCATGTTGTCTGCTAATCTTGGAATTGTGCCATTTTACCTGACAACCTTGGGTTTGTCAGCCTTAGCAGCCAGCAGATGCTTGAGGTAGGAGATTACTCTAGCTCCAGTGGGTCTGGAACAAGAAGCAGACCTTATGCCCAACGTCAAGCAGCCTTCACCCAGCCTCTAGAGCTGGCACTCTGAATTCAGACTTCTAGCCTCCTACACTGTGAAAGAATAGAGTCCTGTTTGATAAAGCCGTCTACCAGTGGTATTTCTGTTGTAGCAGTACTAGGGAACTAAGACAGTCATGGAGGAACAAGTCCATGGAACATCTAAAGTCAGGGTCAAAGGAAGGGAAAGGTTTTAGGAACTCTACGTCTAAGAATAAATAGGAGGGCAAAAGCTGAGATTCCAGGTACATCTCAGAAATGGGTACAGCATGGGAAAGTCAGAGACAGCTACTATAAGACATCCATAAACTTCTAGAACTAGCTTGTTATTTTTTCTAGTCTCTTGCACTAACATGCTGTACCCATTTCTGAGATGGTAACTGGAATCTCAGCTTGGAAAAAGCTCTGACGGCATAGTGCTTAAGGCACTTGACTGCTAACCAGAAGGCTGGCGGTTCAAACCCACCAGCCACTCCTCGGAAGGAAGGTTGGGCAATCTGCTTCCATAGAGATACTGCCTCGGAAACCCAAGGAGGGGTTGCTATGAGTTGGATCTGAATCAAAGGCAGTGAGTTTGGTTTGGTTTGGTACTTCCTTGGAGTGGTCGACACATTTAAAAAAAAAAAAAAAAAAAAGCTGTGGTCTTCTCACTGAGACAGCAAACAAGAATCAAGCTGAGAAAACGGAGTTGTGTTCCAGGTTAAAACTTCATACTTTCATCTCTAAATCCTCTCAAGCTATTTTCACATCCCACCCTCTCCACCAGCCCCATTCTGCCTTCTTATTTGCCAAAGACACTTTCAAAAATTCCTTTTCTAGGATATCAATTGTGTAAACCCCAAGCAAGGATTCCAAATCTATCCCTTGAAGCTCCTTTTCTCTTTTGCACGTGGCAAATAGGACTCACTAAGGGTCATGCAGTGAATTGCTTGATGTGGCCCTTCTAGCCATTGTCCTCCATTCTGTGGTGTTTCGTAAATCCCATTATCCATGCCTGTTTGGGGTGGTGTGGTAGTTAAGGTCAGGTATCAACTTGGCTGGGCAGCTGGTAGTAGTCATTCCCTACAATGACTGGCAATCGACTCTGTGATGGGATTTAGGTTAATTCTGTTGG
>NW_006921589.1:9748749-9759509 GCF_000298275.1 Orycteropus afer afer
GAGGCGTTACAGTGAAATTCAGAACCCTAAGACTGGGGAAATTACTGGGAGGAGGAGGAGGGGTTAATGTCTGAGATGATGGAGTGGCATGGTAGTTTGGACATTTGGGACATCTTTGACCTCCGCCTCATGGGGACCAGCCTCGTGCTGATCTTTCTAAGAGAAATTGTTCAAGCAGGTCAGAATTGAGAGCGATCCTGGAGATCATCTACTCCCATCCATGCATGTTGCAAACAGGGAAACTGATGCCCAGAGAGGTTACAGAGGCTCCCCAACATTCTGGGTCAGTTGCTGCGGAGCTGACTGGACCTGAGTCTCCCTGGTTCCATTCTAGTGCTCTCTTCACCAGGTCACACGAATGCCATCGTCCTTCAGCTGCCACGGCTCAACAGCCTACAAGAGCAGCACAAGAAGAAGCCTCAAGCATAAGAGAGATTCCAGCTTCCCTACAACTGCAAAGGCTTCATTCAGCAGCTGTCCAGGGCTCTGCCAAGCCTGCTTCCTCCACTCAGTTACACACAGCGCTGCGGGCACATCAGGCTGAGCAACTCTCTGGGGCCCCATCTGTTAATTGAAGCCACTGTCAGGTTTCCGCCTGTATGATGGATGATCAAAGATTTCTTCTCCCTTTCTTTATCACCCTCTTATTTCACAGCAACATTAGGTCAAATTACAAGTAAGAAATACTATGATCTATTTTAAAATGGAAATAAAACAGTCAAAGGGAAAGGATAGGTCTAATCACTTAGATATTTTCAAAGTTTGATGCCAAGAAACGTCCATTTTTCAAAGGAGAAGAAAATCTCACTTTGGACAATTCCATCTAATTGCATGAGCTCAGCATTGGCCCAGTCCCTCCTACCCATGTTTCAATTCCCAGCTGCTGAACCTATAAGCTGGGTCTGAGGTCCTTCAGGTACTGGTTGCATCAGTGACCAGCAAATTAATAGCCTATGTCTATATTGACATTTGTGTTCTCAACTTAATGGTTAATGTATTTAACGAACAGCTTCTGTCCTCATTAAGAGGGTAGGATGTCAAATGTATCAGACAGGGCAATATGATAAATAGATGGATTTTTCTTTCCTCATTCCCAGAGTTAAATGCTTTTCATTCATCCCATAAACATTCATTTTTGAGTACCTACTATATGAGCCCTTGGCCCTAGGTGAGGTCTGCAGCCACCAACTGAATGGTACTACCCTTCCCTAAAAGTTGCTCAAGCTCAGAGGGGAGTAGAATAAGCCAGTCCAGTCACCCAACCGGGTCGAGTTGAATGCTCTGAAACTTTCTGAGCTGAATAAACATGATTGAATAGAGTAATCATTAGGGTGGGGACAAAAATGTCAAACTCAGCACAAATCTACACATTTTCTGAGTGTTGATGATAATAATAATAAACCAAAACAAAAAAAATAAACACCCAAACTGGTTGCCGGTAAGTCAAATCCAACTCATGGCAACCCCACAAGGGGCAGAGTAGAACTGTGCTCCACAGGATTTTCCAAGTCCGAGACCTTTCAGAACTAGATCTCCAGGCCTCTTTTCCAAGGTGCTTCTGAGTAGACTTGAACTGTCAACCTGTCAGTTAGTAGCCCAGCACTCAACTGTTTGTACTACCCAGAGTCTCCAACCACCAATAATGGGAGGGGTGTTATCCAACAAGGGTAGAACCAAGAATTGCCCATCTCAAGTAATAGGGGCAGCAGGAGTTCTATCCAACAAGGAAAGACCAACTATTATGTGCAGGTAAAGTTTTCCAGACCCTGAAATCATGACAAAATCTCTCTTCTCACTTCCTCTGCACTGATAGAGCACTCTCTCAACTTCCTACAGCACTGGTTGTGTTTTGTCTTTCACCATAGCTATTTGTAGATAAGCCTGGCTCCCCTTCTGCCTGATAAGTTCTTGGGGATTCTGAGTCTCTGGTGCCTATACCACTGTCTGGTTCTGTTGATTCTTCAATCACTGTTAGTCGAACTGAACAGAAATTCCAAAATGGGGGATGTGTTTCCTGTCATGGACAGCTTCCCTCCAATCACCTAACCACTTAAGTCCATAAATGTAGACAGAAGTTGTTAAGGCACAGACCCTGGAGCCCAGCTGTCTGTGTTTGGATCCTGGCTGGCACTTACTAGCTGTGTGACCTTGGGACAAGATATTTATCCACTCTGGGCACCAGTTTTCTCATATAGAAAACAGGAACAGAAATAATAGTTAGCAGTATTGCTGTGAGGTCTAAATGTATTGATATATAAAAAAACATGTAGAAAGAAAGAAAAATAAAGAACAAACGGAGTGGGGGAATCATACATTTGTCCTACCCAGGGCAAATGATCCCAAGAATGCTGCTTCCTGTTAGAGGAGGCTTTGTCATTTTCAGAAAGTGGCCCATTTTGGAGTTGGAGCAATATCTAGCTGAGTCTCAGTTCCAAGCTTTAAAAGTTTTTCCCCTTAATTTCCCTTTTTTTTTTTTTTTTTTTGTATTAAAGAAAAACTATAACAAAGACTAAGCATTTACTACAGAACTCAGTGATTCCTACCTTAAAAGATTAAAGAGAATTAAAAGCAAACTGGTGGGCTTGACAATATTTTGAGTGTCTCAGTCTACTCTATTTGCCTTTAAATATGTATTGTGTGAGGAAACTGAGCCCCAGCAAAGTAGAAACCATATCCTTTAATCTCTGACTTCACATCCCTTAATGCAGGATCAGACACATAGTATTTCAAAAAATGTTTCATGAACGAACAAATTAATTAATTGCTCATTTTATTTGTGGTCATATTGTCTTTTTTATACTGTCCCTTGATATATTTATATATGTTTGTTTGTATCATATATGTGTGTGTGTCTGTCTGTGATATATACATATAACACATACACATATATATAACATATACACATACTTACATATTTATAACACATACCAGAGCTCTGGTAGCATAGTGCCTAAGGCACTTGACTGCTAACCAGAAGGCTGGAGGTTCAAACCCACCAGCCACTCCTCGGAAAGAAGGTTGGGCAATCCTACTTCCGTAGTGATACTGCCTCGGAAACCCAAGGAGGGGTCGCTATGAGTCGGGGCTGACTCGACGGCAAATAACAACAACAACAATAACACATACCAAAAAAAAAAAAAAAAAAAAACTCAGTGGCATCACATTGATTCCAACTCACAGTGACTCCCATTGTGTTTCCAAGGCTATAAATCTTTATGGAAGCAGGTTGCCTCATCTTTCTTCTACAGAATGGCTGGTGGGTTCAAACCACCAACGTTTTGATTAGCAGCCAAATGTCTTAACCACTACACCACCAGCGTTCCCTTACATACACACATATACATATATACACATTCACATGTTGTTGTTGTTGTTGGTATGTATACACATATATATCCATTGTGTACACAGCTGACCAAGCCTCCAAGTCTAAATCCACCTATAACAGGAAGCAGTTTCCAGGAACATTTTTGCCCTTGAGTAGGACAAAGAGCTGCAAATTTTATTTTCTGATTCCCCACAATGATCTCATAACCTGAATTTATAGATTGTGTACCTAACAGTTATAATAGCTATTTCTAGTCCAATTAACAATAGTAATTGCAAATAAAGTGCATCAGGGGGAAAGTACCCCAAATCTTAAATACAATGGCATAAGAGCCACAGGAAAGAGATCAAGCAACATAATTACCCTGGGTTTATCCTACCCCTTATATCCAAAACACTCCTCCCTTTTTCACACCTTCTCTTAGAGACAGACCTAGAAAATCCCCTTCTCTTCTCTTGTAGCCCCTGTGGGTGGGAAAGAGCAAATCTCATGAAGTAATTTATCTTTATACAAGGAACAAAAGCAAAGGCTAATCCTATTCACTTTCTGTTTCAACTTTCTGTCTTCTTCCTGGGTGTTATCTTTGACAACTCAGATGCTAAGCAAGACACTTAAGTAAAACACTATTGTATGTGATAATCAACACATCCTGATGGCATGTTTGGTCAATTTCAGACTGTAGAAGTTGGTAAAAAATCTTCAATTTCCTCATCTTTGGCTTTGGTGGTTGGTGAGTATATTTGAATAATAGTAGTATTAGCTGGTCTTCCTTGAAGGCATGTAGATATTATCCTATCACTGACAGCATTGTATTTCAGGATAGATCTCGCAACATTCTTTGTGACAATGAATGCCACACCATTCCTCTTCAATTTGTCATTCCCAACATGGTACATCATATGATAGTCTGGTTCAAAATGGCCAAAACCATTTCAACTCACTAATACCTAGGATATCAATCTTTATGTGTTCCATTTCATTTTTGATAATTTCTAATTTTTCATACTTCATACATTCCATGTTCTGATTATTAATGGATGTTTGCAGCTGTTTCTTCTCATCTTGAGTCATGTCACATCAGCAAATGGAGGTCCTGAAAGCTGTACTCCATCCACATCATTAAAGTCTCTCTACTCTGAGGAGGCAGACCTTCCACAGTCGTATTTTGAGTGCCTTCCAACCTGAGAGGCTCATCTTCTGGCACTATATCAGACAATGTTTCAGGGCTATTCATAAAGTTTTCCAGTAATATATCAGACAGAGGCCTCCAGCCTCACAGCAACACGCAAGCCACCACAGTACAACAAACTGACAGACTGAGTGGTGGACTACTGTATGCAAATTTTGTCAAGTAGTTTCTCAACCTGGGAGCTCTGGTAGCATAGTGCCTAAGGCACTTGACTGCTAACCAGAAGGCTGGTGGTTCAAACCCACCAGCCACTCCTCAGAAGGAAGGTTGGGCAATCTACTTCTGTAGTGATACTGCCTCAGAAACCCAAGGAAGGGTCACTGTGAGTTGGGGCCAACTCGACGGCACATAACAACAACAACAAGTTTCTCAACCCGAGTTAATTTATGGGAGGGGAAATTTGGAAAGAATTCTAAGTGGTAAAATACCATATGCAGTTTAATCAATGATAAACATAGGATTTTAATAGCATTGAAGAGTTACTTTACAGTATTGTTTCCTCTTTCTAACTATTTAGAAATGGGAGAATTCTTCTGGTTAGCAGTCAAGTGTCTTAGGCACTAGGCTACCAGAGCTCCTTAATTTTAGAAAGAGGTTAAAGAGAAAAGTTGTTTGATTCTAGTCCATTTTATTTAACCAGAAAGGTTACTCTTTTGTCTAGTTTATGAAAGGAAGAAACTCTGGCAATAGAGTCAATTCTGACTCATAGCAACCTCCATGAATTTCCAAGGCTGTAAATCTTTACGGAAGTAGATTCTCCCATCTTCCTCACTTAGAGAAGCCAGTGGGTTTGAACCACTGATCTTCTGGTTAGTAGCCAAATGCCTTACCCACTATACCACCTTGAAGAAAACAATAAAGAGAAAGAGGTAGTAAGAGTGATTCTATGAGACAGAAAATGGAAAATAAAATCTTTCTGCAGATTTAATATCAAGACCATGTTTTAACATGGTTATGCTAAGCACACTTACACAAAAATATATACAAGATTTCTATTTGTATTTTCTGTGAAGTTAATTTTCTTGAGTTTTTATTACACGTTTTTAAGGGAATAAATTATATTTTTGTCCAGTGTTTTACCATAGAAATTCATGTTAATGTCAGCAGTGAAACTCCCATTATGCAACTCCAAGCACTCAGAACATGTACAACTCTACTGTCACCTGATGCTGGTATGTTGGAATTGCAGGGGCAAATCTTTAAAACAATCCTCTAAGACTTTAAATTTGCATTAAAAAGACAGTTTTGTAATTTTCACAGAAAATACAGCTTCAACTGACACCTACGCAAAAGAGAAGGTAATGACTGAAAAAAATCATCTAAATAAAAGCCTTTAAGGGGGAAAAATTGCCCAGTCTTCTTAAAATTACCAATATAAAATTTCTAGACAAGCATACTTCATTGTAAAGCCGTTACAGTGCAAAATATTATGCTTTTTCTTTTTTTTCCTCTTTTGGCAGAAATATTTTCAGGGATTTGAACAATCTCTTAATAGTGGTTAGACAATTGCATTGGTCAGGTACTGATGTAGCTGCTATTAAAAAAAAAAGAGAGAGACTCAAAATAATAAAGATTTATCTAAGATAGAATTTTCTTTTCCTTGCACATAAAAAGCCAGGATATAAATATTTGATAATATTAAGTAAGTACTGTTATTAGTTGTGGTAATGTTACAGTGGTTTATGTCTGGTTGGTTTTTGTTTGTTTGAACTTTCACTTTTAGAGATGAATGAGGGTGATGAAGTGAGCAGATAGATAGCCAAGAGCTATGCATGATCCAAGATTTTATTTTGCTATAAAGGACATTATTGGGATAACTGGAACAACTTGAGTAAGGTCTATCAAACCAAACTCACTGCCATTCAGTCAGATGTCACTCAAAGCAACCCCTCCTTGGGTTTTCGAAGAAGTATCATTGCGGAAGTAGATTGCCCAAACTTCCTTCTGAGAAATGGCTGACGGGTTTGAATAATTGCATCGTGCTAATATTAATTTTCTGCTTTTGATCATTGTACTGTGGTTATATAAGAGAATGTCTTTCTTTTTAGGAACTACACACTGAAAACTTTGTGCGTAAAGAGGCATCATGTCTGTAACTTTTTCTCAGCCAAAAAATGACAGAGAGTGAGAGAAAGCTAGAGAACTAAAACAAAAGTGATGGAATGTTAATATTTAGAGACTCTAGCTGAAAGCTATCTAGGAAAACTGAGCTTTGCTTACATTTTGCTATAAGTATAAAATTATATCAAAATTTTAAAAAGTTAAAAACAGTACTACTGTAGTTCTAACTCAAATTAATTCACTAGATTTTTTTTTTAATATGTGATTCATTTACAGTTTAGCTATCATGTTAGACTTGGTTAAACCCAAATTTCAGAAAAACTGGTAAATTTCATTTCTATACTTGAATTAATCTGAACCTTTTCTCTGATATTAATTACAGTGAACAGAGTAAAAATGGGGAGATTATTTACAACATTACAAAAGTGAGAAGAGGCCACACACATGCACAGCTAACAGTTTTCAAACTATGTCGCCAGCGTTACAGAGCTCACGGCAAACAAGGCTGCCTCAGCTCTCCCCTCTGCCAGAGCTGGGGGAGAAGCCAAGTCCTTGCCTGTAATACTCAGGCTTACATCACATGACATAACAATCTCTCAGCTTCCCTTTAGGAAATGCCTAAGAACTTTAGGTTTTCCTAGTTATTAAACCAAATTGAGCAACACAAAGCCTGATCCTTGTCAGAGTAAACAAAGCTATATCCATGCCCAGGTGGCTGAATAAGACCTCCTCCAGCACCCGATGTTACAGAAATCCAATCTCCCCACGCATAAGCTCGCCAAGCGGTAACAATCCCCAAACATTCTGTTCCACAGTCCTTCTAATGGAGAAATTCCCCTCGTATTGGATCTTTCCAAGCCTCTAGCCTACAAACTCTTTCGCTTCCCCTAATGGTGGCATCAACTTTCAACATGGGACAGAGAGCTTCATTCAAACAGAAGTACACATCTAACCTCAGGGTTTCAAAAGTCAGCGACTACTGTTGTTGGTCAGGTATGTTTTCATTCCAGCACCTGTCTGTCTGTTTGTCATAGCTTGCATGTTGCTATGACGCTGGAAGTTACACTACTGGTATTTCAAATACCAGGGTCAACTATCCTGAACAGGTTTCAAAAGAGCTTCCAGATTCAGATAGAAGAGGAAGCAAGGCCTGACCGTTTACTAAAAATTAGCCAATGAAAACTCTATGGATCACAACAGAACACTGACTGACTATGCCAGAAAAGGTCCCTGGGTGGCACAGTCAAGCAGTCAACTACTAACTGCAAGGCTGGTAGTCTGAAATGACCCAAAGGCTCCTTGCAAGACAAGCCTGGTAATCTGCTTCCTCAAGGTCACAGCCTTGAGAACGCTATGCAGCATTGTTCTACTCTGTACACAGAGGGTAGCCATGAGTCAGAATTAACTTGACAGCAACTAAAAACAACAGAATGGCCCTGGAAGGTGAGCCCCCTGGGTTGGAAAGCACTCAAAACACACACTGGCTACCACAATGGCAAACCAACAATTGTGAAGATGACACAGGACAGGGTAACATTTCATTTTGTTGTATGTGGAGTCACCATGAGTCACAGCTGCTGAACAGCAACTAATAACTAACAACAAAAACACGCTTCCATTTCTCTTTAAGTGATGAGCTGCCACTTACATCCTTCAGCATCTTTCCATGGATAGAGGGTGGGTCATCACATCCCAGGCTAGACCCCATCCTCACCCCAATGGTGGTAACAGCTTTCACTAGCCCTTCCCAAGGGGGGCAATTGAAGGCCAGACCCAGAGGCTACTCATGTGTGGAGACCCTGCCTAATCTGTCAGCTGCCACCCAGCCCCCCAGCAAGTGCTATATTTTCTGTCTTGAAAGCAGCAGAGAAAAACCCTCCCCAGCAGCCCATATGTCTTTGAGAGCAAGAAACTCCTCCTTCCTGAGTCAGCCATAACACCACTGGAGGGGGAATGTCTGTGATGGAAGCTAAGGGAGACCCTTCACTCCCTTTATGCCTAGCTATTCTCAAAGGGCAAAGTCAACTTACTACGTGTTTTTAAAATATTCAGTTCATTACAATGCCCTGGATTTGCCAGGAAACAATCATACCTTCTCTCTTTGGATTTGAAAAGCACATATTGTCAAACAGATTCTCATGCTCCCACAAACTGGGATTTTACTGATAGCGATATTCAGGTTCTTTGAATGTGGGTTTATTGGGCTGTTTGCTTGCTTGCTTGGTTTTTAATTGGAAAATGCTTCACAGGGATGAGTAAAAGAGTATTTCCTCCTCAGCTGTCTACTAAAAATGCCACGCAACCAGATAGGTTTAACAATACTCAAGCATCCTCGCAGACCTGGGATATATAAAATGGCAAATCACCTTGGACGAACAAAGGAAATGTTGTGTGTTCTAAACCTGAAAGCAGGTAACTTCTGCTGGCTTTAAATCCTATTGCTGTGCTGTAATTGAATCTGTGATTCCTTAATGCCTTATCGCAGCTACAACAGAAGCAACGTCTCAGATCCTACTTTACCTTTCTCGAGCTGAGACCCAGAAACCAAATATCAAAGGCTGGCCACAGTTTAAACTAAACAGACTCTTTCAAACTGTTCTGATCACAAGTCACAATACGATTGAGGTTGTGGCTTTTCCCTTGCCATTAGACTTTGCCTCTGGACCTGTCGATGGCCCTTTTCTCTGCATGACTGCTGATCTGATGAGAAAAAAAATTGCTTTGGCCAAAGGCATGTGTTCCATTTCCTGCCCTTGGCAGCTCTGTGCTCTGCAGGACTCTCTCAGAGCTGCTATTGAGCAAATCTCTTCCCTCCACTGTAAATTTGTTAAAAAGGAGGAGGAAAGTTGCAGAAACGCCTGCAAGTAACAGCCTCTGAAATCAATGAAGACAGAGAATTATTCTTGTTCCTGATCCCTTTTTCCTACCACACAGCAAGATGCCAATAACCTTGGCCAGATTCTAACACCTAGCAGACTGCTTCTCCCTCTACCTTTGCAAGGGCATAATATCATAGTTCTCTAACCTGGCTGCAAAGGAGGGCTTGGAAACACCACACCAAACACCAGTGAACCAACTGCCATCAAGTGGACTCTGACTCATGACGGCCCCAAGTGTGTCAGAATGGAACTGTGATCCACAGGGTTTTCAGTGGCTGATTTTTTGGAAGGAGATAACCGGGCCTGTCTTCCAGAGCACCTCTGTGTGAACTTGGAGCTCCAGTTTTTCAATTAGCAGCCAAATGCATTAAACGTTTGTACCAACCAGGGACTCCTGCTTCAGCACATTTCCATTGAAATTGGCATGTTCTAATTCACATGGCCAATCCCTCATTGGTGAAACTGTAGTTTTCACAGCCTTCAGCTAAGTAGTTTTCTTAGCCCCCTAGGAACCTGACACACTGGGTGTGGAATGACCTGTCTGCACAAAGTGAACCCTCTGGGGCTAACTTCACACTTGTTGGTCCTATGAACCCACAGTTCATACCTCAAACAAGGAAGTCAGTAGCAAACCTAGCCAGCTGAGATGGCACTGAAGAGTTTAGAAATCAAGTGTTGCTCCCACTGTTTAATACTTACTCAGTATAACAGGAGTTATACTTGTTTGACAATAAAACAGGAATCCCTGAGTGACACAAACAGCTAAGCATTCAACAATTAACCAAAAGGTTGGCAATTCAAACCCACCCAGAGGCATCTCAGAAGGCAGGCCTGAAAATCTGCTTCCAAACAGTCATAGTCTTGAAAACTATATATACTGCAGTCTACTCGGACTCCTGGGCTCATTATGTGTGAGAAGCTACTAGATGACAACTGTTTTCCCTGTAAAGCATGATGATCAACGCCAAGGACTCCAGTTTGAATGCCAACTCAGACACTTATCACCTGTGCCACGTTGGACAAGTTTCTTTATTTCTTTGAGCATCAATTTTCTCGTTTGTAAAAGGAAGCTACTTCAGAGTTGTGAGAATTGAGTGAGCTAATAGGGTATATAGAACAGTGGCTGACACTTAGTAAATTCTCCATAAAAATTAGCTGTTGTCCTTTGTCTTAGTTTGCTGTTGTTGTTGTTATTTGCCGTCGAGTCGGCCCCAACTCACAGCGACCCCTCCTTGGGTTTCCGAGGCAGTATCACTACGGAAGTAGGATTGCCCAACCTTCCTTCCGAGGAGTGGCTGGTGGG
>NW_006921589.1:9765752-9773080 GCF_000298275.1 Orycteropus afer afer
CAATAATAATAATAAAGAGAATACCAAAAAGCCAGCAGTGGCTATCAAGGACTAAATTTGGCAGGCATGGTTTATTCATCATGACACTCCTTCCTTGAACGCAGACATGCCCTCATAGCCTGCTCAGTCATTGTGGTAGTTCAGTTTGTGTGTCAACTTGGCTAGGCCTGGTTGAACGGCTGGGCAGCTGAATGTAGTATTCCCCATGATGAGACTGGGATTCAACTCCATGGTGGAATCTACGGTCAGCAGCTGAGTAGCTGTCTTTGGGTGTGTGGTCTGCTTCCTGTATATAAGCAGAAGCCTTTGGGGAATGGTCTCTAGCTTATGGCATGCTTGGACCCTGCATGTAGCCATGTTCAGCATGTTCAGCAGCCTGTCATGCCCTGCCGACCTTGGGACTTACAATAGACTTGAATTAATGGTCTCCCGTGCAGTTTGGTAACATCAGGACTGTGCCATTTTCTTTGTCGACCTTGGGCTTCTTAGCCTCAGCAGCCAGTAGCTGCCTGAGTGAAGAGATGCCTCTAGCTTCAGTGGGCCAGGAGCAAAAGGCAGAGCTGAAGCCCAAGGTCGAGAGGTTTTCACATAGCCCCTAGAGCCTGGCCCTTTGAACTTGGACTTAAAGCCTCCAAACTCCTGTTTGTTGAAGCCATCCCATTTGTGGTGTATTCCTGTCAGAGAGCATTAGGGAACCAGAACAGTCATCAACAACAAATGGTCTGTGCAATGCATTGTCTTGAGGAGGAGAATTTAAGATAAATCACTTACAGACAAGGAATTCTTGTTCCAAATAAACTAATTATAGAAATCTCCCTACAACCTCACATCTACTTGTATCTATGTGTACAAGAGTGCACATGTGCACACACACAAATACACAATTCATCGATACTCAAAGACAACTCTAGTAAATACCCTTGATTACTTGATAGATGGGAGACAACGCCTGTACGAATATTAGTTTCCATAGAGTTTTAGAGCCTCTTTTCATGTTGTTGTTGTTGTTATGTGTTGTCGAGTCAGACTCAACTCATAGCAACCCCTTCTTGGGTTTATGAGGTGGTATCACTATGGAAGTAGATTGCCCAACCTTCCTTCCGAGGAGTGACTGGTGGGTTTGAACCGCCAGCCTTCTGGTTAGCAGTCAAGTGCCTTAGGCACTACGCTACCAGAGAAAATTGAATTACTGACAGGGTAAAAGTCAATGGCTATTTAGTGACCAAGAGGCAGGTCACCTGACCCAGTTATAGCTTGTGTGCTATGTGGACACTTTCTTGACCTTAACATTAGAATCTCTTATAAGGTCTCAACACCTTATGGATTAGTGTCCTTCCAAATTCAGTGTGTGTGTGTGTGTGTGTGTGTGTGTGTGTAGCAGTGTTGTATTTTTCTTAGGAGATCCTTGAGACTATTCTGCACTAAGTTACTTTGCATCCAAAACTCTCTTGAATCAAATTTGCTGGTTGAGGTTGATGGCTGTTCACTTCTACATGTACAAACACATTCTTTGTCCTATATATTCCAGTCATTTGCTCACAATTCTATGTTTAAATTTCTTTCTAATTGAAATTTCTTATTTATTGACATAAATTCAACATTTAGCTTGTTATTTTAATAGTTATTGTAACAATTAACCTATAATTATTTTCATCACTAACATAATTATTAAATAATAACTTGTGAGTTCATTAACATAATAATTCTCATTAACTGCATGCCATCTCACAATGAGATTATTCTGTGAAGATCAGGCAGAAAATATAGGATGTAAGCACAATGAGTCTCCTTGGAGCTGGCTGGGCAGATTTTCAAACATTAGGCTTCAGAAGGTGGGGGAAGAAAGGGTGTTGGGTGGAAGGGGAGCTGCAGTATCAAAGTAGTGACAACATTAATTAGAGCAATAAATGAACAAGAAAAAGTAAAATGAGCAACTATTGAAAGATATTAAGAAAATACTACTAAAAAAGAGGTTAAGATTGATCATAAAAATAAGCTTTCATCTTTGTATCCACCACTCAGCTGTCAGTATGTTATATTGTGGTCGCTTGTGTGTGGCTGTGATGGTAGAAGCTGTACCACTGGTATTTCAAATACCACCAGGTTCACCCACGGTGGACAGGTTTCAGCAGAGCTTCCAGACTAAAGCAGACTGGGGACAGGGTCATCCACTTCTGAAAAAATTTGGCCACTGAAAACTTTATGAATAGCAGTGTAACACTGTCTGATATAGTGCTGGAAGATGAGTTCCCAGGCACTCAAAATACATATGGGGAAGAGCTGCCTCCTCAAAGTAAAATCGACCTTAATGAAATGGATGTAATAAAGCTTTCTGGACCTCCACTTGCTGATGGACTATAACTCAAAATGGGAAGAAACAGCTGCAAACATTTGTTAATAATCAGAACAGGGAATGTACAAAGCCATTTTGAAGCTGACAATCATACGGTGTACTATGCCAGAAATAAAAAATTGAAGTGGAATGGTGTCACATTCATGCTCAAAAAGAACATTTCAAGATCTAACCTGAAGAACAATGCTGTCAGTGATAGGGTAATTGCCATATGCTTACAAGGAAGATCAGTTAATACTACTATTCAAATTTACACACCAACCTCTAAAGCCAAAGATGAAGAATATTTTTACCAACTTTTTCATGCTGAAATTGACCAATCATGAAACCAAGATGTATTGATAATTACTGGTGATCAAAATGTAAGAGTTGAAAATGAAGAAGCATCAGTAGTTGGAAAATATGGCCTTACTGATAGAAATGATACTGGAGATCGTACGATAGAATTTTGCAACACCTACGACTTATTCTTTGCAAATCCCTATTTTCAACCATATAAACAGTGACTATACACACAGACTTCACCACAAGGAAAACACAGAAATCAAATCAACCACATCTGTGGAAAGAGGCAATGGAGAAGCTCAATATCGTCAATCAAAACAAGGCCAGGAGTGGACTGTGGAACAGACCTCAATTGCTCATATTTATTTCATATTTATTGTTCAAGCTGACGTTGAAGAAAATTAAAACAAGTCCATGAGAACCAAAATACGAGCTTGGTTATATCCCACCTAAATTTAGAGACCATCTGAAAAATAGATCTGACACACTGAATACCAATGACCAAAAAAAACTAGACGAGTTGTGGGATGACATTAAGAACATCATACATGAAGAAAGTATAAGGTCCTCAAAAAGACAGGACAGGAAGAAAAATAGATGTCAGGAGAAACTCTGAAATTTGCTCTTGAACAGAGAGCAGCTAAAGTAAATGAAAAAAAAATGATGAAGTACAAGAGTTGAACAGAAATTTCAAAGGGTGGCTCAAAAAGACAAACTTAAAGTATTATAATGAAATGTGCAAAAACCTGGAATTAGAAAACCAAAAGGGAAGAACACACTCAGCATTTATCGAGCTTAAAGAAATGAAGAAAAAAATCAAGCCTCAGGTTGAAATACTGAAGGACTCTATGGGCAAAATATTGAATGATGCAGGAAGCATCAAAAGAAGATGAAAGGAATATACAGAGTCACTGTACCAAAAAGAACTGGTCAACATTCAACCATTTCAGGAAGCAGCATATGATCAAGAACCAATGATACTAAGGGAAGAAGTCTAACCCACACTGAAGGAATTGGCAAAAATAATAATAATAATAATAATAATAAGCCTCCGGGAATTGAAGGAATATCCTTTTGAGATGTTTCAACAAATGGATGCAACACTGAAGGAGCTCATTCATTTATGCCATGAAAGGTGGAAAACAGCTTGCTGGCCAACCAACAAGAAAAGATGCATATTTGTGCCTACACCAAAGAAGGGTGATCTAACAGAATGCAAAAATTTTCTAACAATGTCATTAATATCACATGCAAGTGAAATTTTGCTGAAGATCATTCAAAAACAGCTGCAGGATTACATCAACAAGGAGCTGCCAGAAACTCAAGCTGAATTCAGAAGAGGGCATGGAATGAGGGATGTCATTGCTGATGTCAGATGGATCTTGGCTAAAAGCCAAAGAATACCAGAAAGATGTTTACCTGTGTTTTATTGACTATCCAAAGGCATTCAACTGTATGGATCATAACAAACTATGGATAACATTGCAAAGAATGGGAATTCCAGAACACTTAATTGTGCTCATGAGGAATCTGTACATAGACAAAGAGGCAGTCATTTGAACAGAACAAGGGGATACTGCATGATTTAAAATAAAAAAAGTGTCCTTCAGGATTGTATCCTTTCACCATACTTATTCAATCTGTACGCTGAACAAATAATCCAAGAAACTGGACTATATGAAAAATTATAAGGAATGAAGATTGGGTGAAGACTAATTACCAACCTGTGATATGCAGATGACACAACCTTGCTTGCTGAAAGTGACGATGACTTGAAGCACTTACTGATGAAATCAAAGACTACAGCCTTCAGTATAAATTATACTTCAACATAAAGAAAATGAAAATCCTTAAAACTGGACCAATAAGCAACATGAAAATAAATGAAGAAAAGATTGAAGTTGTCAGAGATTTCATTTTACTTGGATGCCCAATTAATGTCCATCAAGAAATCAGACAACATAATGCATTAGGCAAATCTGCTGCAAAAGACCTCTTTTAAAGTACTGAAAAGCAAAGATGTCACTTTGAAGATTAAGGTGCACCTAACCCAAGCCATGTATTTTCAATAGCCTTATATTCATATGAAAGCTGAAAAATGAATATGGAAGACAGAAGAAGAAATGATGCATTTGAATTATGGTGCTGGCAAAGAATACTGAAAACACCATGGACTGCCAGAAGAATGAACAAATCTGTCTTGTAAGAAGTATAGCCAGAATGTCCCTTGGAAGTGAGAAGGGACCGACTTCATCTCACCTACTTTGGTCACATTGTCAGAAGCGATCAATCCTTGGAGAAGGATATCATGCTTGGTAAAGTAGAGGGACAGTAAAAATGGGGAAAACCCTTAACAAGATGGATTGACACAGTGGCTACAATGATGGGCTCAAGCACAGCAAGTATTGTGAGGATGGTGTAGGACCAGGCATTGTTTTTTTCTGTTGTACATAAGGCCCCTAGGAGCCAACTCAATAGCACCTAACAACACGGCACTAGTATTTCAAATACTAGCAGGGTCACCCATGGTGAATGGTTTCAGGAGAGGTTCTAAACTACTACAGACTAGGAAATAAGTTGTAGCCAGGTCCCTTCCAGAAAACACTGTTCATTGAAACCCTTATGAATAGCAAGGAAATATAGTCTGGAAATAAGACTACAGAAGAATTAATGCATTAGAATGGTGATGTTGGCACAGAACATTGAATGTTCCATGGGTTGCTAGAACAAATAAATCTGTCTTGGAGGAAGTACAGACAGAATGCTCCTTAGAGGCAAGAAAGGCCAAACAAACTTCATCTCATCTAGTTTGGTCATGTTGTCAGAAGGGACAGTCCCTGAAGAAGGATATCATGCTAGGTAAAGTAGAGGGCCAGTGAAAAAGGGGAAGACCCTCAATGACGTAGGAGCTCTGGTAGCATAGTGTCTAAGGCACTTGACTGCTAACCAGAAGGCTGGTGGTTCAAACCCACCAGCTACTCCTCGTAAGGAAGGCTGGGCAATCTACTTCCATAGTGATACTGCCTCGGCAACCCAAGGAGGGGTCGCTATGAGTTGGGGTCGACTTGACGGCACTCAACAACAACAACAACAACTCAATGACATGGATTGACACATTGGCTGCAACAACAGGATCAGTCATAACAATGATCATGAGGATGGCATAGGATTGGACAGTGTTTCATTCTTTTTTATACAGAATTTCCATGAGTCAAAACTGACTTGATGGCACCTAACAAAAACAAGTCTTCAGAAAAAAAACAAATTCTCTCCTTCCCACACACATATGTTCTGGGATCTATATAAGACTGGTTTGCTAATAACTCCCTGGTAAGTAAAGACAACCACTTATTTTTTCATGTATCTCCTCTTGGCAACAGGTATGCATCACTCAACACCCATGATACAATACCAAAAAAAAAAAAAAAAAAAACCCACTCCCATCAAGCTGAATCTGACTCATAGTGACCTCTCCTTGGGTTTCTGAGCTGGTATCTCTACAGAAGTAGATTGCCCACTCTTCCTTCCAAGGAGTGACTGATGGGTTTGAATTGCCAGTCTTCTGGTGAACAGTCAAATGCCTTAGGCACTACACCACCAGAGCTCCTTGCTCTGTGAAATAGGATGTTATATGATTTGGCTGTTGTGTGCATGTCCAAATCACATAATGCCTAAGGCCACCTAGCCTGTGTGGAGTTGCAGGCCTGAGCCCAGGGCTGCTGTTCTCTGAGCTATGCTCTCTAAGAGCATGTCCTTCTCCACAGGTGCAGTGTTCCCAGCTGGGAAGAGTGGTGGTGAGAAGGCATGATTGCTCCTGATGCAGTAGCACTGGTGCCTCTACCTTCTTTGGCTGCTGCAGCAGCAGGAACTGGAAACTGAGCAGCTCTGACTGAGGGTTTGTAGCCCTATGAGCTAAAGTGGCTTCCACTCTGAGACCCCCAGTTCCACTCAGACAGAGGACAGCAAAGATAGGGGTCCTAGGTGTGCACACCATCAGGAGACCTTGGGGAAGATGGCAGCTCTCAGAGATGATCAGGAGTCCCCTCCTGCCCTGCCCCCTGTCAGTCTCTCATCACAGGGAACAGCTCCTTGGGCCCACCACCACCACCACGAGGCCCTCCTTCACCTTCATAATCATCAACAGAACACCTCCCCTCCATCCCTAAGATGCTCTCCAGCCATAGTCAAAGGAGGAGCTGTTGGAACTGGGTTCCCAAGACCCTCTATTTTACCAAGTATGATATACTTCTCCAGGAAATTGTCCCTGCTGACAACTGGATCAGAGTAGGTGAGACGAAGTCTGGCCATTCTTACTTCCAAGGAGCATTCTGGTATACTTCGTCCAAGACAGATTTGTTTGTTCTTCTGGCAGTCCATGGTACTTTCATTATTCTTTGCCAACACCACAATTTAAAAGCATCAACTCTTCTTCAATCTTCCATATTCATTGACTAGCTTTCACATGCATATGAGGTGACTGAAAATACCATGGCTTGGGTTAAGTGAATCTTAATCTTCAAAGTGACAGCTTAACACTTTAAAGAGGTCTTTTTGCAGCAGATTTGCCCAGAGCAATATAATGTCTGATTTCTTGACTGCTGCTTCCATGGATTTTGATTATGGATCCAAGTAAAATGAAATCCTTAATAACTTTATTCTTTTCTCCATTTACTGTGATGTTATTATTGGT
>NW_006921589.1:9779406-9786886 GCF_000298275.1 Orycteropus afer afer
TAGAAGACTTTTGGAAGAAAATACAAAAACAAAATGACAAAATACATGAAAAATTAGAAATGATTCTAAAGCTACAGATAGAAATCCAGAAGATTAATACTAAATTGTCAGAAATAGATAACACATTGAAAGGGCAAAGGAGTAGAATTGATTCAATGGAAGACACAATTAATGAGAAAAACAATGAGATACCATCTTGCTCCAGCACTAGTAGCAAAGTTCAACAAGACAGAAAATAACAAATGTTGGCGAGGATGTGGAGAGATTGAGACTCTCAAACTGCTGGTGAGACTGTCAAATGGTACAACCACTGTAGAAAGCAGTATGGCAATTCCTTAAAAAGTTGGAATTAGAAATACCATTTGACCCAGTCATTCCATTACTAGGTATATATCCTAAAGAAGTGAGAGCCATGACAAGAACAGACATATGGATATCCATGTTCATTGCAGCACTATTTGCAATAGCCAAAAGATGGAAACAACCTAAATGTCCATCAACTGAGAAATTGATAACCAAACTATGGTACATACACACAATGGAATACTATGCAACCCTAAAGAATTACCTAGAATCTGCAAAACACCGCATAACGTGGATGAACTTGGAGGACACTATGCTGAGTGAAATAAGTCAATCACAGAAGGACAAACATTGTATTCATTATTGTAAAAGTCAAGGAAAGGTTTATCTATGGAAGGAAATTTTCTTTGTTGGTTACTAGGAATGGGGAGAAGGGTAGGGAACACTGTTAGATAGGTAGAGATAAGTATTGATTTGGTTAAGAGAAGGGCAATGTACCAAATATGAGTGATCAACATGGTGGCATTGAGGAAGAGGAAGACATAGAGAGGTACATGACAGGTACAGACAACAAAGAAGTCTGGAATTGAACCCACTCCTGTGGCTTCCAGCCAAACAAAAGACAGGTATATGAGTTGAACATTTACCTGAGATAGATACACTCCTTGGAGAGAACAATCATGGGAGAAAGAAGGGCTGCTTGTGGACAGGGAGGCAGCTCAGGGGACAGGAGTGCATGGAGGGATGGACACAGGGAAAAGGTAACTATTGGTAAGAAGTGGGAGGGGACCTGCTGCGTTGTGGTAAATTATATAGTCAATGTCATGAGACAAAGTGTATGTGAACTGCTGTATGGAAAGTGAATTTGCTCTGTAAATTTTCACCCAAATGACAATTTAAAAAAAATCCTTTGAAAAATGAAATAAGTAAATAAATACTTTTGGCTTGTGGGCCATGTGGTCTCTGGCACAGCTGCTCAACTCCACCACTGTAGCTCAAAAGCAACCGTAGACAACATATAAACACATGTGCATGGCTGTGTTCCAATAAAACTTTATTTCTGGACACTGGGATTTGAATTTCATACAATTTTCACATACCATGAAATATTTTTCTTTTTCATTTTTCCCAACTACTTAAAAATATAAAACCCATTCTTAGCTCTTGGGTCATAAAAACAGGCAACAGGTGAGATTTGGCACGTGGGCCATAGGTTGCTGCCCTCAGCTCTGGATCAAAAGTTCTCAACTGGGGTGCACAGGAGGATTACATATGCAACTTTTTCAAAACAGAACTGCTCAGGCCCCACCTCAGACTTACTAGAGGAAAATCTCTACTAGTGGGGCCCAAAGTTGTATGTGTGTTTTAAGTCCCACAGGTGATTCTGAGAAGTACTTCTGATGTGGACAAGGTGCTCTAGATTCCGCCCTTTCCTGCCCTTCGCAGGGCTCCTCATAGTACACAGTTCTGGCGGTGCAATGGTTAAGGGCCCAGTTGCTAACCAAAAGGTTGGTGGTTTGAACCCACCAGCCATTCTATGGGAGAAAAGACCTGACAATCTTGTCCATGAAAGAAACCCTATGGAGCAGCTCTATTCTATCTATAGGGTCGCTGTGAGTTGGAATTGACTGGGCAGCACACAACAATAACACTATCCACAATTACCCCATTGTTTTGTCTCCAAAGTAAGTCATGTAATTGCCCGGTCAAAAGAATCTGCCACAATGTGAAAATAAGTATATAAATAAGAGTGACTGATGCCAGTGGCTTCTGATATATTTCTTATGGGGGAAAAAAAATCCCTAAAGCCTGCAATAAAAAATTTAATGTATGATAAGAAAAACATCATAGATCAAAAAGGAAAGGAATTCGGTCAACACAATAGGTCTGCAGTTTGGGAACAATTGATACCCGTATCTCACACCATATACCAAAATAAGTACCAGATGCACTAAAGAGTCAAAAATAAAAGAATTAAGCCATAGAAAGAAGCTAAAAGGCAATTGAATTGGAAAATTGTCAAACCTCTAGAGTCAGGAAGAATTTCTAAGCTTAAAAGCTTAGAAAAAGACCCAGAGAAAAGCTATGCAGATTTAACTGCATCAAGATTTTAAATCTCCGTATATAATAAGATTAAAATAATTGAAATAAAAAGGTAAACTAAGAAATAAATTTACATAAACAGAGAAGCACAACTAGTTAGCAAAACATGGAAAAAAGGAGGCAGACTAGTAATCAAAGAAATGCTCGTTAATCCAAAACACCTTTGATGATCTATTAAATTAACAAAGGTTTTCCAAATATGGAAAAAAAGAACCATACTGGCTAAAACTGTAGTGAAACACATTTCCATACACTGCATATGTGCAGTCTGGAACGTCAGCAAAATACACAAATTTAGGTAAGATTTCCAAACCAATCTTCTCCTCTTACTGGCTGTGTAACCCCTCCAAAAAACTGGAAATAACCTGTAGGCCTAAAAGAGGGGACTGGTTAAGTAAACTATAATATATTCACTTAATAACAGATTATGAGCCCATTAAACATTATGTTTACAAATACCATAAAATAGCACTGATAAAGGTTACGACATATGAGGTGAAAAAGGCAGGATATAAAATTGTGTAAATACTGTGGTTACAATTACGTAAAACTCAAATAAATCTACTTATAAGGGGGAAAAGGTGAAAATAAATACATAAAGATGTTAACAATGTTTGTGTGGGTGGTGTAGGGTTAACGTTTTTTTTTTCAGGTTCTGTTTAATAAGATTGCATTATATCTACAATAAAAAAAAAATACCCTTTTAAAAAGAGAAATCGTTGTTTGAAAACTGGAATGTGGCAGATTGGTCCACAGGAAACGGTAAAGTCTCAGAACTATATTCTAAAATCTTACCATAAAAATCCCGATTCATGTGAATAGTTCACATGGCAGAATCCCAGAGCACAAAGCTGAGAATGAAGCTTTAACTCTGCCCTGGGCTCTCCTTACACTTGTTATTTCATTAAGACTATAAAGTAAATAGCTACTGTTCTCACTGATAACTAAGTGAAGCCTAATTGCGTGGCTTTAGTCTCAATTAAGAAAGCTGAAAATGTGAGACGTTTCTCACAGCCTTACTGATAAATAACACCTTAAACCTTCGATAGGGAACTGTGTAAGATTTCCTTTGCTTTCCCTAAATCTCTGCAGAGATCTTAAGCGCTTAAAATACTTGTATGACACTTAAATGTACCCTTCTGTGTTGTCTGACCTTGATACAGTTTCCCCATTTGTTAAAGGCCATTTGAATTTTAAGACAGTGTGCTATTCTTTAAATGACAATGGCATGCAATTTAAGCATCTGCCACAAGCCTTTTGTCTTCAGTCAAGCTCCGAAGAATGTGTCCCGATTCACAGTGATTTCTATGAGGAATCACAAACAAGATTCCTGCCCAGATTCTCCATGTACCCCCGTTTCCACCCCCACCCTTCCTTCCTCCAATGCTTTTGAACTTTTTGAATACAAGCAACCACTGTTTGGTTTCCTTGTTCCTGCTGCACAGCCAGAGCAAACTCCTCCAGGTTCTGTCTGCCTTCCAGGAGCTTTCTTCCTCCAGGTGGTCGAGAAAAGATGGAAACTGCCTCCATGTGCAGACTGATAAACCCCGTGCTGCCAGTCTCATGTGGAGACACACTCAACTCTTCCTGGAGACCCTGTTTTAGGGGCTTTGCCAAGTGACAGAGCGTCCATTACAACGGGGCCTTTACACCTTCAAAATGCTCATTTCTTCTTATGAGACAATAAAATACTTCCTGCAGCAACAGCAGGTGAGCACAGAAAGCGTCTTAAATATCTGACCTGAAGTGCTAAGGATGCTTAATAATCTTTAAAGTTACCAACAATATTGTTTCCTCCCGTTTCCAGGATGTTGTAAAATGTCCTAATTAGTCTTTATGATAATGCCGACACCTCCAAAGCACATAAAAAGGACTTTTAATTTTTAAAAGGACAACTCTGGTTGGTTTGATTTTTATCTCTAATTGGCCTATAATGTCTATTCCACTGGCACTCCAGACAGGCAAACATTAATTTAACAAGCAGCTCATACACCATGGGGGACCAGAGAATCAAGTGCGGAAAAGACGGTTCCAGTATTCTGGACACATAATTGGCTCCATTCTCTCCTACCTCCTGGAAGGTGCTAAAGAAGCTTGGCCCCCACTCAAAGTGGAGTCTCTCTAAAGCAGCTGCCTGCTGAGGACCTCCGAAGGCCCTCAACCAATCCTTGCTTTGGCATGAGCAAGACTTACAAGTCATCCCAGCAAGCTCTCTAGGAGGAGCCTCACAGGAGACCCAGAAAGCATGCTATGCGGAACTGAGACAAGAAACTACACCAAGGGCTCTGGTCTTAGACTGGTCACTCATCCTCTCTGGGCCTGCTTCCTCAGCTATAAAATAAAAGATTTGGGTTAGATCATCTCTGAAGTCTTTTCCAGCTTTCATATCCCAAGGTTTCCTAGTGGGCACAGCTCCGCCAAGAGCATGGATGATGAGTTAAGATGTGCTGCCCACTGGTAGAGCCAAGACTGGCTAACACTGCTGGGAGCCATCCACTCTTCCTGCAACATCCAATTCAGCACTAAACACTTTATCCCAGCCCAGCTCTCCACCACACTGTCCAGGACATCGTAGACCAGCTCAGAGCCAAAGCCAAAGCACCACAGCACAGGAATCATCCCTCTGAATCTCTACTGAAAGAGATCTATTTTTTTATTTAGGGACGTTTAGCTGAATTATCTACCACCTGTCTCTGTCAGTGTGTTATGATAAGGTAGCTTGTAAGTTGTTGTGATTGAGGCTAGAAGTTGTGCCATAACTATTTCAAAAACCACAGGAGTCACGCATTGGTACAGGTTTCAGAGGAGCTTCCAGACTAAGAAGGACTCACAGATCACTAGGCCTAGCGATCTACTTCCAAAAATTAGCCAATGAAAACCATGGATCACAACAGAGCATTGTCCAATTCACTTGCTTTGGATGTGTCAACAGAGGGATCAACCTTTGGCAGAGGACATCATATTTGGTGAAACAGCAGGCCAGTGGATACAGGCAAAACCCTTGGTGAGATGGATTGGCACCATAGTCATAACGACAGACTCAAAGATACCAGCAATTGGGAGGATGGCCTAGGACCCTGCAGCATTTCACTCTGGTGTGCAGGAGGTCACCATGAGTTGGAGCCAGCTCAATGGCAGCTAACAAAAGAGCTAAATTATGCTAATTATCTCACTTCCAAGGTCAGAAATTACAACAGAAGCTTCACAGGAACCAAACGTGCATCACCTTTACATCCTAAGAGAGATAAGGCTTTTTCTGTGCATTGAAAAATGGTTTTTTAAGTCATTTTTCTGGATATATCACAGGGTTGATATGTTTGTGGGGCCTCAAGGATTTCTGCCCCTGTTGGCCTGCAATGGAGAGATGGTGGGGGGACGCCCCATATTGGCCCCATATGATTCCAGTTCCTGATTAATGAGGCTCCACTGGCTGCCCCTTTTCCACCCCACCCCTTACAATCCCCATTCCCCTCAACAAGCTGCTGGCAAAGAAAGCAGGAGCTGAATTGAATAACATTGCTGTTGAAAAGCTGTTTTCTTCCAAAACCAAAAAAAGCCCTGGCAATCTTGTATTTATAGCTCAAAAAAACTCCTATTTACAGTAATACATGAAATGGCGTTGCTGTTTCCCAGCCAGTCTCTCGCATAATGGCGCCATTACCCGTCACCATGTACAGCTCATCAGCAAATCCAAGGGGGGCAAGAACAAGCCCACGGAAGTTGTTGTCTCATTCTTACATTGGCTACCAGAAATGAAACGTGCTCCTCAGGTTTGACATTCTGCTAGTGAGAGAGAGGTGCTCTGGTCGACCTCACTGAGTATCTGTTAGATCAATTATGCTGTTAAACACATTAACACCACACACATACGTGTTTTTTAACTCCAGCACTGTAAAGTCTGAAACAAAACACAAATAAAGTGGAAGGAACTTTGAGCCAAATTTTCACTCAAACCTCAACTCGGCCTCCACTCAGCTTTTCGTCTGTGCTATTCCATTGATAGTTCCCTCCTTATTCTCTTAGCCTAAACCCTAAGTAATTACAGGGTAAGAAGAAGAGAGAAGTCTGCATTAGACCAGTGACCAAGACTAAAATTTCGGTTTATGAAATTTTGGATGACACTCAAATTTAACTTTTTCAGGCTGAAAGTTGTTTTTTGTTTTTTGTTTTTTTTTTCTTTCCAGGCCATATGGTACCCATCAATCCTAACTCGAAATTCACTTCCATTTGTTCTGCACAGGGTAGGATCTAATCACTACTTTAAAATAGAATTTAGGATATGTTGGTTTGACTTCCTGTCAGCCACAAGGCTTGGAGAGAAACAGTATTTCTCATACAGAAATGCTGATGTCTTAATGTGATGGAATCATTATAGACTTTCATGAAAATAAATCAAATTATGAGCTATTTGTGGGGTTACGTGGGAATCTTTAAAATGTGAAAGACCAATTTACACAACCATCATCCACTACCCTTTAGGTCACCTTGGAAGAGGAGTGCAAAGAATCAGATGTTCACTTTACCTCTTGGTGCAGGAGAGGTGGCCTGGTGCAGGGGGAGACTGGAGCTTTGAAGGGTTATAGATCTGGTTTCGGTTCCCACCTCCACCATTGTATTAGTTTCCTAGCGCGGCCATGACAAAATATCACAAAGTGGGTAGCTTAAAACAACAGAAATTTATTCTCTCACACTTCTGAGGCAAAGAGTCTGAATTCAGATTATCAGTAGGGCCATGCTCTCTCTGAAGGCTCTAGGGGAAGAGTCTTCCTTTCTTCTTCCTAGCTTCTGGGGCTATTGACACTCTTTCATGTTCCTTGCCTTGTAGATGCATCACTCCAACTCTGCTCTTTCTTCACATCGTTGTCTTCCCTCTGTGTCTGTCTCTGTCTCTTTTTTTATAAGGACACCAGCCATATTGGATATGGGCCTATTCCTTTCCAGAATGACCTTCATGTTAACTGACAGCATCTTCAAAGATCTCATCTCCAAACAAGGTCATATTCACAGGAAACTGAGGTTGACATAAACATATCTTTTGGGAGGACACAATGCAATCCATAGCAACTGTTTATTG
>NW_006921589.1:9787617-9788662 GCF_000298275.1 Orycteropus afer afer
CACCAAGCATGATCTTGTGGTGATTTCCTTTGTTTTCTACCCAATATTGTGAAAACCACACTGTGAATGCATGGACACCATTGGCCTCACACTGACAGTTTTCCTTACTAGATGATTGTCTTTGTTTTGTCTTTGCCCTGTTTAAGGCTTAATAAAAGTGTCTCTACAGAATATGCTTGAATCTGGGGTCTTTTTTCCCCTAGCACAAGATGTGATAGACAGTTATAGCTGTATAAAATATGCAAAAGAAAATCAATAAATGATAGATAAATTATTAGTATTATTCAAAAATAAAAACATATTCATCTAAGAGTAATGACATTTAGAACTTATAAAAGAGCTAGATTGTGGCATAAGCAGCTTCCATAAAGAAACTTCACATATCTCATTGATCTATTCTCTCACCTTTCCAGAGCCAGGAGCACTCTTGAGCACTGCTCAATAACACTCTTATTGAGTATGAAAGCCGTGAACTAATCCACAAACCCCTAAATCATCATTAGGAGATTGACGAAAAGAATACAATTCCCATCAGCATCTCTGTCTGAAGATCTACAGAGCCTGTGTCCAAACATCCTGGACAAGACACAGCTCTACTGTCCATAACTAGCTAAGCTTAAGTTCAGCCAGGTTCCTCTTTAGTGCTACCCTAATAAAACTTGTCTGGCTCCTCCCCTCCCTCATGTGTGGCATCTCCTCTCTGGCTGGCCCAAAGTTGGCCATGAACCCCCCCCCAACTAATGCCTTACCTTAGAGTGACCTGAGCTCTGATCTTCTCCCTACTGATCATAATTCCACAGTTTGTCACTTTGCCAGCCGATTTTATTTCAGTCAACAACTGGTTATGCATAAACCAAAACCAAACTCACTGCCATCAAGTTGATTCTGACTCATAGCAACCCCTATAGGCTGTAAATCTTTATGGAAGTAGATTACCTTATCTTCCTTCTGCAGAGAGGCTGGTGAGTTTGAACTGTCAACCTTGCAGTTAGCAGTCAAGTGACTTAGGCACTATACCACCAGAGCTCCTTGTGTATTAGAATGC
>NW_006921589.1:9789117-9805516 GCF_000298275.1 Orycteropus afer afer
ATATGGGCTCACTCTGAAGTGGTAAAACCTGAAAATCACCCGATTTCTTAGGGCACAAACTCTTTTGGGGACCCTCAGAATCCCTCAGATGAATGGCCACTTCTTCTGGCAGCCTTGTCTGAATGTTTAAGCTTGCCTTGAAAGATATATGCAAAGTAGAGGGATCCCATGGCCTTTCCCAAGAAGCTAGTAAATGGACAAGTGAAATGGAGTGGTTGCAATTGGAGGTAAGAAGAGACACTTCCAAGGCCCACTGACATCATCTTCAATGGGGTAGATCTAATAATAGAATACCAGGTGCTGTCAAGTCAACACCAACTCATGGTAACATCATGTGTGTCAGAGTAAAACTGTCCTCCACAGGGTTGTCAATGGCTGATTTTTCAGAGGTCAGTCACCAGGCCTTTCTTCTGAAGTGCCTCTGGGTGGACTAGAACTTTTGGTTAGCATCTGAGCACTTTAACTACTTGTACCACCGAGTTCTAGCAATACCAGAAGAAACTCAGTTGCCCTCAAGTCTATTCTGACTCATAGCAACACTGTGTGTGTAAGAGTCAAACTGGGCTCCATAGCACTTCTGGTGACTGATTTTTCAGAAGAGATGACAAGGACTTTCTTCTGAGGCACCTCTGCAGGGACTCAAACCTCCAACCTCTCAATCAGCAGCCAAGCATGTTTATCAACTACCCAGGGACTCTGGATAGGGCTTAAAACTCACCAGTTTTTGTAAATATTGAATATTTATAGATTCCTATGATGGCATAAGGATCTCTGGTAGCGTAGTGCCTAAGGCAATTGACTGCTAATCAGAAGGCTGGTGTTCAAACCACCAGCCACTCTTCAGGAGGAAGGTTGGGCAATCTACTTCCATTGTGATACTGCCTCGGAAACCCACCAAGGAGAGGTTGCTATGAATTGGGTCCAACTCAACGGCACATAACAACAACAACATGATGTCATAATACAGTGATTCTCAATTAGGGGAGATTTTTGTCTCCAAGGGGATATTTGGCAACGTCTGGAGACATTTTGTCACAGCTGAGGAGTGCTACTGGCATCTCAATGATAGAGGCCAGGGATGTTGCTAAACGTTTACAAAAGATACACTCTACAACAACAAATTGTTTGGTCTAAAATATCAATAATGCCCAGGTTTAGAAATAATGAAAAGCATCACAAAATAATGAAAGCAAAAGGACAATGTTTTCTCCTCCAGCTATCCTCCTCTAAGATCTTTGTCTGGTCTTCTGTGGTTATTGTTATTTGCTGTCGAGTCAGACCCAGGAAATCAAGGATGCATAGTGTGTAGTGAGGAGATGACCCATTTCACTCAAAGCATCAGTGCAGAGGTATCACAGACTCAAATCAAGAGCAGGAACACCTACCGTAACTGACAAGGCTGTGGTATCATAGCCACCCCTACAATGCCTGCCATCACTTCCCAATTGGAGAATTGCAGTGGCAACACCAGATGGCTGTATATTATTGCTATTGGCCTCTTTCTACCAAGCTGTTTTACAAGAGTTTAACAAAAATTCTCTACCTGAACAATGTTATTGCTATTGTTGTTGTTCTTAGGTGCCATACAAGGGCAACTCATAGTGATCCCATGCACAACAGATTGAAACACTACCTACTCCTGTGCCATACTCACAGTCATTGCTATGTTATAGCCCACTGTTGCAGCCCCTGTGTCAATTCATCTCATTGAGGGTCTTCCTCTTTTTTGGCTAACCCTCTATTTTACCAAGTATGATGTTTTTCTCTAGGGACTGGTCCCTCTTGACAATGTTCAAAGTACATGAGATGAATACTCACCATCATTGCTTCTAAGGAGCACTCTAGCTGTTCTTCTGACACTGATTTGTTTGTTCTGGCACTCCATGGGATATTCAATATTCTTTACCAGCACCATAATTCAACTACATCAGTTCTTCTTTGATCTTCCTTATTCATTGTCCAGGTTTTGCATGCATATGAGGCAATTGAAAATACCATAGCTTGAGTCAGGTGCACCTTAATCTTCAAATTGACATCTTTGCTCTTTAACACTTTAAAGAGGTATTTTGCAGCAGATTTGTCCAATGCAATAACTCATTTGATTTCTTGACTGCTGCTTCTATGGGCGTTGATTAGGAACCCAAGTAAAATGAAATCTTTGACAACTTCAATCTTTTCTCCATTTGCCATGTTGTTGCTTATTGGTCCAGTTGTGAGGATTTTTGTTTTCTTTATGTTGAGGTGAAATCCATACTGAAGGTTGTACTGTTTGATCTTCATCAGTAAGTGCTTCAAGTCCTCTTTGCTTCAGCAAGCAAAGTTGTGTCAGCTACATATTGCAGGCTGTTAATGAATTTTCCTCCAATCCTGATGCCACATCCTTCTTCATGTAGTCCAGCTTCTCAGATTATTTCCTTGTCATACAGATTAAGTATGGTGAAAAGATACAACCCTGATGCACACCTTTCCTGATTTAAAACCATACAGTATTCTCTTGTTCTGTATGAATGACTGTCTCTTGGTCTACATACAGGTTTCTCATGAGCACAGGTAAGGGTTCTGGAATTTGCATTCTTTGCAAAGCTATCCATAGTGACCAATAAAGTCAATGGTTTTTATGGAGCAAGCTTTTCTACAAGCCAAAGTTAAGCACTTATAAAAAGAATAAATGATATCTAACTTATCAATCACAGCTTTAAAAAAAAAAGGTAGGGCACTTATTGTTTTAAAATTGATTTAGAATTATTTTCAAATTACCTGGAATCATAACTACTTCAGAGTCAAAGCTTCCTTGGGATTGATATAGACTTCAAGCCAATTTAGAATCAAAACACTATATTGCTTTTTCCCAACTGCCAGCTGTGGCTCTTTCAATCTAGGAAGTTGTGATTCTACTCTTTTACAGCTTAATACTGAAATAACTTCTCACAACTTTCATCTGTGTTCCCTCTGAAATCTACTTTCCTTCTTCTATTCGGTATAAGTGAGAAGAAGAAAACAAACTTAGGTCAGAAGTCTCCACCAAGTTTTTGTGGGGATTTTTCCACCAGAAGGATGTGTTTTTCAGTTTCACTCTTAGTGGAAAGAGCACTTCCCCACCTCATCTCATTTTCAAACCCACTCCATTCTCAACCATGTTGCCCTCTTTTCTGTCTGGCCTCTTATTTAAAGCATTTTGCATGCAGTAGTACTTCTCTCAGAAATGGATTACCAGTCTTCAACTTTATAAATTGCACAGTAAGAATTCTGGTCTGAAAGAGACCTGCAGTGGATACATTGCCTACCGAACCCATTTCTCTCTCTCTTCCATTCCATCAGGACCCAAATTGGTTTAGGTGTGCACACTTCTCCCACGTGGCTCAGGGAAAAGTGACCCCATCCCTAGCTCTGAAGTAGATTCTGATTTGTTCTTATCCAATCATGATAATTCCATTCTCTTTGCCAAGTAGTGGTCTGTCTAACCCAATTCTGGCTAGGAGACATGAAAGGATGTTTACCTGGAGCTTCAAAGAAAAGTTTTCTCACTTCTGTGAACAAGATCCTGGAAGAGATGGGCCCTCCCCTTCCTAGGGAGATTCCCATGTCCTGCTTTCATACTTGGAACTGCTACAAACATTTTCCTAACAACATGGGGATTATATCAGTATACAGAGGAGGGAAAAGTCAAAAGAAACACCGAGAAGTGAAGTGTAGACCCTGGTGAGCTCAACTTGAAACTGCCCTACCTTTAGACTCTTCTTAGATGAGATTACTTTTCTCCTTGTTTAGTCCAGATCAAATAGAGATTTTTTTTTTTTTCTGTTGCAGACAAAACACCCTAATAGATAACAAAATCCTTATTAGGAAAGTTTAGCAGATGTGTAGGGCTTTAGAACATAGATTTAACTGTATCACATGACTGTCTCCTTTTCTTTGAACACACTGACTATTGTCAGCATTCTCTGTAATAGGATGGGAGGAGCTATAGGTGGAAGTGTTTAGTTTGCATTAAGCTCTTAACATTGAAATTATGCTAAACATTTGATGGCTTTGGTGGAGTGTGCTGTGAAACTGGCCTGTATGTAAGTCATACACTTGGGATGGATCTGTTTTTTTAAACAAAATTGGCATAGCTTGAAGTCTCAAAGGTTGAAAAAGTCCTAAGAGATAACCTCAGGAGCTACAGTAATGATTCCTAAGGGAAATAGACCATGGAACCAAAGTAGAAGGTTTGTGAATAACTACATAAAACTCATAGAATATGGGAAAAAGAATGTCATTTTATTGGGATGTTAGCCTCATGGAAAAATACTCACTGAAACTAGGAATTGGATTCAATGACAGCAATGTTTCCTAGGGCTATATATATTCCTATTTGTAATTCATACCTGACCCTATTCAGAAAACCTTCTGAATCCTAGTAAGCACTGACACCACCTCCACACACATTCCCACTAGAAGTGAGCATTTGTATAGAATTTATATGTGCAGAATCCACAGCAAGGATTGTGAGGATGGTGCAGGACTAGGCAGTGTTTCATTCTGTTGTACACGGGGTCACTATGCATCCGGCCTGACTCAATAGAAGCAACGTAGAGTTTATGGTTTTCAAAACACTTCCACTTTTATTGTCTTACCCAATCCTTCCCATATCACTGTGAGATAAAAACAATTGTTCTCATTTTATAGAGGAGTAAACTGAGGGGAAGTGAGATTAAATAAATTGCTCAAGGTCATATGGTTGTAAGAGGAAGAGCTGAGAACCAAGGTCTTCTACCTCCAAGTTCAAGGTTTTCATTTCACTATGCTATATAATCAAACTAGCCTTTTCCTCCTCCCCATTCCTGTAAACTCTAACAAATTTGAAGTCATGCTACTGATCAGCAGCAATTGGTTTGAAATAAGAATCTTTGTATTCAAATATAAACATGAATATTTGAAAATTGCTAATGTGGGCCAAATGTTGGGCTTATAGTGATTGCCAACCTCTTTTGTGTGTACAAACTCCCTTAAACCATTTGTTCTCATATAACATTTAGCTTAAGATGTAAGACACAATGCACATATAGTGTTTCCCATGTACAATGTTTTCCAGCTTCTAATTCACTTTAGACCATCAAAAGAGAACATAAAATAACTCCAGAGCTCTTGACTTTTGCAATTACCTTGTGGAGAGGGAAAGGGAAGAGTGGGAAGAGTTTTTACAACTGAGAAAATCCAGATTTCTTATTAGTCATGGTCTAAAAATGACAACCCCCTGCCTATCCTACAGGCCTCCCTCTGCCCACCCCCTACCCACAAGTTGCAGCTGGCAGAAGCCTGCTGTCGACCACATTTTTTCTGCCTGGCAATCCATTTACAGACTTGAGCAGGGAAGCCATTTTTCCACAAGCTGGACAGTCCCCATGGCCTTCAGGGCAGAGTACCACCCAGGAGAACCGGAATGAGGCAAATGAGAGTACCAGCTGCAGTTCCAACCCCAGCCATGGCACCTGGCCATCTGTAGCCCACCTAGAAGTGGAGCCAACACCAAGACCCCTCCAATAGGCTTCTTTCTCTCAACAAGTGTTCATCATGAGCCTTAATGAAGTTTCCCTGCGTACTCCCTCACTCTTCCCAACCCCATCAGCCTTTGTTTATCCAACATGACCGCAGTCAAAAGAACCTGGTGAATGAGGTGAAAAAGGTTACCCTCCCATCAAAGCCAGGAAGAGTGGCCCAGTCGCAGTTTATAGCTCATAATGAAAGGAGTGTATGAGTTCTGAGACATAGGACAGGAGTCTTGCCCCCAGTTATAATTCTCCAGCAACCATTCAGCTGCCCAAATATAATAGAGTAAAAACTCTGTTAAAGATAAAGCCTAAAATGAAGGCAGCCCAGGTATTTTTGACAAGGTAACTCTCTTCCTCTATCTCCCTTTCTTTTTCTGAGTTTCTCACAAATGAATGTCACATTACAAACTGCACTCCCCTTTACAAAAAAGCACAGTTCAAGTTCTTTCCACATCCCTCAATTCTAACTCCCCTGTTCCCAAAATCAGCACATTTTCCCTTAGGCATATAATAATGATCGCTCATGAATTTAAACCCCCAACAGAGGCCTGGGATCCAGATGCAAATAGCTTAGAGCAACATGGTTAAAACCTTTTATACCCTTTTCCCAAGAGGACAGATACATTCCATCCAATCAAGGTCCCAAAGTTTGTCTATATGTACAAGCACCAAAGTATCAGTTTGGTTTATTTTTCACTTATATAGTATCTTAAATTGGGCTCCTTGGAAATAGACTCTGAAATGGAAAATTGCCGGCTGAAGGTTTATTAGGGCATGCTCTCAAGATATAGGGAAGTGAGAAAGACAGAATTGGACAGAGGGAGAAGGTGACCTGCAGTGTGGTTACAACAGAGGCTTCAGACAATCCATTGGAGAGCTCTGAAGCTAAGATGGCCTTAAATGTAGACCCAAATTTAGGCAAGGGACCAGGTTTTATATCCCCATATCAGTTAGTTATCAGCCTTAGGTTGTCCCCTAGAAGAGGGGTGGCATGTAACTGGGTGAAACAGTTCTCTGTGGCCAAGATCAATGCTCATTGAATGACTGATCTGTGAACCATAAGCAGCCAATATTTCCAGAAGCTACAGATAAAAGTATCTGTTCTGAAGATGGGATCTGATAAAAGCAGAACAATATCCATCACAGTCCACCCCTTATGCACTCAGAGTCACTTGTTTTATATAGTAAGTCCATCCCATCCCATGTAAGTTTTCCCAGGATTCTTTGTGATCTTTTTTTTCCCAGAGAAACTTACAAGATAAAGATTAGTAGGACAAAGTGTAATTCTTTCTGCTACAGTTGATATTAAGGCTGTAACTAAACTCTTTTATTTCATCTTCTATCACATTTATTCTAGATTCCCTTCATTCTTGGCTACCACCTTGGTCGAGATGGTTTATCTGGTGGAATGACCCAGACCTTCATCTCTAAGGGGTCTAAGACTTGATTCGCATGCCATTCTTAGGCAGTGGCTGCTGTACTTTTCTGTTTTTCATTAAAACTAGGTTGTTGTTGTTGTTGTTTAGGTCCTGTTGACTTGGCTCTGACTCATAGCAACCCTGTGTACAACAGAATGAAACACTGCCCAGTCATGCACCATCCTCACAACCCTTGCCATACTTGAGCACATTGCTGCAGCCACTGTTTCAACACCTCCTGTTGAGGGTCTTCCCTCTTTTACTGTACCTACTTTACCAAGCATGATATCCTTCTCCAGGGGATGGTTCCTACAGACACCATGACCAAAGTAGGTGAGACAAAGTCTGGCCTTTCTCACTTCCAAGGAGCATTCTGGCTGCACTTCTACCAGGACAGATTTGCTCATTCTTCCAGAAGTCCATGGTATTTTCAGTATTCTTCACTAACACCATAATTCAAAGGCATCAACTCTTTTTTGGTTTTCCTTATAGCTGACCAGCTTTCACATGCGTAAGAAGCTACTGAAAATACTATGGCTTAGGTTAGGTACACCTTAGTTTTCAAAGTGACATCTTCATTCTTCAATATTTTAAAGAGGTCTTTTGCAGCAGATTTGCCAGTGTAATACGAAGTCTGATTTCTTTACTTCTGCTTCCATGGGTTTTAATTGTGGATCCAAGTAAAATGAAATCTTTGACAACTTCAATCTTTTCTCCATTTATCATGATATTGCTTATTGGTCTAGTAGTGAAGAGTTTTGTTTTCTTTATGTTGAGGTGTATGTAATCCATACTGAAGACTCTAGTCTTTGAACTTCATCAGTAAGTGCTTCAAGCCATCTTCACTTTCAGCAAGCAAGGTTGTGTCATCTGCATACCACAGGTTGTAAAGGAGTCTTCCTCCAACACTGATTCTATGTTCTTCTTCACATAGTCCAGTTTTTTAGATTATTTGTTCAACATACAGATTGAATAAGTATGGTGAACCCTGACAAATACCTTTCCTGATTTTAAACCATAGAGAATAGTATCTCCTTGTTCTGTTTGAACAATAGCCTCCTGGTCTATGTACAGGTTCCTATTGAGCACAATTAATTGTTCTAGAATCCCCATTCTTCTCAATGTTATCCATAATTTGTTATGATTCACACAGTCATATGCCTTTACACTGTCAATAAAACATAGGTAAACATCATGCTGGTATTCTTTGTTTTCAGCCAAGATCCATATGAATCAGCAATGATATCCCTCAGTCCATGTCCTCTTCTGAATCCAGCTTGCATTTCTGGAAGTTCTCTGTCAATATACTGCCGCAATCATTTTTTAATTATCTTCAGCAAAATATTATTTGCATGTCATTTTAATGATATTGTTAAAACTAGGTAAAGATCCCATTAAGGGGACAATAGTGGTTTGGTGGTAGAATTCTCACCTCCCATGCAGGTGACTCAGGTTACATTGATGACCAATGTACCTCATGCACAGCCACTAGCCATCTGTCAATGGAGGCTTGTATGTTATTATGATGCTGAACAAGTTTCAACAGAGCTTCCATACTAAAACAGGCCAGGAAGAAAGGTTTAGCAATCTACTTCCAAAAATTCCAGTGAAAACCCTATGGATCCCAACTACTGCACATGGTGTCACCATGAGGTGGAGGCCAACTTAATGACAGCTAACCACAACAGCAAGGATCCCAGTGAATAGCCTAGGAGCCACATGTTTTCTTCCCTGCCCCTTTTGTTCAGCAGTAGCCTCTTCTTGATATTTAGGATCACTTACTCATAAAAATATGTGACTTCTTTTCCTGACAGCTATCTCTTGGCACAAGAACCTAAAGTGACAAGATGGCAGTCACAGTTTAAAGTTGAATGGAAAACTTACTGCACTCACTGTTTGAAGCTTGGTAGAAGCATTTCTCCCTCGGAGAATCAGAATTTACAGCCCCACAGAGCTTAGCACTGTGGGAAGGGGAAGTACCAGCACCTAAGTGGGTCACTGAGAATGATAGTAAGGAGCCACTCTTACTTCTCTATTCCCTTGTTTTCAAGACTCATTGAGGAACACTATATAATGGTCATTGGTTTAAGGTACATGCTACATTCTTCAGGATGGTGCCCCATCCTTATGTGACATCATTTTCAATATGTCATCTCAGCTACTTCTTTAGTAGGCCACTCCAGCACTCTCTCATTCCTGTGGCTTGTGGGTAGTGAGGTGTATAATGAGACCAGTGGCTTTCATGACCCTATGCTTTTGCCATACACTGTGCTTGAATAATTTCTTTTATGAAAGATCAGCACAAGGCCAGTCCCTATGAGGCGGAGGTTAAAGATGTCCAACTTTTCTAAACTGCCATGCCATTCCTTCATCTCTGATATCAACTCCTCCTCCCCCCCTCAGTAATCTCTCTCCTGTTTTAGGGTTCTGTAGCTCACTGTAACATCTCACAGAACCCACAAACTCCCAAGGAAATGGCCCACGTGGTGGTGGAGGCTGGGAGGCTGACAGGCTGGCAAGTCCCAGGTCTGTGGGTAGATCTGGAGCATTCTCCCAACTCAGGTGGTTGCAGGGGTTGCGAACCCAAATTGGCAGGTCAGATGATGGCTGCTGTCTCAAGTCCAGGGGTGAGATGATCACAAACCAAACGCAGAACCGGAGCAAGAGAGCGAACTTTCCCAGAAAGTTCCTATATATACCCTCAAGGAAGCTAAGGGTGGTGACGTGAGTCAAACCTCCAGCACAGTGGGACTCAAGATACATCCCACCCTACACAGGCATAGAAACTAGGATTTACAGTACATTACAAAAATGGTTGTGACTTGAGTCACACCCTCCAGCAAGGCAGGACTCAAGACACATCTTACCTTAAACAGGCATAGAAACTAAGATTTACAATACATCACAAAATGTTGGACGATGGCTAGAAGGACCATATTAAGCAATCCACTGTACTGCAGCTGTAAAATGATTCCCTTGGTCAAAGGCAAGGTGATGTAGGTTCCCATATCAGTAAATTAACCATTCTGTAAGTTATTGGATAGTAGTGTTTGCTGAAGTATTGCAGTCAGTAAAGGCAACTCATAACTGGAATATGTGTAAGCAATCAAAATGAATTGTTACCCATTTCAGGGTTGAAGGTATCCAATGTCATCAACTTGTCACCACATGGCTGATTTGTGCCATATTAGGGGCTCAGCATTCATCTCTTTTGCTGACCAGTTGGACATCTGGCAATGGAAGTATTTTGATGAGCATTGGTGACTTGGAGCTTATGTTATTATGCCCATCTACCACCTCCTTCCCTGATACCATGGCTATTTTCTCCATTCATTCACTGTACCAGCCCTGAGATGGTCTATGACAGAGACTGGCTGGTATCACCTAGATGAGTATTCTATCTGCTTTGTTGCTTTATGCCTTTTCTGTGGCTGATAATTCCCATGTGATCATTTGCTCAAAACAAAGGTTCACGCCCATTCCCACAGAGCCGTCCACACCTTTTTGACCCTGATTTTCTAATCTTTCTCCTTTCAAGCCTCTGACCAACCAGCAAGGCTATGAATCTATGTATATTTCCACACAAAGCCATTTTACTTTCCATGCAACCAGACAACAAGGTACACCGTCTGCAAGTCTGCCCCCTGGAAAATATTCTCTGTCACTGTATCTTTTAGAGATACTCCAAACTGCTGCTCCAGTACTGCAGCTGCTGTCTATTTTTTGGTTCATACCCACATATTAAACAGATCCATTCATGAACCTAACTCAAGCACCTGGCCCAAGCAGCAGAACAGCTTCTATCATAGCCCAGGCCTACTGAAGAGCTCTTTCCTCCTCTGGCCCCGCTCAAGGAGATAGCCTTCCATTACCCTTGCTAATAAGTTATAAAGATGCTCTGGTAGCATACCACCTACAGCACTTGACTGCAAACCAGAAGGCTGGCGGTTCAAACCCACCAGGCACTCCTCAGAAGGAAAGTTGGGCAATCTATTTCCATAGTGATACTGCCTCGGAAACCCAAGGAGTGGTCGCTAGCTCCTTATTATCATAGGGACTCAGCAGCACGTAACAACAACAACAAGTTATAATAGTACTCCCAAATACAAAGTATGCTATCTACAGAATCTAAAGCATCATGCTTCTTTTTTAGCAGTGAGAGGTGCAAATTTCAATAAGTTTTCTTTCATGTACAGGCGATGTCCCAACATGACCCAGATCATTGGAGTACTGAAAACTTCACTAATGTGGCAGGCCGCTGAACCTTCTGGAGTACATGTGACTTACCAATGCCTCCAACATACCTGCCACTTCTGCTCATCTGGTCCGATTAACATGAAATCACCAATATAGTAAATCATTGCTCTCCAGCTATGGAGGCTACAGAGAGTCCTCTTTGGAAGAAGAGACTTCCAAGCCCTTTGCCCAAGTGCTGTGGCCTCAGCTGCCACCACTTCCTCATGACCTGGCTGCCGCTGCCTTCTGCACATCGTCCACCCTGCCCCCTACACAGGCTGGGCAGGCAGGGCTCCTCCACCTAAACCAGGTAACACTAACTACCAGCAGTCAGCCCACACAGCCTCTCTCCCTATTACAAACCTCGCCCTTCTCTTCTTCCCTCTCTCAGGTAGGCTCCTTGTTAATGTGCAAAATAGTCAAATTGTTTGTTTCTTTCTTTCTTTTTTTGTCATAAATGCAAAATGTCAGATAACAAGGTGGTCAGTAAGTGAGGAGTAACCAAACCCAAAACCAAGCTCACTGCCATCAAGGTGGTTTGACTCATAGCAACCCCTCCTTGGGTTTTGGAGGTGGTATCTCTACAGAAGTAGATTGCCCAGTCCTCCTTCCAAGGAGTGGCTGGTGGGTTTGAACCATCAGTCTTCTGGTTAGCAGTAGGTGTACTTATTGAGTGACTGTGTCTGACTATGTCTCCCTCTGTAAATAAGCTTTATTAGGCCGGGGACCCTATTCTATCCCCAGTGCCAAACATAGTGTGTGTGGGGAGGGGGACAGAATCAATAAATATTTGTTGAATGAATGAATTAGAGGAGGGAAATGAAGAGTTGGATAAGGAAAGAAATATCTATCAATAATAATGAATAAAAGAGATGTAAAGCAATTGCCAAGTTGTTGAAACTCCCCTGGTTATAAGCAGGAAAAATAGTATTATAGGCAATTTTGAAGATGGTACTGCTACTTCCCATTCTCATCAGCCATACCTCTGTGTGGTCAAGTGTGCCAGCACACCCTAAGCTAAGGGTCCCAGTCTGCCTCTGCCTAGGCCAGTGGGGGGCATGATCCAGCAAACTGTGGATCTTAATGTTACTGAGATCTTGTTTGTATCCAGAGATTGATGAGGTGTGGGAAAATCTAGGATATTTTGGCACAAATTTCAGCCATACCTTTCCCAAGATTATTTTCATTTTTGGCCTAAGTCTCTTGTTCTCAGGTGATGTTGAGTAGGCTCTGACTCACAGCGACCCTTCGTACAACAGAATGAAACACTGCCTGGTCATGCGACATCCTCACAATCCTTGCTATACTTGAGCCTATCGTTCCAGCCACTGGTGTCAATCCATCTTGTTGAGAGTCTTTCCCTTTTTCACTGACCTACTTTACCAAGCATGATAGCCTTCTCCAGGGAATGGTCCCTTCTGCCAACATGACCAAAGCAGGTGAATTGAAGTCTGGCCATTCTGGCCAGGAGCACTCCAGCTGCACTTCTTCCAAGACAGATTTGTTCATTCTTCTGGCAGTCCATGGTACTCTCAGTATTCTTCACCAACACCACAATTCAAAAGTATCAACTCTATTTCGGTCTTCCTTATTCAATGTCCAGCTTTCACATGCATATAAGGTGATTGAAAATGCCATGGCTTGGGTTAGACACACCTTAGTCTTCAAAGTGACATCTTTGCTGTTCAACACTTTAAAGAGATCTTTTGCAGCAGATTTGTCCATGGTTATTATGGATTCAAGTAAAACAAAATCTTTGACAACTTCAATCTAATTCTAGTTATGAACAAAATGAGTTTCTTCCTCGTTAAAATGAAACATGGGCTACCCAGAAGGACCTAGCGGAAGCTGTCATTAGATCAACAGACACTTTGTAGGAACCACTGGATAATACCCTTAGAGACTTAGATCACAACTACTGACTTAGTACCTAGAGGCCTCCTGGCTACCATCAACTATTACCTAGTCCTTTGACCTTCTTGGTGAGTTACTCAACCTTTCCTGCATTCACTCTCCTTGTATGTAAATGAGAGTTAATGTGGATGGGGTAGAAAGAGTCTTGGACTGCAGCTGGGGATGATCTTGGGTCTGCCGATTTCCTGTGTGCTCTCAGACAAGCACTTCACCATTCTGGGCCTCAATTTACACCTGTATAAAGTGAGGAACTGGATATGACAACCTTTCCAATTCTTTCCAGTTCCAACAGTCAATATATTTTGTGTGTATATCCCCAGATGGGCTCCATCGTTTCTGAAAATTGAGTCATTTTTTATGCGGAAAATTCACTTATGAAAAGTTTCAGGTGTAAAGAGAATCAGCTTGTAAAACAGATGACTGAGCATTTCTCAAAATAAACATTTGCCAAAGCTAAGTTAGATGGGAATTGCCTGGAGTTCTAAGCATCAAATGCAGCATTAAAACTCTTAATGGACTTGGAGATTCATTTGGAGATTTAGTATTTATTAATATCCCCGCTGATTCTAGTTCGCAGTCCAACTTCAATGCAATTGCTATTTTTACCAGCATCTTTATTACATTCATTGAATGGCATAGAGACATCTTGTAGAATTACATAGAAATGTCCTGAAGTTGCTTTTAGAAATCGCTATTTTTATTCTGTAGAGTTAATTGAAACTGCCGCTATATATCTACTTTATGTAAAGTAGAAAGACAACAAGTTGCTAAACAAAAGGGTATTTGGTGCATAATATTAAGAATGGAATCACTCCCTCTAATGTTATGGAAAATAGGCTATCATCATGATCTTTCTCCCTGAAATGTAATAGGTGAACTTGACTTATTGTTGCATAATATATATATATTTAGAGATATGTCAGCCAATAAATACTGTGGAATGCAGCAATTTTCTCTACTAGTATTGGCAAGCAATGTTACTTAAGTCAATATTTTGGTAATTTAAACATTAATAACCAGCTCTTGACTATATTAATGATGATCCATTTCACTACACATCATTATCTGGATCAATTTTTCCCCTCTTTATATAGATCTAACGGGCTCAAGTTCCCTTCACAGACAAGAAGTATCATGAGTACACATTACTTTTTAGAACTTCTTCCCTCAAATATTGATTTTTAATTTTTTTGTCTAACAGAATGTGTGCTCTCACTTAGTGCTGCCAGGACAAATACACACACACACACACACACACACACACACACACTTCCACATCTGGGTCAGAGCCACCACATTATTTCTCCTTTCCCTAATAACATAGAAGCTGTTGTGCATAAACATCAGTACAGCTTTTATTTTACTTTTGTTTTAAGAAACAGAAGCTGACTCTAGCTTGCTTAAGAAAAGTGGAGGGAAGGGAAGACATTTACTGGAAGGACCCTGCCTTATCACCCAGAATCAGAAGGAGAGTTGAATAACCAGGACTCAGGAAGCCAAACTGCCTGGGCATCTCCTGGATCTCAGCAGGAGATAAAGAGCTGACATGTTCCCTGTGATACCAATGGTTTGCATTTGGCTATGAACCAAAAGTTGGTGGTTTGAATCCACCCAGTGGCACTGCAGAGGAAAGGCCTGGCAGTCTATATCTGTAAGATACAGCCATTGAACACCCCGTGGAAGGCAGTTCTACTCTGACACACAGGGGTTTGCCATGAGTCAAAACTGACTCCACAGCAATGGAGTTTTTTACTGAGTGTTTACTGAGTGTCTGGCATTGTTCTGTTCATCTTATAGGTGTTTTCTCATTTAGTCCTTAAAACAGTCTTATAAGGTGCACACATTACAATCATTTAAAGATGAGGAAACTGGTTGTTGTTGTTGTTATATGCCATCGAGTTATCTCCAACTCATAGCAACCCCTCCTTGGGTTTCCAAGGCGGTATCTCTATGGAAGTAAATTATCCAACCTTTCTTCCAAGGAGTGGCTGGTGGGTTTGAACCGACAACCTTCTGGTTAGCAGCCAAGTGCCTTTGGCACTATGCCACCACAGCTCCTTAGGAAACTGGGGAAGGAGAAATTAAGTAACTTCCCCAAGACCACAAAGCTAATGAATGGTGGAGCCAAGACTGGAAGGCTCTCCTGCATGCTGCCTTCTCTCTAGAGCATGGCCACATGCGACTCAGCACCGTCAACTCCCATTCTCCATATACCACTGTTGAAGATTTCACATTCATAGGAGGGAGAATCTCCCTCTCCTGGCTAGGGGGATGGGGCCACACTGTATAAACAGCCTGTGGAGACACTCGCCATGTATTCCAGGCTGGCAAAGAGAGAAATCCTTGTAAGCCTGGCATCCCAACCCAAGAGTGCCTATTGGTCACTGCAGTGGGAAAACCAGTGAGCCTTAAAAGTGCTGAGTTCTAATCCCTGCTCTATTGTAATTATGTGGACTTAGAAAAGCTTATCAATCTGTTGTTGCTGTTATGTGCCGTCGAGTCAGACTTGACTCATAATGACCCCTCCTTGGGTTTCTGAGGCAGTATCACTAGAGAAGTAGATTGCTCAACCTTCCTTCCAAGGAGTGTCTGGTGGGTTTGAACCTCCAGCCTTCTGGTTAGCAGTCAATTGTCTTAGGCACTACACTACAAGAGCTCCTAGCTTCCATTAATTCATTCATAAAATTAAGCAACCGAATTAAATTATCCTATACTATTCACTTTCCCTTGTTACCCTACCGAGAGGGACCAGGTCTCCGGGAGCAAGGTAAGCACGGGCGTAGCACAGAGTAGCAGGCTGGAAGAGCAGGAGAAAGGTGTAAAACCCAGGAAGCCAAAGAGAAGAGCAATCGGCCAAAGGGATTAGGTGAGGAGGGGAAACTCAGGCCCTCGCCAGAGTAGTAGGCCAGAAGAGCAGGAGAAAGGGGTAAAATCCAGTCACTAGTGCTCAGACGGCTCCCATGTTACCCTCCCGAGAGGGACCGGGTCTCCGTGAGCAGGTGGGCACAGGCGGGCTGGTGCTTACTCACTGATCTGCACTGAACACTTTCCATTGTTACCCTCCCAAGAGGGATGGGGTCTCCGGGAACAAGGTGGGCACGGGCGTAGCACAGAGTAGCGGGCTGGAGGAGCAGGAGAGGGGGCTGGAGCCCAGTCACTAGTGCTCGGACAGCTCCTTGTTACCCTCCCGAGAGGGACCGGGTCTCTGGGAGCAAGGTGGGCACGGGCGGGCTGGTGCTTACTCACTGATCTGCACTGAACACTTCCCCTTGTTACCCTCCTGAGAGGGACCGGGTCTCC
>NW_006921589.1:9822258-9823634 GCF_000298275.1 Orycteropus afer afer
CTGTATGAAAAGTGAATTTGCTCTGTAAATCTTCACCCAAATCCTAATAAAAAATAATAATAATAATAATAATTACCTCCTCGGAAACCTTATGGGGCAGTTCTACTTGGTTCTATAGGGTTGCTATGAGTTAGAATCAACTCAATGGCAATGCGTTCGGTTTTGGTTGGTTTAAAAGTGTGGTGTATGATGACATCCAGTACTTGTAATTATAAGGCTATGATCTCAGTGTGGGGTCCCTGGGTGGCACAAACAGTTAAATGCACAACTAGCTAAAAGGTTGATGATTCAAACCCCACCAGAGGCACCTTAGAAAACAGATCTGGTAATGTGCTTCTGAAAGCAACCCTTGAAAACCCCATGAAGTTGTTCTACTCTGCACACATGGGGTCACCATTGGTCAGAATCCACTGCACAGAAATTAACAACCACCACCTCCAAAGTATTAAAACTAAATTGTGTTACATTATTTGTTTCTCTTTTTTTTTTTTTTACCTGTTGAGTTAGGGTCTCTGAGTGTCAGAAATGGCTCAACACAATGGATTTGGCTTTGGTTATTAACTTAGGTAACTAACTTGTTGTTGTGTTGTTGTTATATGCATCGAGTTGGATCCGACTCATAGCAACCCCTCCTTGGGTTTCTGAGGCAGTATCACTATGGAAGTAGATTGCCCAACCTTCCTTCTGAGGAGTGGCTGGTGTGTTTGAACCGCCAGGCTTCTGGTTAGCAGTCAAGTGCCTTTGGCACTACGCTACCAGAGCTCCTAAACAACTAACTAGCATTGAACAAAGTTTTTTTAAGGTAATGTGTCTTCCTCAGTTTTCCTCAAACTTTTTTCCACCAGTCACTGACATGATCTTTCTCCAAATACAAGAGTTACCATGAAATAAACAAAGCTCAGTTGAAGGTTCCTACTATAGTTCACATAGTCAACCATTTTTATAAAATTTACAAAAATAAGATGTTTTAACTACAGTATGTAGGGTCACAATGAGTCAGAATTGACACAATGGCCGTGAGTTTGGTTTTCTGTGTTTTGGTATGTTAAAGACCCTTATTTCTCCTCTAACTTACTCTCCATCATGTTTCCCCCCCTTGTTCCAGGTCCCACTGTAGTGATCATAGGCCTTTTGGGGAACTAGCTAAGGAAAAATTGAGTTAGGTCATATTTAGTTTGAGTTCTATGGGTCTATTTAGGTGGCTCTAGTCAAAGTGCCTAAGGCACTTGACTGCTAACCAGAAGGCTGGTGGTTCAAATCCATCAGCCACTCCTAGGAAGGAAGGTTGGGCAATCTACTTCTGTATTGATACTGCCTTAGAAACCCAAGGAGGGGTCGCTATGAGTTGGGTCTGACTCGACGGCACATAACAACAA
>NW_006921589.1:9823884-9824925 GCF_000298275.1 Orycteropus afer afer
AACATTGTAAGTAGGAGATTTGATTTTCATTAATGCCTAATAAGAACAGAAGTTCTTTCTTATTGAGGAAATATACTCAATAATGTAGCATATACAATTATAAATGCACCACTGATTTTTTTCACATGGGAAACATGTGAAGTAAATTTATCAGAATTCCTAGATCTATTGGGGAAAACCCATAGCAATACCACAAACTGAGTGCATCATCTGTAACAGCTCAATTACAGAAGAAACTTGGTGCGGTTTTCTCAAATCTGACAGCCAACTTGAATGTAAATGATATTACCAAGAACAAATTATGAAGCTCAAAGAAACTTTCCTAAACTATTTATCATTTTTTAAAAAATGCCAACAAACTGAATTATCTTTATAGTCTCATTACAGGAAATATCATAAAATCATTGCCATATGAAGACTTTTCTCTTTTTCCTGGATTTTGTAGTGCTTGTCATATTTACCAGCTTTTTAAATAAATCCTTTTCTCATTTCTAAATAAACATTCATTTTTGAGAAAATTTGCATTCTTTATCTTACAAAGGGTCTCTGATAATTGATTTATAAAGGGTTTATTGAATTCAGGGTATTAATAATAATGGGGTTTGATAAACAGAGCTCTCTCTGTTCCGACCATTTCTTGGTCCCTTTGACAGGAATACGCTGTGCTGGATGTGTCATGGACATGCCCTCCCCAGGACCACCAGCTCTCTTTTCCTTATTAGTCACAGGCATCACAGCTAGATCCTCCATGTCTAAAGCAAAGAATCAGAAGGAAAGAAGAAAGAGGGCATTAAGCATCGATTGCCAGGGTTCAAGAGTCCTTAGGTGACACAGTTAAGCAACTCAGTTACTAAACAAAGGGTCAGTGGTTCAAACCTACACAGAGGCACCTTGGAAGAAAGTCCTGTCAATCTGTTTCTGAAAGGTCACAGCTGTGAAAACCCTGTGGAGCACAGATATACTCTGAAGCACATGCGGTCACCATGAAGCAGAATCAACTGGACAGCAACTGGTTTGGTATGCCAGGGTTCGAATCCTGGC
>NW_006921589.1:9825240-9841384 GCF_000298275.1 Orycteropus afer afer
CCCTCCTTGGGTTTCCGAGGCAGTATCACTACAGAAGTAGATTGCCCCATCTTCCTTCTGAGGAGTGGCTGGTGGGTTTGAACTGCTAGCCTTCTTGTTAGCAGTCAAGTGCCTTAAGCACTATGCTACCAGAGCTACTAGTACCTGGTCATAAGCTCATAATAAATGTTACCTCTTATTATATTGCTGTCATTGGTTTTCCCACCTGCCAGGCTCTGTGCTGGGTGGTATTACCTCATTAAGTTCTCATAACCAGCCTTATCACCCCCTTTTGCAAATGACAAAACAAGCTTGATAGAGCTTCAAAATGTGCTCAAAATCTTATCACACAGCTAATATATATGATAGATAGAAAATTGAAATCCATGAATATCTGACTCCACCCTACCTCTTTTTCTATTATATGTGGGACCTCAAAAATTGATTTTATCCTCATTTCAGAAAGTGAAAGAGATAAATTTTGTTAGTCCTAAGGGAAAAAAATGTCATAAATTGCTATGAGTGAAGTAATAATTGGCGGTTAGGTAGTAGAAAGAATGTTTGTTTCCAATAAATAAATAAAAATCACAGACGTTGAAGAAAATTGAAATATATGCAATATTTAACATTCCACACCCTTTACAGATCTAGAGTCATTTGATTTGGGAACACGAAGGCATGTTATATACGAATCGGTTTGCTCTTGAAATGAGTCTGTTATATTAAAAACATTTTCATCCAGACGATCTTGACAAATTTTGCCACTTTTAAGTTGTTTTGCATCTTTGTAACAAATGGAGTCACAAGCTGCTGAACTTTAAGAAATCCAGCCTTGCTTCTGTTTTTTGCCAATTTTTAAGAAGAGAAAGCATTGCGACTAGAAGAAGACAATCATACTTTAATAAACAAAGAGCTATTATGTTGTCTGGATTTGATTTTCTGTACAGTGAGGTGTAGAGACACAAAGCACTCATTTTCAGAAGAATTCAGAAGAAGAAAGGAGAAGCCCTTATTTCCCTCTTCACCTCCTCAAGGGATCGAACACAACGTCAGCCATGTAGAGCTCAGTAGTTACATTTCCTGAGGATTTCTAGCAATTTGGGTTTTTGTGATTTTTGTTTTAAAGTATCATATTTGCAGAATTCTGAAATCCTTAGTAATTCTTTGAATAAACCGAAACCAAACTCACTGCCATCGAGTCGGATCTGACTCATAAACGACCCCTCCCTGGGTTTCCGAAGTGGTATCTCTACAGAAGTAGATTGCCCAACCTTTCTTCTGAGGAGTGGCTGTTGGGTTTGAACCGCCAGCCTTCTGCTTAGTAGTCAAATGCCTTAGGCACCACTTACTGATAAATAGCATCACCGTATGAATGCACTGCCCTCTCATACAGAGCTCAGCACACTATCTCCACATGGATTTCCTGTGGCCCACACAGGGTGCCAAATATTTCTTAAATGTATTGCCAGTAATAATTGAGTGATGTCACATTTAGGTTTGGAACTCTGATTTTTCGGGGGGCGGGGGGAGACTAGAATATCTGGCAATTCTGAGCCTGCCTTCCCCAATAGCAGTTATCAGCTGGTACCAAGGGGAAGCCTCCCTTCTTAGAGTGAGTATTCCACAGACTGCCACAGTCCACACCACTCCCTTAATCTCTCCTTGACAGTGAAGCCAAGAATTAGCTGCCACTTTTCATCATCCTTAAGCTCTTACACTTATTAAACAGTGTTTCTCAAATTTTTCTTCTCAGGATCCCTTCAGACTCTTAAAAAAAGAGTTTCTGTTTATGTGTTGTATCTCCAAATATTTACCATATTAACAACTGAAAGAGAGAAAATTAAAATGTAAACACATTTCATGTTAGCACATATTTTTATGAAAAATAACTGTATTTTCCAAAACAGCTCAAAATAATGGAAAGAATGGCATTACTTTGTATTTTGGCAAACCTCTTCATACCTGCCTTAATAGAATCAGCTGTATTCTCATAAATGCTCCAACATACATTATGTTCTGATATACTGTTTTGAAGTACATGAAGAAAATCAGCCTCACACTGATAGGTGGTTGGAAAAGGGAGAAGAGTTTAAACAGTCTTTTCAGATTATTATGGATATTTTTCTTTGATACTACACAAAAACTCAGCAAGTGGTAATAAATGTTAGCTGCAGTGTAGAACATGAAGTCATATCAACAAATTCCTTTTCCTTTGTTACTTAATGGATCTTCTACCATTGCATTATTGTATAACATCAGACATGGGTCATTTGAAAAATACTGGTTCATTGATTTATATAGATTTTCCAAATATACCTTTCATTGTATAATGTCCAAAAGTAACATTTGTTTAATATTCACTGATCCCAGGGGATATTAAGCATGCCTTTAAGCATTAGGATGCAGTCAAACTCTTGACCCCTGTTACAGCTCTTGTAGGAAGTTCCTCATCTCCTTCCTCTCTGCTGCTTTTCTCTTCTTGCCTTTCTTGCCTTTTCTCCTTTCTTTTTCTGTTTGCAAACTTCTGTGCTGTTGGCTGCATTTATAAGCAAGCTCCTGGTAAATTTCAAAGCATGACCCTCCTCCAAGGGCCATAAACTAACCAATCCCCTATGGGTAGGCCATAATCAATTCATTTGCATAATATGCTACAGTCACTTCATTTGAATAAGTATTTTGACCAATCCCTACAGGGTGCATGAAATAAACCCATCATAGGGTAGGCTGCAGCTTACAACCACACAAAAAGTAGCAAACCATCAAGTTGTTTATAGTTTACCCAGGAAATATCAATCAACTGGAACAAAATTAACAACCTGTCTGGAATAGAAAACTAGGGTAAAGGCAACTAACTGTTCAGGGATTAGGGAGAAAATCTCTCAAAATATTTTTCCAAAGAATCAAGGCAATAGGCCATATAAAAAAAAAAAAAATTCATTCCACCACAGAAACATTTATCCGTATTCATTTCTGTATCAAAAACAAGAAAATATAAGATACACTCGGGGCTTACTACAATTTTATGGAAACAACAAATTGCAAGTCAGTACCCAGCCTGCATCACTGGTTTAAATTGCCCGCCCAGCTCCCACAGCCATATGACCTAAATACATGCTAGGATGACCATTGCCACCATCCCATTTCACTCAGATGTGATGAAAGTTCAAGGTCAACAGCTTCTTCAAAATTGATATGAATAAAAGATGGAAGTTACCACTCTGATGACTCAGTAAAGTTTTACCGAAACACAGCACACCCACTCACTTAGGGATTGTCTTTGCCTGCATTCACACTCCAGTGGCAGACTAGTTTCATGGCTTGTGCAAACCAAAGATATTTACTGTCTGGTCCTTCACAGAGACTGTCTGTCGGTCTCTGCTCTAGAGTAGTTTTCTGAGCAGTATGTTTTTTCGAAGTGAATCTTATCCCCAACATAAAAAAGCAGACAAAAACCCAAATATTATTAGCACTGTATTTTATAAATTGCAATTTATATAACATTTACTTTTTAGAAATTCAATCAACAAATTTTTGAAAAGTAGTTTTGAGTCACACAGTATTTTAAAATCAGAACTGTGTAGATCTTGTGTTTTGATTACCTAGTATGATTCTGACAGGAAAATACCACCAATGGGATGGCTTGAACAAACAAAGAGTTCACTCTCTTACAATTTTGGAGCCTAGAAGTCCAAGTTCAAAGTGCCAGGCTCTAGGGGCTGGGTGAAAGCCTCTCAACTTGGGTTTCAGCTCAGCCTCCTGCTCCTGGCCCACTGAAGCTGGAGGCTTTTCTTCACTCAGGCAGCTACTGGCTGCTGAAGCTGACAAACCCAAGGTCGACAAGTAACAAGGCACAACAACAAGTTGTTGTGACAAGTAACAAGCCACAACAAACAACACAGCAGACCACTAATTCAAGTCAAGAAAAAGTCCCAAGATTGGCAGGGCATGGCAGGCTACTGATAAAGACTCAGCTACAGGCAAGAGCCAAGCATGCCATGAGCTGGAGACCTTTCTCAAAGTTGCTTCTTATAGACTAGAAGCAACCCACATCCCCAAAAGCAGCTAGTCAGCTGCTCCAGCAGATTCCACCATGGAGTTAACGACCAGTCTCACCCTGGGGAATAACTACATCCAGCTGCCCAGCCACTCAATCAGGCCCAGCCAAGTTGACATACAACCTTAACCACCACACCTTGGTTCAGTGGCTTATCAGCATAATTGGTATACAACTTATACTTTTATTTAGCTTTTCTGATAGACTATCTTAAAATGGCCCAAAAGTTTGAGGAAGAGTGTTAGAAAGCATTTTCTTTCCAAGTTAAATCATCAATAATATCACCATGTCTATTCCTAACCATAAAATTTGGACAGTGGACAAGCAATAGTATTTATTAAATGAAGGGTTGAAAGAAGCATCACAAGGTGGTACACGTTCATTTACTACTGTACAATGCCATTTCAATTGAATAAGCAGCCCTGCTTGCTCAGAATCTGCTTAGCACTGACTAGGCCCCATGTGTGCCATATGAATAGGATTTGCAGGTCCTTTCCCCAGGGAGTTTAAAATCTAGTAGGAGAAGAAAACAGGTGGGAAACTTACCTGGGATCTAACAAGCAAGGAGCACACATTCTACAATCATGTAGTTGCTTCTACAATTTTATTGGTAAATAAATGTAAACCTGGGCATTCACCAGATGGTGATAAGAAAGTAAGAGATAGAGAAATGGTGGATGAAAAGACAGCAAAGATGAGAAAAAGGAGACAAGACGACAATAAGGATCCACGGCCACTTTGCAGTTTTTTTCCTTTTGGCCTGAAGAGAAATGGAAAGGACACTAACAGCAAATGCCTACTATGTAACACACTTTTCTTGATTGTTCTTACATATTATCTCAGTTAACCCTCATAATAATCCTGTGAAAATAGAATTACTTTTCCATGCCATCAAGTCGATTCCAACTCATGGCGACCGCTATGGGGTTTCCAAGGCTGTAAGTCTTTACAGAAGCTGGCTGCCTTCATCTTTTTCCCACAGAGCAGCTGCTAGGTTTGAACCACCAACCTTTTGGTTAGCAGCCCAATGTCTTAACCACAGTACCACAAGAGCTAGCCATTTTATAAATAAGAAAATTGAAACTCAGGTCAGTAGTATATTGTAGGGCCAGAATTCAAAGCACATCATTTTCCACTATAAAACCTAGGGTTTTTCCCATTATCATATGCCATGTGGCCACCATGGTTTTGTTTTTGTTGTTGTTGTTATGTGCTATCAAGTTGGACCCGACCCATAGCGACCCCTCTTTGGGTTTCTGAGGCAGTATCACTATGGAGGTAGATTGCCCAACCTTCCTTCCGAGGAGTGGCTGGTGGGTTTGAACCACCAGCCTTCTGGTTAGCAGTCAAGTGCCTTAGGCACTACACTACCAGAGCTCCTTCCAGGGCTTTAGGATGTACCAACTCAAGTTTAGATAGCAGAAGCTGTTTGGAAGGTTACACACCTCAGCCTAAACTGATTTAGGTAAGTCATTTGTAATAAACTAATCCAACCATACCCAGTTCAGTCTGACTTTCCAGTAAATGAGGGTCTACTATGCCTCCTCACCCTAGAGGGAAATAAAGGAGAGGAAGAGGACAAAGAAGAGAGAAAAGGACAAATCATAGCAGCTTTGTTCTTGCCTTTGCCCAGATTGAAGGACTGGTGAGTGTGATCATGGTAATATTTCAATATTGTTAATGGACTTTTCTTTTCTTCCTTTCTGAGTATATTATTTTTGCCTTTGTCCGTCTTTGCAACCATCTTCAAGAACAAATAGAGATTAGACTTTGAATGCAAAGAGATTTGCAAAATAGTTTACAATTCCTGACATTCAAAAGTAATATTATGTAACAAGCTAATACCTTGAGTGGCAGTCATTCTTATACCTGTCTCTAACACCCACCCATTAACCCACTGTCCTTGAGTCAACTGAAATTCATAACAACCCTATAGGACAAAGTAGAACTCCCCCATAGCCTTTCCAAGACTGTAGATCTTTACAGAAGTAGACTGATACATTTTTCTCCTGTGGAGCAACTGATGGTTCAAACCACCAACCTTTTTGTTAGCAGCCAAGCACCACTGCACCACCAGGACTCCTTGTCTCTAACACAACAAGGGTATGCTGTACACTGCACACAGGTGACACATCTGATTGGGTGACATTCACATGGTGTATTTCATAGCTGTGTTTATCTATCACAACTCTATCTGATGGTAGCAATCTAGTGTCTTATTATTGCATAATCATTATATGGCAAATTTCTGATACATGGGAAATAAAGAATCTTGCAAAGGGCTGTCTTTTTCTAATTTTCACCACGTGCTATATTGGTTAGCACCATCTCTAAGCCAAGGCCAGTCAAGTCAGCAATGGCCTCTTGCCCTAGGACAGGATGAAAGCAGCCGTTGGAGCATCTTCCTCCATAAACATCTTCTCCTCAGGTAAGCAAAACCTCTTGCCCCTCAGGCTGAGGAACCTGGTTGAGAACCAGCCTTTAACTAACTCCCTGTTCTCCTTCCCAGAATTCTTCTTAAACACTCCTTTCCCTTCTAACGCCTTTGTTTGTGTTTTGGTGGTGGAGGTGATTGTGTCTCTTCTCTTAGTGGTTAAGGCTGCTGTCCTGCAGGCAGGTGAGCGAGGGCAGCTGAGCCTGAAGTTGTTCCACTGGCAGACAGGCAAGTGAGTGAAGGCAGCCTTGTGGTCTGTGTGATTATTTCTGAGTCTGAATTTGTACATCCCGTGTAGAGGCAGGTGAATAAGAGCAATTTCATAGTGGTAGAGTAACCCTGGATGCAAGCCAGGAGAAGTGGAAGAGTTGACATGTGGGCAGTCATTCTCCTTCTCCCTTCATAGTAGAAGTCCTAGGGAAAAGTCCTGTAATGCCTAGGCATTGAGGTGGCTTCCCCTTTTGGCAAAGAAACTGTGCCTGGTGTATTAGAGTGTTAAGATTTTTTCCCACAGAGAAAATTCTATTTTCAAAAGCTCTGGGTCACAAGCTACAAGTTCTGGGCAGTGGCTGACCAGTAAAAACCTTTAGGGTGTTGCCAGAACTCATTAAAGGTGTTAAAGACTCCTGTGTGAGGATGAGGTAGATGTGAGACAGGACAAAGCACTAGGCTACTTGCCACCTGCAGGTAGCAGGTACACACTGAGTTCAAACAATACATTGTCCCCAGACCCTGTGGCACTCACTGCTAGGTTCTTCTGTGACCCAGAGAAAGGTGAGAAATAGAACTTTGCTCTGAAACCTAGCCTTCCATAACTATCTGGCAGACCAAATTTGTTGGTGTTCTTTGCTCTTATTTTATTCATGTCTCCTTTACCCAGTACCTAAACTGTTGCTTTTTGCTCTTCTATGAGCCATGAAGAAGCTCTGGTGGCATAGTGCCTAAGACTAACCAGAAGGTTGGTGGTTCAAACCCACCAGCCACTCCACAGAAGGAAGACTGGACAATCTACTTCCGTAAAGATTTACCACCTCGGAAACCCAAAGGGGGTCACTATGAGTCGGAATCGACTGGATGGCAGTGAGTTTGGTTTTTTTTGTTTTTATCCCTGCGTAATTTCCATGTCTATGCTGGTTGGGCTTTGTATTAGTTAGTGATTGCTACAAAGATACTATGTGACAATGCACTGCCGTCAAGTTGGATCCGACTCATAGTGATCCCTCCTTGGGTTTCCTAGGAGGTATTACTGCGGAAATCCTAGGAGGTATTACTGCAGAAATAGATTGACCAACCTTCCTTCCAAGGAGTGGCTGGTGGGTTTGAACTGCCAGTTTTCTGGTTAGCAGTCAAACAAGTAACTCTAAAAATTTCAGTGGCTACTAACCGCAGGGCACTAATTAGTTAGTTGTAGGTCAGTGTAGACACAGTGGCTGCAGCGATGGGCTCAGGTATAGTAGGGATAGTGAGGCTGGCACAGGACCAGGCAGTGTTTTCCTCTGTTGTACATAGGTGGCTGTGGGTCAGAGATCACTCAACGACACATAACAACAACAACAATAACAGGTCAGTAATGAAAGAGGAAAAAAAAAAACTTTATTTATTTTTGGTAGGTCTGTAGGTTGGCTGTGCTCTGCAAAACTGGGCTGGATTTGGACTAGCCTACCATCAAGACTGCAAGTCAGCTCTAGTTCTGCTCTATGCATCACTCATCCTGAGCACCAGGCAAAATCACTTACAGCTACCTAGAACATGTTCTTCTCATGGCAGACATCAGGGGCTCAAAAGTTAAGCCAAACCACACAAACTCATTAAAAACCTCTGCTCATGTCACATCCACTCACCTTCCATCGACCAAAGCAAGTCTCGTAGACAAGTTCATCAGAGGAGTAGGAAAGTACAGTCTCCCATAGAGGTGGGGAAGAGAGGGTGAATTTTTGCTAAAATAGTCACACAACCTGCCACAGGCCTATCCTCAGGCACTCTGAGGTAGTAGGAAGATATGTTACAGGGAAACCCCCTGCCCACTCCACCAAAAAAAAAAAAAACTGCCATCAAGTCAAGTCATTTCTGACACACAGTGACCCTTTAGGACAGAGGAACTTTCTCATAGGGTTTCCAAGGCTATAAATCTTTACAGAAGCAGACTGTCTTATCTTTGTCCCATGGAGCATCTGGTAGGCTCAAACCGCTGACCTTTTGGATAGCAGCCCAATGCTTAATTTTATATTGTAGAGAAAGACTTCCACTAGTGCCTAAGGCATTTGACTGCTAACCAGAAGGCTGGTGATTCAAACCCACCAGCCACTCCTCAGAAGGAAGGTTGGGCAATCTATTTCTGTTGTGATACTGCCTCGGAAAGCCAGGGAGGAGTCGCTATGTGTCAGATCAGACTCCACAGCAGTGAGTTTGGTTTGGTTGCTACAGCTCAGGAGCCAGTGATGACTCAGTGGTCGAACTCTCGCCTGCTGTGAAGTAGACTCAAGTTTGATTCCTTACCAAAGGACCTCATGCACTGCCATGACCGTCTATCACTGGCCATTTGCATGCCCCCATGATGCTGAACAGGCTTCAGCAGAACTTCCAGACTAAGATGGACTAGAAGGAAATGGCCTGCTGATCCACTTTTGGAAATCAGCCAATGAAAACCCTAGAGTTCACAACCGTTTGATCTTATAGTGTGTGGGGTTGACATGAGTTGGGGAGTGACTTGACCTCAGCTAAGAAGAAGAAATTATAGCTCAGGGAACGTTAGATTGAGGGTGGAGTGAGTTAAATTTACAACTCTATTACACAGCTAAAACCCCAGTTCTTAGTATCTGCGTCCTCTCAGGATCTTCCTTTACCTCACACTCCCTTCCTCATATATTTTTTTTTTTCTTGTCTTTTGGAAAGCTCTGTCCTCCCCATTAGAATGCCTTCAAATGGACCATACAGAAGTACGTATAAAATGATGAACTAGCTAGCACCTGAGCAGCTGTAGCCACAGGGTTATTTGGGATACATAGGAAGGCAATATTATACAGTTCATATTTTCATTCACTGAAACCAACCCTATTCAACTGAAAAATGTGTCACCTATCATAAATAAGAGTAAGCCATACTAGGGTGACATACAATTTAATCTCCAAACCAGAGTTTAGGAGGGTGAAAATGAGTGCAACCAATAACACCAGCACAATAAGCATAAACCAGGACTCTCCTGGGCCAATCAGGATGCATGTACCACCTAGCTGTATGCCTGCCTGTACTGGTGAAGATTGATACTGGTGGCCAGCACCAGAAAACTCACACACACACACACACACACAAAAAGGCTTGAATTATAAAGACATCAATTATTTACTTAATAAGAAATCCAGAGGTGAGCCCCTCCAGTGTTTGTTCAAAGACTGAATGATATCAGGGCCCTGACTTGGTCACTGTGATTCTCTTTACTTTCCCATCAGAGTCACAGATGACTTTCCCTTAATTGGTGAGAAAAAATAATCTTTGTTCAAATCCTTCCATCTCATTGGCCAGGACTAGTCCACATGGCTGCTCCACGCTGTAGGAGAAGCTGAGAAGGCAAATATCTGGCCAAAAGAAACAGGCTTGCCATGTTTGACTTACATTAATCATGAATTGTCTTTAAAAAATGGGCCACTACTTCCTTGAGCAAATTCTGGGTTAAATTAGAACAAAATAAAGGGAGAAGCCTGTTGAGCACGTACTCTCAAGGTCTGCCACACGGACTCCAGTCCTGAATATTAGAGCTGTTGATGGCTTTGCCTTCCACGATGACAGAAACTTCTAAGGAAGAACCTCTAACCTGTGCACTTGAGAGGGTAACTTTGAGCAGCCATGTTCAGTACTCACCAACCCTACTCCCTGCCAGAGATCACTGATCAGGGAGGGTTCCTAACATAATGACAGGCTATCATTGGCTGACCAATGACCTCTGATATTCTCTGACCCAAACTTTTCTACCCAAACTAGGAAAAGAGTTTTCAGCTAATGCAGTCAGGCTCTGACTTTCAGGAATTTAAACTGGGAATTATGGAAAGCATCATCCAGTTGCTAGCAGGAAATATTTTGCACTCATGAGGAAGTAGTTACATAATGGTACTTACTTTTTCATTTTCTTAATAGAGTCTTTCAAACAGTAAAAGTTTTCCATTTTGATGAAGAGCAGTTTATCAATATTATCTTTTGTGGGTTTTTATCTCTGGTATTCTGCCCAAGAAATCCTTGTCTACCCCAAGGCAGAGATGATTTTTGCCCATGTTTTCTTCCAGAAGCATTCACAGTTAGGGTTAGGATCCATTTAAGTTCCTTTTTTGTATGACATGACATAAGGGTCAAGTGCACTTTTTTCTGGCAGATATCCAGCTGTCCCAGAACTATTTTTTAGAAAGACTTTCCTTTCCCCATTGAATGACCTTGACACTTAAGTCAAAGAGCAATTGCTTCTCTATACGTGGATCCATTTACAGATTATCTTTTTTCCACTGATACTTACATTTAATGTGATTATTGATATGATGTCGATAAAGGAGCTCTGGTGGCATAGGCCTAAGCCATTTGACTGCTAACCAGAAGGCTGGTGGTTGAAACCTACCAGCCACTCCTCGGGAGGAAGATTGGGTAATCTACTTGCATAGAGATACCACCTTGGAAACCCAAGGAAGGATCGCTATGAGTTGGGATCAACTCGATGGCAGTGACTTGAGTTTTTTATTGATATGATTGGCTTTAAGTTTAATGCCTTAAATTTTCTGAATTTTACTTACCACAATTTGTATTATGTATTTATTTTCATGTCTGTTTTATTGTCTTTCTCCCAGACTATAAGCTCTAGGAGGGTGGGAATATTTATATTTTATTCACTAACATGCCCCTGATATGCCAGTGTGTCTAACCAGAATAGGGACTTGTGCAGAAAACGGTTAAGATGGCAAGCCTGATACTTCCGTCCTTAGAAAGGCCTGCTTGCAGGGCTGATCTCTGCCCAGTGTCTGGGAACTTGCATTCTAGTGTTTCTACCACTCAATCTTAGCCATTGGCACAACTATATACTGACTCCTATGAATGCTTCTAACAAACTCATCAAACCTGGAGTGGCCCTGGGGACACCGGGCATGGTACTAAGTAAATATTTATGTTATGAATTAATAGTGGCAGAGTAGTAGAGAAATTTCATAAACTCTAGTTGCTAAAAACCTTAGAATTTTGTTTAGTGTCCTTGTTTTAGTTTTTGAGATCTGGCTCCGAGTATTATCTCTGCTCTTTGTAAGGCCTCTTGGTTCAGCTCTCCCTGAGGCCCTATGCAGGGCAAGAATTCAAAAGAATGATTCATGGTTCCTGACTCCTCTACATACTTTTCCAATGAACTTTTTTTTTTTAAAGAGTTTCACTCCGTCTTTCTTTCTTGCAACCAGAGGAAGCAACTATCTCCATATTGAAACAAGCCATTTCCTATATACCACTGGGTTTTACACACTGTTTTAAGTATCAGTTTGCTTATTTTCCACCTTTTTGTAGATTCATGTAATGGGTTACATTAGTCAGCAAACATTTTCTATAAAGGGCTAGATAGGAAATATTTTTGGCTTTGCAAGCTACATGGTCTCTCCAGCACCTACTCAACTATGCTGCTGTAGTACAAAAGCAGTCATCAGCAATATTTAAACAAATGGATGGACATAGCTATGTTCCAATAGGATTTTATTTACAAAAATAGGTGGTGGGTCAGATTTGGCCCACGAATCACCATTTGCCAGATCCTATAGTAGACTAGGAGCTCTGGTAGCATAGTGGCTAAGACACTTGCCTGCTAACCAGACGGCTGGCGGTTCAAACCCACCAGCCACTCCTTGGAAGGAAGGTTGGGCAATCCTACTTCCGTAGTGATACTGCCTTGGAAACCCAAGGAGGGGTCGCTATGAGTCGGGTTTGACTCGACAGCACATAACAACAAAAACAACAATAGTAGACTAAAAGGATACGTCTCTTGTTTTAGTTATCTATTGTTGCACAACAAACCACCTCAAATCTTGGTGGCACAAGTCCATTTTTGTGGTCACTATGTATTTGGAATGCCAATAGTGCTTGAAGGGGGCTCACCTTCAAGCACTATATCAGACAAGATTCTAGAGTGGTCCATAGGATTTCCTTTCTTTCCTAATTTTTCCCACTGTCTGCTCAATTCTATTCATGGATATATTTGCAGCATATGTAAATACATATGCAAAAATAGCCTCTGTCAAACCTATATATGTATTTGTGGATGTAATCCCAGTTACCTTCCCACGGCTGTTAAGCCTGCATGTTTATCTATGTATCCACTATTACAAAAAGTTAAGAAAAGGTTTTCACAGAGAAAGCAGCATTCTTTGATAGTTACGAGGGTGGGAGGGGGAGGGAAGGTAAATCACTAACTGTAAGGAGCACACATATTAAATGAGGTGAAGGGGAAGACATATACAGTAAGAGGGAGGTCGGCACAAACTGATCAAGGCCAAGAAAGAGCACAAGAGTGAAAGGCAACAGAGATCCATATGAAGGTCTTTCTTCATAGTCTGTCTTAGTCTGGAAGCTCCACTGAAACCTGTCCACCATGGGTGAGCCTACTGGTATTTGAAACACTGGAGACATGGCTTCCACTCTCATAGCAATACCCAAGCCACCACAGTACAATAAACTGACAGACAAGTGGCGGCAAATCACATCTACTGGGGCCTTTATGGTGTGGGGGTGGGGATTCACAGAGGTTGGACCTTTTCATTTTCAGTGCATGGCCCATGCCAGGTGCTCATGAATGATTGTTGAATAACTGAGTTATGCATACAAGGGACTGAGCCCGTGACCTTGACCTCCTAAGCAATTGTCCCATCAAACTGAGACAATTGGCCCACAATAAGCTATTTCTGAATGAGTTTGCAAAAGTGCTGGCGAAAAGTGATACCCAGTGGAAGACTAGCCAGACTGAACTACTTAAGGAAACAAAGCATCTTTGAGAAATGAAATTAATTAACTGCTTCCAAAGGGAGCAGAAAGTAGGAGGTTGGGAGGGGGTGGGAGATTTTATATAAATTTCCAAAGGACAAGGGACTTGAAAGTAAACTAAGGGAATTTCAAGCTCTAAATTAAAAAATGCCTTCCAACATCATGGCTTAGTGATGTGCGATAGGCACTCAAAATTGGGATTTGGCTATGTACAAAGAAAAGCTCTTAAAGAGAAAAACAATAAATTAAATGCATAAATCGAGAGAATTTGGGCTTTTTAGAAGTTACTGCACAATATTCTCTGAGGGTGATTTTAGACTAGACCTTGACAGGGTGAGATTGTGAATATAAAATTGAGCTTTTGTCAATCAGAAGGCACTTCTGCAGAAATAAGTTTCTAGAGAACAACCAGAGGGAATTTCAAAGATCTAGTTTACATTCTCTGTGTCTTCAGGCCCATTTCCTTGGGATTTAAGAAACCATAAGGATTTCAGGATCTTGAAACAGCCATATAAAATACTGCTTAGTATGAGTCGCACAGTATCTGGTGCCCCAAGCCACGGACATTTCATTTCAGTCTGTGTTCCATCCGCATTCCATTGCTCACCTCCACCCCCACCTCCAGTCCTTCCCAGGTTTGCCAGCTTCCTGGAGAAAAGGGAATAGGAGCTATACCTTGTCTGTCCAGTGTGAGTCTCAGGAGCAAAACAGAAGAGAAGGGCCATGCCAAGGGGAGACAAGGATCTGGAACCATGACGCACCCCAGGAAGGAAACAATCTATAAGACCACAGAAGAGTGGTCCTCCAGCCAGGAAAGTAGTTTCTTCTGCCAGTATGTGGGCTAAAAGACGCTTCTACGAAAAGTCCTTACTTCTATGTATCAACCACTGTGTGAGGGGCTGTATATACCTGGTCTTAATCCTGCCATTTTGATCATAAAGATAGTTGAAACCCACCATTTGACCCCAACAGCGCTCTGATCCTGCTGTATCCAGCATTTTAGCAGTCAATGAACCAGAACAACTGGAGTCTTCTGGTTGTGGAAAGAGAGAGACAGAGACAGTGTTTGTATACTCTGTCCTCATTCTGTGATTATCCATTTGTGTGTGTGTGTGTATGTGCATGTTTTCTCTGTGTTTCTCACTCTGTGTCAGTGTGTCAATCTCTCCTTCTGTGCTTCTCTGTCCCCCTCTTTCTTTGTGTGACTGGCGCTGTAAATCCCCCAGCTTCTTTGAGTGTCTGTCCTCGTCTCTTATTCTCCTGTGTCTGTTGTGTGTGTAGTATTCCTCTATTTCTTTGCCTCCTGTCTCTGTCTCTTACGTGCTCGGCTACCTCTCTCCCTATCTCCCTTTCTTAACCTCTTTTTCCTTTTCTACCTTTCTCTATCTCTCTCTGGATCTGAAAATGAGAATAGTTTTCATTAAAAGAAATAGAAAATTTTAAAAGTAGTTAACTATGCTATTTGGATATTATCTTAGTTATCTAGTGTGACTGTAACAGAAATACCGCAAAGCATTCCTTGGAGAGCACCATGTATCTTGGCATCAATCTTCCCCTGGGTCTAGGAGGTTCTCAGCACAGGGAACCCAAGTCCAAAGGAAGCACTGTTATCTCAGTTCTTTTTTCTTGGTGGCCATGAGGTCCCTCTCCTCTGCTTCCTTCTCTCTCCTTATATCTCCTGTAGGGTGGTGAAAGGCCACTCAATATACATCCCACACTAATCCTGCCTCATTACCATAACAAACATAACCTAATCCTCATTGATGACTTAATCCTACCTTATTAACATAACAGCTCACTCCTACAGGACCATAACCACAGGCATAGAGGCTAGGATTTACATGTCACAAAATGAGGGACAACCACACAATACCAGGATTCATGGCCTAGCCAGGTTGATGCATATTTTTTGAGGGGGACACAATTCAATGCATGACAGATACTGATGAAGAAAATAAACTGAATTAATAACATTGCTTAAGAAAAATCTGTTTTCTACCAATTAATATAGGTGTAATTCTATTAAAATACTTGTATCCAAATGTCCTTGGAGTAAAAATGGCAAGGTCAAAATATTTAGGACCCTAAAACCATCAGGCCATAGGTATTTGCAGTTTGCTTGGTCCATTGTAACACCTCCTGGACTGTGAGTGGCTCTAGGCAAAGAGAAAAAGTTCTTGGTGGACAGAGGTCCTGGAGCATACCCATGCATCAGGGATCAGCATACCCTGTCCTCTTTTTACTAGCCTCAGGAGATGTCAAAAACCATATACTTGTAGCTCTGCTAAAAGCAAAGCCACTGTCCTCAGAGCTCTAGATGGCACTGCCTCGCAAGGACAGTAACACAAGCAGTAGTAGTCAGTCTCTTCCTATCTTCCTTCCTACATTGAAGGTCAGCAGAGAATTGGTCCTCAGGATACTTGGATCTCACTTAGCCCTTTTTACTTTTTATTTTTATTGCTACTAAAGCAAATATATAGGTAACAAAACATTGTACCACTTCAACAATCTTCACATATACAGTTCAGTGATATTAGTTACATACATCATGCTGTTCAACCATCACTATTAACCAACCATTCCCAAGTTTTTCCATCACCCTACATCACTTCGGGTCTCCGGGAGCAAGGTAAGCACGGGCGGGCTTGTGCTTCCTCACTGATCAGCACTGAACACTTTCCCTTGTTACCCTC
>NW_006921589.1:9844714-9866658 GCF_000298275.1 Orycteropus afer afer
TAGGGTGGAGGGTCGATGAAACACGGGGAGGCCTTCAACGAGATGGATTGATACGGTGGCTGCGATGATGGGCTCAAGTATAGCAGAGATTGTGGGGCTGGCACGGGATCGGGCAGTGTTTCGTTCTGCTGTGCATGGGGTCGCTATGAGTCGGAAACGACTTGACGGCACTTAACAACAACAACAACATCACTTCACCCTTTACAGAATACCTGTTGTTGTCTGCTGTCAGTTTGATTCTAACTCAAAGTGACTCTGTATGATAGAGCAGAACTGCGCCACAGGGTTTCCAAGGCTGAAATTTTCACAAAAGCAGATCACTAGATCTTTTCTAGTGCAGAGGCGCTGGTGGGTTCGAATTGCCAACTTTTCAGTTAGCAGCTGAGCACTTAACAACTATACCACCAGAGCTCCTCTTAGAATACCTCCCATCCTCCCTTTTCTATGCCTCTGCTTCTCCAGGCTCTCTTCTTCCAGCAAACAGCAATTCAGTTCTATATTCATCACTGAAGGACGTACACAAACACACATACTCATGCATACACACACTTGACTAGGTTTTAACCTACATTTGTATCCTTCTTACTGTGGATAATAATTGTTGACATTTCTTGAAAGCTAACTATGTACTGGGCTTCCTATGTACTGTTTCAAATACTTTACATGTTTATTTCAATTACTTCCCATAGCATCCTATGATGATGATGTTGCTGTTAGGTCCGTTGAGTCTGCTCCAACTCACAGCGACCCTGTGTACAACAAAACGAAACGCTGCCCAGTCCTGCATGAGCCTCACAGTCCTTGCTATGCCTGAGCCCGTCATCGCAGCCACTGTGTCAATCCATCTGGTTGAGGGCCTTCCCCTTTTTCGTTGACCCTCCACTTTACCCAGCATGATATCCTTCTCCAGGGCATGGTCCCTTCTGACAACATGACCAAAGTAGGTGAGACAGAGTCTGGCCATTCTTGCTCATCATAATGGTGGTACTATTATTTTCTCTATACCCCAGATAAGAAAACAGAAGCACAAAGACTTAACCAATGTGCCCAAACTCATATAAACAATAAGAGGAGAAGCTGTGATGCAGCAACAGCACCGATGTTATAAACCACTGCACCATATTGCCTACACCTGACTGTTGGTGATTCACAGATATTAGTACAGAAAGCTATGTGTCCTCTATATTCTCTAACAAGTTCCCAGGACCCCATATATAGCTAATTTAAGGTCAAACAGTATTAGTCTGCTGAGCAGGATGGAAAATTTGGGGTCATCTTAAGGGGGATAAACTTCTTTAAATTGTGAAAGGGGAAAAAAAAAAAATATTCTCCGTGACTTTTTATTTAGGGAATAATCAAGAAAAGAAGAAAAGGTTCCCCCCTCCCTCTTGTTGAATACCATTTATCTTTATCAAACCAGAAAATATAGCTCCAGCTGGAAGTTTCTTAGAGAGCCTTACAAGATGAAAGGTATAGTAAGAGATACATGAAGCAGTGGCTTTTTATTGTGAAGAGCTGGTTTCATATGATTCCTTCATAAAAGTAAAAAATGAGACATTGTGTTTATGTGGGGCATACATTTGTCTGCATCACCAAACAAAGAGGCATGTGACGCTCTCCTGAAGCAGCCTGACTCCTTCATTGTCTGCATTTGGCCTGGCCCAGGTGCTCCGTGGTACTGGAAACCCTGTCTCAGAGCACCTGAAGGAGAGACCAAGTAGCCAATTTAGGCTCAGTGCAACAGCGTTTGTTATCTGTCCTACACAGGAGCACAACCCATACTTTTTACTCAGCTGAAGAAAAGGAACACTGGAAATTTAGTAAACAAGACAATTGACGTACCTGCCTTTGTGTCAAGCAAAAGCCAGGGTCTGCACTGAAAAGTCCTGACCTTGAAGAACTGGTTAAGATGGATGATGTGTGAGCTGAGGCTGGAGAGCCAAGTGGGAAGTAGGTCAGAGAAGTGAGAGGCTGGCCTCTGTCACTCCCAGCCTGCACTTGTGCAGCTCCAAGAAGGGGGGTGGGGGGGTGGGAAATTGTTCTCAAGCAGAATAAGACACTGTGTGTGGTTCTAGGCAGCACGTCTTATTGACTATCATCACCAGAATAAAATCATCGAGGGAAAGCTGTCAGCCCCTGTTACCTCTGGGAAGCTATTTTCTGCTTGTTTAATTAATTAGAGGGTTGTCTTATTTGTATTCGAGGTTTTTTTGTTTGTTTGTTTGTTTTCAGCTACAGAGATAAACTTTGCCATCTATTCTTCCCTGGACCTCACCACACAGTCACCTCTTACAGGTTGCCTGCCTGGCACTTAATGACCCTGGCCTGGATGATACATCAGTTGCCACCAAGTTGATTTCAATTCATGGTTGCCCCGTGTACATCAGAGTAGAACTGTGCTCCACAGAGTTCTCAGCAAACAGCTGGTTTTTCTGAAGTAGATCACCAGGCTTTCCTCCTCCCTCTCATTGGATGGACTTTCAGTTAGCTGATGGGTTTTAACCATTTCTGCCACCCAGGGACTCAACTGGAAGAGATAATGACAAAACCCAGAACTCAAAGGGAATTTTGACAGAGGACAGGAAGGTCTCTGACGAAAGTTACCTCTGGGCCATTCCCTCCCACCTCTACCCACCCACCACAGCTGTTCTAAGAGGTGATGCAATGCTTTGGCACTGCTTCTGGTATGGACTGCTTCATTCTTAATCCTCTGGACTCACTTATTAGCTGTGTGGCCTTGGGCACACACCCTATCCTCTCTAGGTCTGCATTTCCTCATCTGCAAGGTGCCAATTAGATAACAGTCATACATATCTCGTAGGGTCACTGTGTTTTGCATCAATCAGACTTTCAGGAGGAAGTAGAGAGTGCATTTGAACTGGGATAATCCAAGAAGGGTTTAATAAAAGAATTATTTACAAAGGTCTACAGAGGATGTAGCAAAATCTCAAGGGAGAGTGCAGTGCCTAAGGTTAGCAACTGTGGGTATTGTTATCCTAACAGGAACAAATGTGGGTATCAGCATCCAAAAAAAAATGAATTATGAGAGAAGGGCAGACTAGCAAGACCCATGGCCTTCCGGCAGGGGGGGGCGGGGAGGGCGGGGTACAGCTAACTGGTAGCAGCCTCACAGGGAAGAAGCCGCATGAATAAATTCATTGACCTCACTCTCCACACTCTCTTAGGTTCTTTTGCCAATGCTTCCCACTAGCTGAAACCAAGGGAAGCTGGAGGGTGAGAGACTTAATACAATCCACATGGGCCAGTGTTTGGGGCGCACAGCAGAGTGAAGAGTGCATCAGAGTAGAACTGGACAATATGGAGCAATGAGGCAATGTAGTAAAATGCTTACATAGTGCCTAGAACAAACATGTAGCCTATAACAACAATTATAATACCTATCACTAGTCAGTGATGCCATGAAGAGCTCCAAGAGAGGGAAACCACCACCACATTCTCTGTTTTCATACTATGGCAGCTTGAGTGTTGCTGTGATGCTGAAAGCTATATCATCAGTATTTCAAATAACAAACAGTAGGCTTGCCCATAGTAGATAGGTTTCAATGGCACTTCTAGACTAAGACGGGCTAGGAAGAAAGGCCTGATGATCTACCGTGAAAAAATAATCAATGAAATCTTATGGATCCCAACAGAAGATAGTCCTTAAAGAGGAGCCCACTAGGTTGAAAGGCATTCAAAATACACAGTGACCACAGCAATGGACTTGAGCACGCCAACAATTGTGAGGATGATGCATTCTGTTGTACACGGGGTCCTCGTGAGCTGAAGCTGACTCAAGCACAACCAACCACAACAACAGAAAAGGCAAAGTGTGGACTGGTATGCCCACTCAGCCTCGCTCTCTCCTGGCTCTTTTGGCCTATAAGACAGAACAGCGGCATCAGCCCTAGAACTTGGTCAACATGGCCCTGTCCTCAACTCTGAGACTTTGGGCAAGTCCCTTCCCCACTCTGCCCTTAGTGTCCTCATCTGTTAAATTTGGGTGTTAGAAGATTAGATGAGCTTAGGGCTTTTCTATCCAATGTGTGGTGATTCAAGGTTTATATGCAGAGTTCAAAGAAATTTATGACCAGCCACTTCCAACTTTACTTGTTCTTGGACACAAGATGAATTACAAGAGGAACTGGGCGATGTGGTGGGGATAGAAGGTGCTCTGCAAGTAAGGTCCATTCAGATGCTTGATGCAGCCATTGCTCCTTCTCATCCTATTCCAGGGATTTTTCCAAGTTGCTACTCATCATACACTTTATACTCATTTTGTCCTCCTTGCCTTTACAGCCTGCCTGAGAGGAAGAAAATTCCCAAATGGGGTGAAGTTTACCTGTGCTCTTTCAGTGCTCTGCAACCCCTCTCCCTCAGTGCCTTCCACCCACGTTCGGTATCGACTCACCAATTTCCAAAAATAAATAAATAAATCAAATAAATGCCAGAAGATATTTTTAATAATATTGTACACATGCATACAAAATACAGGATCATTAAGGCTAGGTGGTTCTAGCTAAATTAGGGTATGACCCACTGGGGTGGTGTTTTGGTTACCTAGTACCGCTCTAACAGGAAATACCACAAATAAGTGGGCTTAACAAATAGGGCTTTATTCTCTTACAGTTTTGGAGGCTAGAAATCTGAGTTCAAAGTGCCAGGCTCTAGGGGCTGGGTGAGAGCCCTTCAACCTTGGGATACCGCTCTGCCTCCTGTTCCCAGCCTACAGAATCTGGAGGATTTCTTCACTCAGACAGCTGCTGGCTGCTGAGGCTGACAAAACCAAGGTTGACAAGTAAAAGGGCACAGTCCTGATATTGCCAAACCTCTGCAGGCCATTGATTCAAGACCATTATGAGTTCCAAGATCAGCCGACAACATGGCAGGCTGCTGAATAATGACCTGGCTACATGCAGGATTCAAGTGTGCCAAAAGCTAGAGACCTTCCTCAAAGTTGTTTCTTATATACTGGAAGCAGACCACATCCTTAAACAACTACTCAGCTGCCCCAGTAAGTTCCACCATGGAGTTGATTACCAGTCTCACCATGGGGAATAACTGCATCCCGCTGCCCAGCCATTCAAAACCAGGCCCAGCCAAGATGACACATAAACTTAATGTGTCAGATGACACATAAACTTAATGTCACAGATGGCCTCTTTCTTGGTCCATAGAGCTGCTGAAGACCCTCAGTGGAAGCCAAGGTCTCCAAAGAACACAGGTTGAAGACTCTTGACTTACAGTAGCCTCCATACTTTCTGTGCAGTGTGCTCTGGGTCTCTCTCCTGGGAGCTCTGGTGGTGTAGTACCTAAAGCATTTGACTGCTAACCAGAAGGCTGGAGGTTCAACCCCACCAACCACTCCTTGGAAGGAAGGTTTAGCAATTTATTTCTGTAGAGATACCATCTCAGAAACCCAAGGAAGGGTCACCATGAGTCGGAATCAACTTGACGGCACTGAGTGATGGTCTCTGTCTTGGGTCTTCCATTCCCATATGCTGAACCAGAGGTCCTCAACTAGTCAATAGCTGCCTACAAGTAGATTTTGGAGCCTTGTTTTTGTTGTTAGGTGCCATCAAGATGCCTCCAACTCATAGTGACCCATTTTCAACAGAACAAAACACTGCCAGGGCCTGTGCCAAACTCACAATCCTTGCTATGCCTGAGCTCATCATTGCAGCCACTGTGTCAATCCATCTCATTGAAGGCCTTCTCCTTTTTCTCTGATCCTTAGTATGCAATGATGGAACATTCCATTGCCAAGTGCTGAACTGGTATGAAGACCTTTCATACACATTAACTTATTCCATCCCCAGAATAAGCTTGTACTTACTGAAGTGAGAAGCACAGCCAGGCCTGGATTGCTCTCTTTTTTATTTTTTTAATTCCAGTTCACTATCCCCACATCCACAGCTACCCTGAGACCACAAGCTAGAGATCAGCATATTTCATTGGGTTGTCCAAAATGATGTCTTTTTTTAATCATTATTTTTATTAGTTACCAACATCTTTTCTTCCTAACACTATCTAAAATCTTCCTCTCTGTTTGCTTGTGCATGGTCTGCCTCCTACTCTAGGATGTCAGCCTCCCTAGGGGAAGGACCAGGCCTTTCTTGTACATGGCTATTGTTGCCTAGATGCCTAAACCAATGTCTGATACTCAAAATGCATGCCATACATATTTGCCGATTGAAAGGATGGATCCTTCAGCCCCTTTCTTTTAGGTCTAGTTTACCCTAACTAGGTTTCAAGGCTCCCAAAGCTAAAAATAACCAAGTTTTGACTCAGCTGCTGGCAAATGTCCAGGTTACTTTTAGCTTCTGAGGTTAAGGAGGAAAAGTGGGCCAGACCTGGATATAACAAACAGATTGATGGTGCATCCTCACTCAGCAAATGTTAAAGACCCAGATGTAACGAATATTGATGAAAGCTGGCTCTACTTTTCAGTGTCCCAAGAGCCCCAGTTTTAACAACCTGCAGCTTCTAGGAGTTTATGATTTCTTCCCACGAGACTGTGAGATTTTACAGAACAAGAACTCTCCCTTACTCATCTTTGTTTCCCTAGAAAATATGAGTGTGCCTGGATCAGACAAGGCCCCAAAGAATGGTCAGAGGAATGTTTATGATAGGTTAGCAATTCAAGTCCAACCACCAGAGCATGGCATCATAGAATTTTACAGCTAGAAGGGATTTTAGCAATCTTCTAAAACTACTGTCTCAAATATGTTAGCCACTGGTGATGTAGTGCCTAAGACATTTGACTGCTTGCTAATCAGAAGGTTGGCAGTTCAAACCCACCAGCCACTCACTCTGTGGAAGGCACGTGGAGCAATCTACTTCCGTAAAGATTCGCCTCCCTCAAAACCCACTGGGAGTCACTATGAGTTGGAATCCACTCGATGGCAATGAGGTTAGTTTTGAGTAACAACTTGTGGGACTTCCTGGGTGAAGCATTCCCTGGGTGGTGCCTGACTACTACCTAAAGTTTGGCAGTTCAAACCCACCCAGAGGCACCTCAGATGACAGACCTGATGATCTGTTTCTCTCAGCCTTGAAAACCCTAAAGAACAATTCCTCTCTGCGCATGAGCCACCATGAATCATAATCAAGTCAATAGCAACTAACAACAGCAGCAACCAGAGGCTATTTAAATGCAAATCTAAATGAGTTAAAATTAAGTAAGATTAAAATTCGAGTTCCTCAGTCACACTAGTCATTTTTCAAGGGCTCACATGCCATACGTGAACTAGTGGCTACCATATTGGATGACAAAGAGACAAAACATTTTCATCATTGCGGTCAATTCTTTTGGACCATGCTGAAAAGGATCTCTTTTTATAGCAAAATAATTGGGTCCCAGAAAAAAAAGTAATTTCCCTCAAGTCACACAGTGAAATGCAAACAGAAACATGACCAAGAACCTAAGTCTCCTAGTTACTATGTAGGGTTTTAGGACCATTCCTCCAAATTCACATAGTGTGAGGTCCTCTTAGTTACTAGTCCTGCTGTAACAAAAATACCACATGTAGATGGCTTTAAGGAACACAAATTTATTTTCTATTGCTTTAAAAACCCACTGCCATCTAGTTGATTCCGACTCACAGGGACCCCCATTGGGGTTCCGAGACTGTAAATCTTTACAGAAGTAGACTGCCTCATCTTCCTTTCGCAGAACAGCTGGTGGGTTTGAACCACCAAGCTTCTGGTTAGCATCAAAATGCTTTAACCACTATACCACCAGAGCTCCTTCTTCTATTACTTTGTTGTTGTTGTTATGTGCCATCGAGTCGGACCCGACTCCTAGCGACCCCTCCTTGGGTTGCAGAGGCAGTATCACTACGGAAGTAGGAATGCCCAACCTTCCTCCAAGGAGAGGCTGGTGAGTTTGAACCGCCAGCCTTCTGGTTAGCAGTCAAGTGCCTTAGGCACTATGCTACCAGAGCTCCTTTAGGAGCCTAGAAATCCAAATTCAGGGCACCAGTCCTAGGGAAAGGCTTTCTCTGACCCCTCAAAGGGAAAATCCCTGTTTCACCCTTTCTATCACAGCATTTCTCAATTCCTTGGTGATCTCGACGTGGCATCTCTCTTTCGCACGCTATTTGTGCTTGCTTCTCTCTGCCTAATCTGTTCTTTTTATATCTCAAAGGTCATGAGGTTGAAGATACATAGTACACTGATAATGGCCCCATTAACATAACCAAGAAAGTCCTAGTTTGCCTTGGGACTATACCCCAGGTCTAGGAGTTAGGATTCCAACAGATGTTTTGGGCAGACACAATTCAATCCATAACAGCCTCATATGCAAGAGCTGCAAAACTTCCTCTTCTTCTGAGTCAACATGGTTTGGAGAGCTGGAAGGAATCCTAGATGCACACTGAGGAAAATAAATGCTAGATCCTGCAAGCAAGTGAGGGGAAATCGTAGCTTCTCACAGAAAGCTGGAGGCCACAAGATCTGAAGCGTGCCCAAATGTGGGCCGCCTTTCTTTTTTTTTTTTTTTTAAAAAAAAAAAAAAAGCTTTTCAAAATTGTTTTCATTTCAATGTTGGAGGTTAATACCCAAGATGGACACTCTTTTTGAAGAGTTCCTTTTGATTTTAATTTCTTAAAGTCCTCATTTGAACTCCACTTTTTGTTTATATTATACCCATCCCACAATTTTTCTTTCTTTCCAGGTAACTTGATCCTTGAAAATGTGCAGAATCCATCCATGCCCACTGCTTTTAATTAAACATCAACTTGTTCTTTCAACTTGGTCTTTTAGGATTTTGCATTGTCTTTTCTAAATATATACGTCTTTTCCTGAAATTACATCAACTCAAGTTCTCAAAATGCATTTCTTTTCTTAATCTTTAAATAGCTTGGAATGAATTTTGGCAAAACCTCAAATAATCCTATAAAAAGGAAGAAGTCAGCTATACCCATCTCTCTCCCAACTAGGAACAGGGGCACACTCTATGTATGTCAGGACCTGCACACACAGATTGCAAGGTATTTAACGTCCACCTGGGAGCCCCTGAGTGGTGCAAACAATTAACATGCTGAGCTGCTAACAGAAAGGTTGGTTTTGGGGGTTTTGTTGTTTTGTTGAGGCCTATAAAACCCAGGGTATAGATTTCACATCAAAAAGAGGCCTCCACCTCTTCCATGGGTATAATACACCTCAGTTTTTATTATAATAATTCTGTGAGACGCCGTATGCCAAAGAATGAGTATTTGCTATGGATGGACTGGGCTTCCAGTGGAAACATATGCCACAAGCAGACACCAACACAATTGCAACTCAGGGTGCAGGAGCCGTGGTGGCCAACAGTGGGCCTGGATGCTAATGGAGAGGGCTGGAGGGTGGCAGGGACTGGCAGGCTCTCAAGCTCCCAAATTATTCAATTTGACAGCCCAAGACTAATCTGCAGAGGAGACACTCCTCACAGACAAATGGAACAGGGAGAGAGTATTTAGGAAAATTCCACTGATGAATCATATTTTTTTTCCTGGTATGTCTCCCAGGGTTTCTGAAGATTTCATTATCCTCATAAGTGAAATTCTTCAAATTACTGAAAGAAGGTGCTTATTGAAACCTATGGTTCTCCATCCCTTGGCAGGCTTTGATTTGAAACATTCAAAACACATCCAACAACCTCTTTTTTCCTGAAGACAGAAGCTTTCATGTTTAAAAGAAAGACAAAAAAACAAAACAAAATAAAACACAAATCCCCTTATGCCAGCCAGCTCCTTCCTCTTAAAGAAAAATGTTACCTAAAACTTGAGGTACGGGAACCAAAATATAGGGTCAAGCTATAAAATACGCCCTGCTCTTTGTTCATAATGAACAAAGAAACATGATTCCCAGAACCTGAGGCCATGTGTGCATGCAATTTTAGAGCAAGGGCTGGAGTTATAATCTGGGCCAACCTCTTTATACTACAAATGAGGAAACTGAGGCCCAGAGAGATTAAAGAATTTTAACAGCTAGCAGGTGGCTAAGCCAACACTTGGGGCCAGGTCTCCAGACTCCTGATTTTCCGTACAAGAGAAAATCATCATCATCATCATCATCATCATCATCATCATCATCATCATCATCATCATCATCCTGTTGTGTATAGTAAGCAGAGGATCACTTAAAGGTGGGAAATTAGCACACACTCCTTGTCCTCCCCAGCTCAGCTGTGGGCATGTGGAGCCAGGGTCGGCTCTAGACAAAATTACCAACTAAGTGGAGAAGCAGCATTAAGAGGTATACAGGAAAGATCATCAGCCCTTCCTGTTCCATGGTTGATGGCAACAAAGGTCCGTGCTCATCTCACACAGTGTGAAAATACAGTCGTGTGTGGGAAAAGGTCTCTGAAAATGTACAATGCTGGGAAAATGAATTCCAGTGGGTCTTGAATAAGGATTGTTGTTGTTGTTAGGTCCTGTTGAGTTGTCTCCAACTCATAGCAACCCTATGCATAGCAGAACGAAACACCACCCAGTCCTGAGCCAGCTCCACGATTCTTGCTATACTTGAGCCCATCATCACAGCCACCATGTCAGTCCATCTTGTTGAGGACCTTCTCCTCTTTTGTTGACCCTCCACCTTACCAAGCATGACATTCTTCTGCAGGGAATGGTCCCTTCTGACAACATGACCAAAGTATGTGAGACGAAGTCTGCTTGAGCTGCTTTTTAAAATCTTCTGTTCAGCTCTTTTATCTTGTCATTTCTTCCATTTGCTTTAGCTACTCTTCACTCAAAGGCAAGTTTCAGAGTCTCTTCTGACATCCATTTTGGTCTTTTCTTTCTTTCTCATCTTTTTAATGACCTCTTGCTTTCTTCATGGATGATGCTCGATGTCATCCCACAATTCTTCTGGTTTTTGGTCATTGGTGTTCAATGCATCAAATCTATTCTTTAGGTGGTCTCTAAATTCAGGAGGGATATATTCAAGGTCATATTTTGGCTCTCATGCACTTGTTTTGATTGTCTTCAACTTGAACTTGAACTTGCATATGAGCAGCTGATGGTCTGTTCCACAGTCAGCTCCTGGCCTGGTTTTGGCTGAAGATATTGAGCTTTTCCTTTGCCTCTTGCCACGGATGTAGTCAATCTGATTTGTGTACTCCATCTGGTGAAGTCCACATGTATAGCCACCATCTGTGTTGTCAAAAAAAGGTATTTACAGTGAATAAGTTATTGGTCTTGCAAAAGTCTATCATGTGATCTCCAGTGTTATTTCTGCCATCAAGGCCAAATTTTCCAACTACTGGTGATTCTTCTTTGTTTCCAATTTTGGCATTCCAATCACCAGTGATAAGCAACACATTGTGATTGCATGTTCGGTCAATTTTAGACTGCAGAAGTTGATAAAAAATCTTCAGTTTCTTCATCTTTGGCTTTGGTGGTTGGTGCATAGATTTTATCACTGACAATACTGTACTTCAGGACAGATCTTGAAACATCTTTTGTGATGATGACTGTCACTCCATTCCTGTTCAATTTGTCATTCCCAACATAGTAGGTCATAAGGTTGTCTGATTCAAAATGCCCAAAACTCATCCATTTCGGCTCCCTAATGCCTAGGATATCAATCTTTATGCATTCCATTTCATTTTTGACAACTTTCAATTTTCCTAGATTCATACTTCGTACATTCCATGTTCCAATTGTTAACGGATATGTGCAGCTGTTTCTCCTCAATTTGAGTTGTGCCATGTCAGCACATGGAGGTCCTGAAAGACTTACTTTGTCTGTCTCATTAAGGTAGGCTCTACTCTGATGAGGCCGCTCTTTCCCAGTCCTATTTTGAGTGCCTTCCAACCCAAGGGGCTAGTCTTCTTGCACTGTATCAGTGTTTCTGAGCTATTCATAAAGTTGCCTAATAATGTATCAGAGAGTGTTTCTCTGTTATTCATAAGGTTTTCCCTGGCCAATTTTTGAGAAGTGGATGGCCTCCTCCTTCTTCCTAGTCTGTCTTAGTCTGTAAGCTGTGTTGAAACCTGTGCACCATGTGCAACTCTGCTGGCATCTGAAACACCAGTGGCACAGCCTCAAGCCTCACAGCAATGTACAAGCCTCAACAGAATGACAAACTGACAGACAAGTTTGTCTCCCTTAGCTGTTGGAAACCTCTGTGCCCTCTCCTTACCTAATTCTTACCTGGACCCTACCACATTGTGGTCCCTGGCTGCTCCCTCTCTTTCCTGGCTCTAGGGGCCTTGGGGCCTAGCCTTGCTTCCTGCCCCTTTTTACCTGGATATCCTGCTACTCTGCAGTTCCCCGCCCTCTCCTGCTCCCTCCTTTTCCTGGCTCTAGGAGGCTTTTGAATAAGGATTAGGAGCTGGCAACCTCTCTGGGAGAGATCCCTTTATGCCACTGTAATGGGGTTGCCACGAGTCAGAATCATCTCAATGGCAATTAACAATATTGGTGGCATCTAGAGGCAGTGTCCCTGCCCCTTCCTCCCTTGTTTGTTCACGAAGGACAACTAGTTAGGGTTCAGGTTAGGATTGACCATGAATAACTCAAAGCAGCTTCCTCTTTGCTCTCTTCTCTTCCCCTAGAAGCAGGGAAGCATCAAGGACTACTATGCTAGACAAAGAGTCTTTCTCTTTGGTTTTGTCTTTTTTGAATTTAATTTGTCTCTTTAGCAGGACAGAAGCTCTGGTGATAAAGTGGTGAAAGCCTTTGGCTGCTAACCAAAAGGTCAGTGGTCTGAACCCATCAGCCGTCCCACAGAAGAAAGATGTGGCAGCCTGCGTCTGTAACAATTTATAGCCTTGGAAACTCTATGGGACAGTTCTACCCTGCCCTGGCTGGTCACTTGAGTCAGAATCAGCTCAATGGTAGTGGGTTTTTAGTAGTAGCGAGTGTTTGTGTTTTAGTGTTTTGTGCACTTTGTTTGGGTGTGAGCCACACCCATACCTGAGGCTCTTCTTAAGGACTGCCCTCATGCCACTAGAGCCCTTCACCTGTACACACAGCCATAAGTGCCTTGGAATCCCTTCTCTCCAGGAGGCCCTCCATCAATAGCTAACAGGTCCACGATAATCAAGCCACACCCCCTGGACAACTTGACTGGAACTTATACTCCATGGTGCCTATGCCAATCTGGGTAAAGCCACCTTCAGGAGCACTTTTGCCTGGGATTTCCTTTCCCTTCCCTGATGTGGGAGCACTTCCTCAATAGCTCTCTTGCAGGCAAACCCTCCTATCAGTGTCTACTTCTAGGGAACCAGATCTAGAGTACCTATCTCTTTTTCTCTCTTGCAGCTGGTGTGGTAAGGTAGACCTACGGTTACCCTGGATGCCACCTCTTCTCCAGAGACTTAAGCACACACTTTTCCTCTTCTGTTTCCTTGGAGTGTGCAATAGTTAATGTTGTGTGTCAGCTTGGCTGGACCGTGGTTTTGAGTGGCTAGGCAGCTGGATGTAGTTATTCGGTATGATGAGGTTGTAATCACCTCCATGGTAGAATCTGCTGTAAGTAGCTAAGCAGCTGCCGTTGGGGGTGTGGCCTGCTTCCTGTATATAAGGAGAAGTTTTGGAAGAGGTCTCTAGCCTTTTAGCACATCTAGATCCTGCATTTGGCTGAGTTTTTATCTCAGTGGCCTGCCATGTTGCCCATCAATCTTGGGATTATTCCTGGACTTGAACCTGTGGTCTGCCATGTGCTTGTTGATTTTCAGATTGTGCCATTCTACTTGCTGACCTTGGGTTCATCAGCCTCAGCAGCTAAAAGTTGACTGAGCTATGAGAAGCCAGCCCTCCGGTGGGCCTGAGATGAGAGGCAGAGCTGAAGCCCAAGAACAAGGGGTCTTCACCCAGCCCCTAGAGCTAACATTCTGAATTTGGACTTCTAGCCTCTAAACTATAAGACAATAAATTTCTGCTTCCTAAAGCCATTCATTTGTGGTATTTCTGTTATAACAGCACTGGAGAACCAACACAGAGTATTTTTCCACCAGGCTTAATAGAAAAGTGCTGTGATCAATTATTAACGTCTGCCATGGAGTAGAAAAGAGCCAGAGGTTGAATTGGTCCATATGTGAAGTATCTGCCAAGCTTGGCCTAGAGGAGAAGGCCTTAAGCCGCCCTGTAGCTTAGCCAAAAGAAGTCTGGCTCACTGAGACTGTTGTTGTTGGCTGCCACTGAGTTGGCTTCCAACACATGGTGACCCCATGCACAATGGAATGTGAGAACTGCTGCCCAGTCCAGTGTCATCCCTGTCATCGATGTGGTTTCCACCAGCTAATTGTTGGAAGTAGCTCACCAGGCCTTTGTTCTTGTCCTTCTTAGTCTTGAAGTTCGACTGAAACCTATTCTGCATCGTAACAAAATGTAAGCCTCTGACAGATGGGTGATGGCTGCTCGTGAGGCTCATTGGCCAGGAATCTAACCCAGGTCTCACACATGGAAGGCTGGATGAATTTGACATATGCAACATTCCTATCATCCCAGAAGGTTCCCATATGTCCCATCCTAGGCCACTCCCTTTCCCAAAAGAAGCCACAATTCTAACTTCCATCACGTTAGACTAGAGTAGTTCTGCCTGTTCTTCTTCTTGTTGTTATTAGGTGCCATCACGTCACCTTCGACTCATAGTGACCCTATGTACAACAGAATGAAACCCTGTTCAGCCCTGCACCATTATCACAATCCTTGTTATACCTGAACCCATTTTTGTAGCCAATGTGTCAATCCATCTTGTTGAGGGTCTTCCCCTTTTTCACTGATCCTCTACTTTACCAAGAAGGATATCCTTCTCAAGAGACTGGTCACTTCTCACAACAGGACCAAAGTAGGTGAGATGAAATCTGGTCATTCATGCTCTTAAGGATCATTCTGGCTGTACTTCTTCCAAGTCAGATTTGTTTGTTCTTCTGTCAATCCATGGTATTTTTCAGTATTCTTCACCAACACCATAATTCAAATACAGCAATTCTTCTTTGGTCTTTCTTATTCATTTTCCAGCTTTCACATGCATATGAGGCAAATGAAAATATCATGGCTTGATTCAGGTGCACCTTAGTCTTCAAAGTGATACCCTCACTTTCTAAAACTTTACAGGTCCCTTGTGGCAGATTTGCCTGTTCTTGAATTTCATATAAATTGAATGCTATAGTATGAACTCTGATGCCTGTCTTCTTTTGCTGCATATCACATCTGTGAGACTCATCCATGTTGTTGCATGTATAAGTAGTTCATTCTTCTTTGTTGCCATTTACTGTTCCATTATAGGAGTATATCACAATGCACTTATCTATTTTGGTTACTTCCATTGTTTTGCTATCATGAATGAAGCTGCTATGAATATTCTTGTACATGTGTTTTGGTCGAGAGACCTTGGAATAGAATGACTTGGTCATAGGATAGGCATATGTTTACTTCTAGAAGATCTTGTTAAGTGATTTTCTGAAATGATTGTACCAATTTGCACTCTTAACAGCTATACATGGGAGTTTTACTTAACCCACATCCTTAGCAACTCTTGGTGTTACCAGTCTTTTTACATTTTAGCCATTCTAGTGATTTGGCAGTAGTATCACATTGTGGTTTTAATTTGTACTCCTCACCTGGGATTTCTTCTCATCTAGGATTGAGCTAGATGCCTCAAAGGTAATCATCTCTCCATGTATTTCAAAGGTGTCACTTTGTCCCTGATATAGAATCAATCTGGTCACATGGGCTACCCCTGGATATTTACACATATCAGTCCTGGGTATGAGAGATAAGAACAGCAATAAGCAGACCTTAACCTTGGACCCTTAAGAGAATAGATAGCCACAGGACTCCAACACATCACTTACTTCATCAGCCACTCTCCTCCCCAGAGATTCCTCCCATGACATGGAACTTACAGGTGTTGCTTCAGATCAAACTCCAACCAAGCACTCCTCTCACCCAGCTGAGCTCTGTTGTTGTTATTGTTGTTGTTATGTGTCATCAAGTCAGCCCCAACTCATAGCAACCCCTCCTTGTGTTTCTGAGGCTGTATCACTACAGAAGTAGATTGCCCAACCTTCCTTCCGAGGAGTGCCTGGTGGGTTTGAACCACCAGCCTTCTGGTTAGCAGTCAAGTAAGTGCCTTAGGCACTACACTACCAGAGCAGACCCCCAGCTGAGCTCAGGAAACCAAAATACCAAGTGGCCATGGGGAAGGAAGACTGTGCAGGTGGAATGAAACAGAAAACACTGCCCAGAGCATACAGTATGCAGATCTATGTAAATCAAATATAAAAGCCAGAATGCAGAACTTCAAACGATAGTGATCTCCAGCTCTCATATGTGAGCATCTCCATTCTGCGGAACACTAGAGTGCTGGGAACTAGCTGGCAACAATCTTCAGCAGGGAACGTAGAGTTCTCTGCTCCCCTTTAATCTGGGAGCAGGCATTCGCTGACTCCCTAGGGATCCATCAAATATGAAAGTCTGGTTTTGTGTGAGTGTGTGTTTGTTCTTTAACTGGGTTGTCATTTTTGTTCAAGCAAATAAAGCATGGCTTCTTCAGGTTCGTTTTTAGCTTTAGAATCAGATGGCAGGGGGATGTCACAGTAACTTGGGCAAGTAGATTCCCTTCTGTACCCTCAATGCTCCCATCTGTAATGGGTAGGACTAGAATGGTCTCTAAGGTCCCATCAAGGTCTAGAGTTCCCTGAGCCTGTGGTTCTAGGTAAGACCCCTTCAACCCAAATGTCAATCAGGGTGAGTCACTCTGCTGAGATGCAAGTAAATCCATTTACATGCAGAGCAATTAGAGCTAAGCCAGTTCCTGCCACACATCCAAGATGATAAAGAGCCCAGCCTAGATTCTGTGCTGTATAATTGAGCATTAAGACACAACAGGGGCTCCGTTGCAGCATAATAATGCATGTCTGGCTGATTTATTAAGCATCTGACTTAGCAGTGCATTGTACCATAATGCCTCGTAGTTTAGGCAGTGCTCCATGAAAAACACTTGTGGTGCAGGCAGTTGTGTTCAGATCCTATTACATCCCACAACTTCCAACTTCCCAGTCCCTTTGCTGCAGCCTTCATCTCCCTTTCCATCCTGCTCAGAAGCTTGGCTGCCCTAGCCAGGATCACACCTCTTTCCACAACCAATTCTTCCCAGTCTGTGGTGCCCCCTATTGGCCCTGAGATTTTCTCAGATGCTACAGCTTTGCAATCTCCAGTTCTAAGCTTAGCAACATGAGCAAACATCTCCTTTGCCATAATTCAATTAGGAAAACTTAGCAAGGATGCCAAGCAGAAGACAAATACCATCCCCTTGCCCAGCCTAGTTTTCTCCATAAGATTTATCTCCACCTGCTACAAGTATATTTATTTTCCTGTTTTTGTTTTCTGTCTTCACCAACTAGACTATAAGTTCAATGACAGAAAGATCTTTGTCTGTTTTGTTCTTATGGAATTCCAGCACCTAGGTCACTGTTGTTGTTAGGTGCCATCAAGTTGGTTCCAACTCATAGCAACCCTATACACAACAGAACGAATGTTGCCTGGTCTTGCATCATTCTCACAATCTCAGCTATTTGAGCCCATTGTTGCAGCCACTGTGTCAATCCATCTCATTGGAGGTTGTCCTCTTTTTCACTGATCCTTTATTTTACCAAGCATGATGTCCTTCTCTAGGGACTGATTGATAATATGTCCAAAGTATTTGAGATGAAGTCTCACCATCCTTGCTTTTAAGGACCATTCTGGTTACACTTCTTCCAAGGTAAATTTGTTCATTCTTCTGGCAGTCCACGGTATAGTCAATAAAAAAAAAAAAAAAAAAAAAAAAAAACTCACTGCCATCAAGTTGGATCCAACTCATAGCACCCCCTCCTTGAGTTTCCGAGGCAGTATCACTACGGAAGTAGATTGCCCAGTCTTCTTTCTGAGGAGTGGCTGGTGGGTGTGAACTGCCAGCCTTCTGGTTAGCAGTCAAGTGCCTTAAGTACTACACCACTGGAGCTCCTATATTCTTTCCCAATACCATAATTCAGATGCATTAATTCTTCTTTAGTCTTCTTTATTCATTGTCCAGCTTTCACACACATGAGGCAACTGAAAATACCAGGGCTTGAATCAGGTGCACGTTAGTCCTCAAGATGACATCTTTGGTTTTTAACACTTTAAACAAGTCTTTTGTAGTAGACTAACCCAATGTAATTTATCATTTGATTTCTTGATTGCTTCTTTTATGGGTTCTGATCATGGATCCAATAAAATGAAATCCTTGTCAACTTCAACATTGCCTCCGTTTATCACAATATTGATTATTGGTCCAGTTGTGAAGATTTTTGTTTTCTTTATATTGAGATGTAATCTATACTGAAGGCTGTAGTCTTTGATCTTCATCAGTAAGTGCATAAAGTTCTCTTTGCTTTCAGCAAGGAAGGTTTTGTCATCTGCATCTCAACAGTTGTTAATGAGTCTTCCTATAATGTTGATGTCGCATTTTTCTTCATATAGTCCAGCTTCTCGAATTATGGGAGCTCGGAAATCCAAGGAGGGGTCACTATGAGTCAGATCCAACTCGACGGCAGTGAGTTTGGTTTTTGGTTTTCTCAAATTATTTGTTCAGCATGCAGACTGAACAACTACGGTGAAAGAATACAACCCTAACAATGCCCTTCCTGATTTTAAGCCATGCAATATCCCCCTTGTTCTGTTTGAACGACTGCCATTTGGTACTTAGTCTATATACAGATTCCTCATGAGTATAATTAAGTGTTCTAGATCACTGCTTAGAACTGAAGAGGTGCTCGATAATATTTACTGCAAGAATCATTCATTAATTCAAAAAAATAAATATGTCAAGTGGTGGCAAGGACTATGGAAATGGTGAAATAAAGCAGGGTAAAAAGATGGGGGTGTTAGGAAAATGAAGATTGGTATTTCGGTAGGGTGATCAGAGAAAGGTCTCCAGTAAGAGTATTTAAGCATTAACCAAAATCCTAGAGGAACTGAGAAAGTGAGCCGCACAGATACTGGGGGAAAAATGTTCAAGAAGGAGAGGTCAATGCAAAGGACGAAGAGAAGGCTAGGGTGTTTGTAGAGGTCACTGGGGTTAAAGCAGAAAGACTGAGGGGGAAATAGCAGAAGAAAATAAGAATCAAGAGGTACCAGTGGCAGAATCAACAAGAGCAAGCATCTGCAAACTACACCCAGCCCAAGGGCCAAATCCAACAAGGCACCTGTTTTTGTAAATAAAGTTTTATTGGAACACAGCCATTCCCATTTGTTTACATATTATTTATGGTTGTTTTCAAGCTACAGTAGCAGAGTTGAGTAGTTGCCACAGACACCAATGGCCCACAAATCCAAAAATATTTCTTATCTGGGTCTTTACAGAAAAAGTATGTTGACTCCTTCCCTAGATCATTAGCAGCCACAATAGAATCTTTGGCTTTTCTCTGAGGAACATGAGAAACCATTAGGCTATGAACAGAGCAGCATAATCTGACTCACAATTTGGAAGGATCAGTGGGCCTGCTGAGTAAAAAATAAATTGCAGAAGCAGGGAAATCATGTAGGAGATGAGAAATGAAGGTGGTTTGAACCAAGAAATGTAATCAGATTAGAAGATGCACAAAGTCTAGAAGTTTTCATAGCATGAGGCTGAGCTGGGTGTGTTCTTCCCTTATAGATTTTTGTCTTTAGTTTATGTTGGTGGTGGTTGTTGTTGTTGTTATGTGCCTACTAGTCGGAGGGATAGGGTAACCAGAAAACTTAATCCATTTTTCCTATGGCAGGCAAGAAACCAGTGAGGATGCAAAAATTGCAATGAGCTAATGTCTTTTCCCAGTGACCTTCTGGCCACATAGTCTGAGCTTAAAATGAGGTCCAGGAAAGACATTGGTGGTGCCACCTTTGCTGGTCCTGTCTCTTCTAGGACATGTCTGGATTACCTCAGTGACATCGCAAGGTTTGGAGTCATTCAGGGTGGTAACTCATGGTGTCACCCCCTCCTCCTGTACCATACCATACAGAATCCTTAAAACCAAAAACCAAACTCACTGCTGTGGAGTCAGATTCAACTCCTAGATACCCCTCCCTTGGGTTTCTGAGGCAGTATCACTACAGAAGTAGATTGCCCAACCTTCTTTCCAAGGAGTGGCTGGTGGGTTTGAATAGCCAGCCTTCTGGTTAGCAGTCAAGTGCCTTAGGCACTACACCACTAGAGCTCCCACAGAGTCCTTAGTAATGTTTATTACCAATTTTAATCATAGAATAATATGTGATAAATATAACTTTACATTGCTTAACTGTAATAATTCTTAGATTATGTGAATACTAGCAACAAAATTGTGTTGTAAAATCTTTCTACACTGAATTACATTATTAGTGACATCATTATTAGTAAATGAGTAGAAGCCTTTTTTTATTTTTATTTTTATTTAATCACTATTTCCTTCTCAAAAAAGTTATTGATATAGATTCACAAACACTAATTACTAATTAACACTAATTACAGAAAATGTGATAAAAGCAGAGACTATAAAAACACCAGCAGTAACAAAACAGCAGCATGTGCTTGTAGCATGTGCAGATGAAACCATGTGATTTGAAGCAGCATTGTAATTGGGTAATAATGACAGCTCTGAACAGAGTACATTGCAAGGCTCAGAAAGTAAATTAGCAGAGTTTTAGCCTTGTAGGTATATTGATACCTGTAAGCTGGGCTTTCAAAAAAATGTGTTTGTTTTCATAACTACAGGGATATTTATATTTAAAAATATAATAAATTTCTGCTGAAGCACCACACAAAAATCTTATAGACTGTCATTTTAGTGTCACCCCCTCTGACAATATCACCCATTGTGGTCCACACACTCCTCCCACATCCCTCTGGTGACATCACTGGCTTACCTCACTATTGCAAACACTCAAATGGCTTGGGGTCAAAAGAGCACACAGGTCAGAGGAGCCCAGCCTAAAGAAATACATTCTTTGGGGCAGACAGCTGCTGACTAAAGACTCAAGAAGCCAAACACTAGAAAAGGAAGTGATACCAATGGGAAATGTTTGAAAAAGAAGGTGTGAGGGTCACTGTGATAGTTGGAGCTGTGTGTCAACTTGGCTGGACCACACTTCTGTGTGTTTTAAGCAATTGTGATGTGGGTTGTTCAATGATGGGATCAGATGTATATGTTTTGAGCAACCAATCCATTGAAAGGGAGTTTCCCTAGGGGTGTGGCCTGCTTCCAGTATATTTATACACATCCTGGGAAAAGAGACACTCTTCTATGGATCAAGATTCTGTTGTACTGCTTACAATTGTCCGTGAGCGAACAATCCACCATTAGGCCTGGAGATCTCTGATTCATCATTCATTGGAATCAACAGCCAGTATATTGCCTGCCAATCTTAAGCTCATCAGCCCCTGCAGCTGTGTGAGTCGGGAAAAGCCTCCAGCTTGACATTTGATCCAAGAACTTGGGACTTGCCAGCTTTTATAAGTGTGTGAACCATTTTCCTAAAATAAATTTCTCTTTCTCTGTATATATAAGATTTACTGGTTTTGTTTCTCTAGAGAATCCAGTCTAACACAGTCACATATTCTTACAATCAACCCACAAACCACCAAGACTGGGAGGAGACATTCCACTTCTTACCATCTCCCTCCCCACACCACACACACAGGTTGTCCTTTAAATGTCCCCTTCATCCATGTTCTTTTAAGCAAATTTCTATCACACATACTTGTGTGAGGGAAGCTCAGTGAGATTATGGAGAAGTCCAAAAGTCCCAAGGAAAATGGAAATAAAAGAGGAGCTTGGAGATCTGACAGGTTTAAATTTCATTGTTGTTGTTGTTGTTGTTAAGTGCCGTCGAGTCGTTTCCGACTCATAGCGACCCCATGCACAGCAGAACAAAACACTGCCCAATCCCGCACCAGCCCCACAATCCCTGCTATACTTGAGCCCATCATCGCAGCCACCGTATCGATCCATCTCCTTGAGGGCCTCCCCC
>NW_006921589.1:9870675-9885188 GCF_000298275.1 Orycteropus afer afer
TGAAGATTTTTATCAACTTCTGCAGTCTGAAATTGACTGAACATGCAATCAAAATGTGTTGCTTATCACTGGTGATTGGAATGCAAAAGTTGGAAACAAAGAAGAATCATTGGTAGTTGGAAAATTTGGCCTAAGAAATCCACAATTTAACAGATTGTGGATAACATTGAGAAGAATGGGAATTCCAGAATACTTAATTGTACTCATGAAGAACCTGTACATAAACCAGGAGGCTGTTGCTCAAACAGAAAAAGGGAACACTGCATGGTTTAAAATCAAGAAGGGAGTGTTGTCAGGGTTGTATCTTTTCACCATACTTATTCAATCTGTATACTGAGCAGACAATCTCAGAAGCTGGACTATATGAAGAAGAATGTGGCATCAGGATTGGAGGAAGAATCATTAACAACCTGCGATATGCTGACGACACAACTCTGCTTGCTGAAAGTGAGGATGACATGAAGTATTTACTGATGTAGATTGCAGAATACAGTCTGCAGTATGGATTACATCTCAATATAAAGAAAACAAAAATCCTCACAACTGGACCTATAAGCAGCATTACGATGAACGGAGAAAAGATTGAAATTGTCAAAGACTTCACATTACTTGGTTCTACAATCGACGCCAATGGAAGCAGCAGTCAGGACATCAGATTACGTATAACACTGGGCAAATCGGCTGCAAAGCACCTCTTTCAAGTGCTGAAGAATAAAGATGTCTCCTTGAGGATTAAGGTATGCCTGACACAAGCCATGGTATTTTCAATCACCTCATATGCATATTAGAGCTGGACAATGAATAAGGAAGACTGAAGAAGAGTTGATGCTTTTGAGCTGTGGTGTTGGCCAAGAATGCTAAAAAGTACCATGGACTGCTAATAGAACTAATAGGTCTGTTCTGGAGGAAGTGCAGCCAGAATGCTCCTTGGAAGCGAGGATGGCCAGACTTTGTCTCACCTACTTTGGTCGTGTTGTCAGAGGAGACCATTCCCTGGAGAAGGATGTCATGCTTGGTAAGGTGAAGGGTCGACAAAAGAGGGGAAGTCCCTCAATGAGGCGGATTGACACAGTGGTGGCAGTGATGGGCTCAAGTATAGCAAGAATCATGGAGCTGGCTCAGGACCAAGCAGTGTTTCGTTCTGCTGTGCATAGGGTCACTAGGAGTCAGAAATTATTTGATGGCATTAACAACAACAACAACATGCAAAGACCTATAGTTAGAAAACCAAAAAGGAAGAACACGCTTGGCATTTCTCAAGCTGAAAGGACTGAAGAAGAATTTCAAGTCTTGAGTTGTAATACTGAAACATTCTATGGGCAAAATATTGAATGATGCAGGAAACATCAAAAGAAGATGGAAGGAATACACAGAATCACTGTACCAAAAGGAATTGGCCAATGTTCATCCATTTCAGGAGATGGTATATGATCAAGAACCAGTGGTACTGAAGAAAGAAGTTGAAGCAGCACTGAAGGAATTGGCAAAAACAAGGCTCCAGGAATTGACAGAATACTTACTGAGATGTTTCAACAAATGGATGCCACACTGAGGCACTTACTCGTCTATGCCAAGTAATTTGGAAAACAGCTACCTGGCCAAATCACTGGAAGAGATCCATATTTGTGCCCATTCTAAAGAAAGGTGATCCCACAGAATGTGAAAGTTATCAAAAAATATCATTAATATCACATGCAAGTAAAATCTTGCTGAAAATATTTCAAAAACAGTTTCAGTAGTATATTGACAGAGAACTTCCAGAAACAGAAGCTGGATTCAGAAGAGGATGTGAAAGGAGGGATATCATTGCTGATGTCAGATGGATCTTAGCTAGAAGCAAAGAATACCAGAAAGATTTTTACTTGTATTTTATTGACTATGCGAAAGCATTTGACTCTGTGGATCATAACAAATCACGGGTAATATTGAGAAGAATGGGAATTCTAGAACACTTAATTATGCTCATGAGGAACCTGTACATAGACCAGGAGGATGTCATTTGAACAGAACAAGGGGATACTGCATGGCTTAAAATCAGGAAGGGAGTGCATTAGGGTTGTATCCTTTCACCATACTGACTCAATCTGTATGCTGAACAAATAACCAAGAAGCTGAACTATATGAAGAAGAACGTGGCATCTGGCATCAGGATTGGAGGAAGATTCATTAACAACCTGCAATACACAGACAACACAACTTTGCTTGCTAAAAGTGAAGATTTCTTGAAGCATTTACTAATGAAGATTAAAGACTACAGTATGGATTACACATAACATAAAGAAAACAGAAATCCTCACAACTGGACCAATCACAATAAATGGAGAAAAGACTGAAGTTGTCAAAGATTTCATATTACTTTGTTCCACCATCAACACCAATGGAAGCAGCAGTCAAAAAATCAGATGACACATGGCATTGGGCAAATCTGCTGCAAAAGAATTATTTCAAATGCTGAAGAACAAAGATGTCTCTTTGAAGACTAAGGTGTACCTAACCCAAGCCATGGTATTTTCAAACTCCTCAAATGCATGTGAAAGCTGGACAATGAATAAGGAAGACAGAAGAAGAGTTGACTCGTTTGAGTTGCAGTGTTGGCGAAGAATACTGGAAATGCCATAGACTGCCAGAAGAATTGCCAGTGTGGCAACCCAGTACTGGAAGACGTGAACCTGGAATGTTTCTTGGAAGCACTAATGGCCAGACACTGTCTCACCTATTTTCATCCTTTTTTCAGAAGGGACCATTCCCTGGAGAAAGGTATCATACTTGGTAAAATGGAGGGTTAGCAAAAAAGGGGAAGGCCCTCAATGAGATGGATTGACAGAGTGGCTGCAACAGTCGGCTCAGGTATAGCAAGGATTGTGAAGCTGGTGCAGAACCGGGCAGTGTTTCATTCTGTTGTACACAGGGTTGCTATGAGTTGGAGCCAACTTGATAACACCTGACAACAATGACAATATAGAATCTGAAGACTAGAAAGGATATAGGAAGTAACTGAGATTCTAGTAGAATAGTGCAAAAGTCATTTACACTCTCTAATCCCATTTTTTCATTTATAAAATGGAGATAAACCAAAACCAAACCAAAACCAAACCAAACTCACTGCTATCGACTTGATGCCAACTCACAGTGACCCCTCCTTGGATTTTCAAAGCAGTATCTCTACAGAAGTAGATTGCCCTGTCTTCCTTCCATGGAACAGCTGGTAGGTTTGAACCACCAGCCTTCTGGTTAGCAGTGAAATGCCTTAGGCACTGCACCACTGTTGTTATTGTTGTTAGGTGCTGTCGAGTTGATTCCAACTCAGAGTGACCCCATGCCCAGCAGAACGAAACACCACCCAGTCCGGAGCCAGCTCCATGATTCTTGCTATACTTGAGTCCATTGCCGCTGCCACCATGTCAATCCATCTCATTGAAGGCCTTCCCCTCTTTTGTCGACCTTACCAAGCATGACATCCTTCTCCAGGGAAGGTGAGACGAAGTCTGGCCATTCTCGCTTCCAAGGAGCATTCTGGCTGCACTTCCTCCAGGACAGATCTGTTAGTTCTTTTAGCAGTCCATGGTACTTAAAGCATTCTTTGCCAGCACCACAACTCAGAAGCATGGTTGTGCCAAGAGATTTGGAAGACAGCTGCGCCACTAGAGTTCCAAAATTGGAGATAGTCCCTTTTGATCTTATAGGTTTAAGTTGTAAGATTTAGCTAAGGTTCAAGAATAAGGGATTAATTAATCAATACAATCTCCATCCAATGTATCGCATGTGCCTTCTCAGAGACAGGAGAAAGGAAAGGAAGGAAGTATGGCTGGATGGCCTCCCCAAATTCTCAATTAGCCACAAAGCCAGTGCAGCAACCCAGACTCCAGACTCCCATCTCCAATTGTCTGGACCCTTCAGCCCCCTCATTACAGGTATTCAGTAGGCAATGTGTACATCCAAGTAGGTCAGTGTGTGTTCCTGGGGAGCAGGAGATGTCTGAGACCCCTCTTGGTACCATGAATTTCTGTAATGCATCCTGAAGAGTATGCTGTGTCAAACTGTGTGAAGAGAATAGCCAGAGCAAGCAAAAAATCAATAAACAAGAAGTCTCTGCACCTAGCCAGAGAGATGCTGAGAGTGAATCCAGAGAGCTGTTCCCTGCTTTCTTCATGGAGAGGTTTGTCCCTCTGCACCCCAGGAATCCCACCCAGACAAGCTGTCGTTCTCTGAGTCTGGGTCCAAGACCATGAAGAGGTTCCATGAGCCCCCCCCAAAAAAAGCTAGATCAAGCAAAGAGCTCCTGACCATGTACTAGTACGACATTCTGACCCTCTCACCAGCCAGAGCTATTTCAAGAGGCCGCAGCACTGTCAATCTTCAGGCTGCAGTGGGAAGTAATTACTTGAACATTCTAAAACAAATTTTTTAAAGTATGTTGGGAAAAGAGATGATCTAGCCCAGCTACATCTCTGGTTTTTGTGAGTGTGTCTGTCCTTACTTGGAATGACTTCTTGTGTACAAAATGACATTTTCAATTCACAAAGATGTATCATGCTCCCTTCCCAATTTACTAAGAGGTATGCAGTTCTCTCCTAAAGGGCACTAGGATATCATGATCTCAGTCAGAGTTTCCTTTTTCTCTCAAGCAATGGAAAATTGTTCATTAAATGCAATTCCCAAAAAGGGCACAAAAACCCAGGGAATCCATCTGACAAGTTATCCAGAACTCCAATAAAACCCGAAGCCACAGGGGAAACTGGGAATATGAGAATAGCTTTGGAGGCTCCGTCTGACATGCACACAGGGAACGCTGGGCTCTGTGCTCGGCTAGGCTCCCCCTCCCTTCCCCAGCTCACATTACCTCCCAGCTCCAGAGAATGGTTTAACCTAAGACATCAGCACATTAGGCTCCTGGAAACCCATTGTGTCACCCAGGGAACTATGGCTGCATAAAACAGAGAGCCCAAATAACAGAGATGTAGACAAAATGGGAATTATTTTTCTGCATGAAAAAGTAAGTCCAGAGTTCTTATGAAAGAAGGCAGCCAGCTGCCAGATTGACTAGTGATAGCTGGTCTATAATGGTCTCAATCATGTATCTGGTGATTGGTCAGCTGTTGGCCAGGATGATGAGATGACTGGGTCATGTGACTCTTGTCATCCATCAAGCTAGCCTGCTCTTGTCAGTGTGGCAGGTTCCTGGAACTGGTTTTGTGGATAGTTGCATCAGGTCCAAGGTCTCTGTAATGCTCTTGGCCTTTACTTCTTGGTCACAATATGGCTGCTCCATTTCCAGACACCTCATTGGCACTCCAAGCAGGAAGGAATTCAGGCCAGAAGGAATAAAGAAGAGGGAATTATACATATATTAAGAAAGAAATTTTCCAGAAACATCCAGCAGACTTGTACTTATATGTCACTGGCTGGAACTGTGTTGTATGGCCATTTAGCTACAGGGAGGCTGGGAAATATTGCATTAAACTTTGGGAACATTGTTGTCCTCAACAAATTAGCACTCTATCCTTGAGAAAGAAGGGCAAAAGGCTATTGTGAGGCAGCTGGCAGTCACTGACATGCTCACTAACCAAATGCTCAGGAATGACATTTTATTTAATTCCATCCAGACCTACTCAGAAAGATGACTTTGGCTTCATTTCAGCCAAAGTGGTTTTCCAGCATTTATTATGACCTCTTTTCCTTCTTCACTATAAGGCATTATTTCCCAGATACTAGAAAAGTGTGGTGGATAGAAGACAATTAATGCAAAGTGGTGCTTTTGATTTGAACATCCAGACTCTGCAGCTGATGGTGACATCTCAGAAGAAAACAAGACCTTGGGATTTTCCTTCTGAGACAACAACAGTTGTTGTTAACAGTAAATTACTTTCATGTCTTGAGTAAGCCACTAATAGAATTAATCTAATAAGAAGAACAAAAATTAAAAGCATAAGTAAATGACCCTAGCATCCATTGGAAAAAAAGGTAATCAGACAAATTGGGGTCCCTGTAGTGAGAGATTTTTGTGGGTTATTTGGTGGAGGTTTTCAGAAATCAAGCAGATTGTCTTGGTAACTGCCTGACACTCCCATTAATACTGTGATGTAGGAGGTTGAAGATTTCAAAATGCAAATGACTATAAATGGATTATGACTAAGGCAAGCAAGGAAAGGATGTGTAACTTGTTCAGCTGTAAGAGCAGAGATAGTATTCACTGAGCACCAACGTCACTTACTCCTGTGTAGGAAGACCAGCATCAAGATAATATAATTAGGAGTAAGGAGGGAGGGAATGTCACTTCTGGGTTTATCCATCTTCCCTTCTAGAAAATAGTTTTACTGACGGAAAATACAGATGTTATTATGCCATAAATGACATGACTTTATAGAGAATTCTTTGGTGAATGCACACCCTCTTCCTCCTCCCTGGTGAAGACTGAATTTCTAGTTTCTATCAACTCTAGGGAAGATCCTTTCTGAGACTTACTCTTCAGCACAAGGTCTGAACCAGAGTGGCCCGAAGGGAATGTGATGGGCCTGCTGCTCCTTTGTTGATGGAAAGAAACCCAAGACAATGCCCCATACACAACAAGGTCTGTTAGCCATGCAGGTTTATCTGCTTGATGGCTTATTTGTAGCGCACAGAAGGGACTGGATTTTAGTTTTGAATTTCAAGACTTATTATTCTGTCACTCTCTCTACTGCTGATGGCATTTAGGGTGTAATGTAGGTTGAATATTATTCCAAACAAAAAGAGCAAGCAAGAGAATGGGGAAAACAATTGTTTTTCTATTCCATGAGTGTTATAGATTAAATTTTGTCCCCTAAAATTTACATTGAAACCCTAACCTCTGGTGTCTTTGAACATAACCTTATTTGGAAATAAGATCTTTGGAAATATATCATTTAAGGTAATATGAGTCATACTGGAGCCAGGCAAGTTCTAATCCAATCTGAGCATCTTCTTTATAAAAGAGAACAGAGACAGAGGAAGAAGAGAAGAAAAAAAAAAAAAAAAAAACCTCACTGCTGTTGAGTTGCATCTGACTCATAGTGACCCCTCCTTGGATTTCTGAGGCAGTATCACTGTGGAAGTAGATTGCCCCATCTTCCTTCTGAGGAGCGGCTGGTGGGTTTGAACTGCCAGCCTTCTGATTAGCAGTCAAATGTCTTAGGCACTACGCTACCAGAGCTCCCAAAGGGAAGAGACAGAGGAAGGATAGCCAGTTGAAGATGCATCTACAAGCCAAAGAACATGTGGGGAAACTGAGACAGACAAGAAAGGATCTTCCCCCAAAAGGCAACAAGAAACCCTGGCCCAACCTACACAAAAATTGGGACTTCTAGCATCCAGACTGTGAGACAATAAATTTCTTTTTTTTTTTTTTCCATTTTGGGGCTGGGGAGTGGGGGGAGGAGTAGATTGTTACAGTCTTTATTGGTGACTTATGTAAAAGAATTTTTTTTTTTTTTATTGTGATTTGGATAAAAGTTTACAGGGCAAATTCATTCTCTATTAAACAGTTCATACACATTTTGCTTCATGACATTGACTGTAATCCCCATAATGTAATAGCTCTTCCATAAAGTAACAGCTCTCTTCCCACTCACCCCTTGTAGTTGCCTTTTCCCTGTGTTGTTCTTGCCTATGCATTCCTGTCCTCTGAATTGTCTCCTTGTACAAACGCTGCCCTTCTAATCTCCCATGGCCGATTGTTCTAAGGAGTGTACCTAAAACCAAAACCAAACCCTGAAACCAAACTCTTAACAACCCCCACTGGGTTTCCAAGGCTGTAAATCTTTATGAAAATCGATTGCCTCATCTTCTTCTTGTGAAGAAGCTAGTAGGTTTGAATTGCTGGCCTTCTAGTTAGCAGTCAAATGCCTTACCCACTACACTACCAGAGTGCCCTAATGAGTACACCTACTTGTAAATGTTTACCTTGTGGGGCTCATTATGGTTTGACTAGAAGCCACAGAAGTGAGTTCAATTCTAAGCCTGAAAGGTGACCTGGGACCATAGACTAGGAGATTTCACCAGTCTCTATTAGATGAGTAAGCCTAGTGTGTTTATGGTTTTGAGTTTTGTTCCACATTTTTCTCCCAAATTTCTGTTCTTATAAACCACCCACTTTGTGATACTTCATTATGGCAGCCCTAACTAAGGGGTTAACTTTATCTCTGCTCCTTCATGCAAGTATAAAATAAACTAATGACACAATAACTTCCTAAAACCATACTTATCACTTTCATATGATTAAACACACCAGTCTTGAAGAACGTAGCAAAATGCTCTGGAAAAAAACTCAGATTACACATATGAGACCTAAGATCTACTTCCATCTTTGTCACTAGCTAACTATGAGACCTAGGAAATGTCACGTCACCTCTTTGGGCCTTTGGTTCTCAAATATAGAAGATGGGGCTTGGATTGGATCTGTGTTTTCTGAAGTACCAGATGTGTAACATTAGTTGTGGCCCAGATAGCTGTATTCTAACTCAACACTGAAGAAATTGTATTGAAAACTTTTATGCTATTAATTACCCGCAATAATTTTTTAGTTAACTTTTACTAGATGACAAACCATCTCAAAATGTTTTAATAGCACAAAACAATCATTTTTTTGGTGTTCTCAAATCTGAGGGTCTGCTAGATAGTAGTGGGACCTGGACAAGGCTCAGCTGATCTTGTCTGAGCTCACTATTACAAGTGAGGCCACTTGGCAGATTGCTGGTCACATGTCTGGTGATTGGTCAGCTATTGGCTGGGGAGATGGGCTGGCAGGGTCATGTGTTTCTCATCATCCAACTGGCTAGCCTGGGCTTTTCATGTTATCAGATGTTGCAAGAACAGCAAGAGAGGTGCAGTGTAGTAAATTACATAGTGTGGCTTTTCTAGACATAAGTCTTTGTAAACTCCATAGTGGAATTTGCCATGAGCAACTGAGTAGCTCCTGATTGTTAGTTATCCACCTGGGGTATTTCTGTTGAGAGTGGCACAAAACAATCTTCTAGGAAGTTCTCTCTCTCTCTCTCTCTCTCTCTCTCTCTCTGTCTGTCTCTCTCTCTCTCTCTCTCAGGTGTATAGAATTCTGATGTTGGCACTGATTAGTTTGGCCACTGCCAGGTTCAACATGAGCCCTCCTAGAGGCAGGAGGAGTCTCTCTGACTGCTGGCTGAGAAAGACATGCTGCTGAGAGAAACACACTCCTGAGAGACGCAAGAGACAAACATTGCTGAGAGACAGACACAAGAGAAGCACACTGAGAGAGTGATGTGCTACTGAGACTGCCAGCTGCTGACTGAGATGGCCGGCTGGGAGAGACTGAGTGCATTTCTGAATTTGAATTTTAGTCTGGTACTTCCCTAATAACCACCATAATCTGTGACTTCTGTGTGGCTACTGCAGCGAATTATCGAACTCAGCAGAAAGGTGGTGGGTGCTGCGGGAGGGACAGTTGGTGAAAGGGCTGAAGAGAGGCATCATATCTGGCCTTGCAGGACTAGGCCTCGGGCAACAGATGGTGATTCTGTCTTCCTCCTGTGGGGTTAGAGGATGTCAGAAGATGTGGCCTCCCTACCCCTTTAGTGAAAGGGAAAATCCCAGTGTTATAAGCAATCTTCAAGTCACTGCTAGCATCACATTTGCTATTGTCCCATTGGCCAAAGCAAGTCAGATGGCCAAACTGAGGCTCAGTGTAGGAGGGGACTAACCAGGGGCATGGATACCAGAGCTCCTATGGATAAAAGAAGGTATGAACAAATTCAGGTGCAACAATCTATCACAGGCTTAATATGTCTATAACATCTCTACAGCACTAGCTAATCTCCTTTGTTAGCAAATACAAAGTGACAAATACAGGTGGCAAGTTTACAAAATCAGTATCTAGTTAGAATTTAATAGAATTTTATTCACAGTGTATTTATTTTATGATTAACTTGTATTCATCTGTCATTAGTTTTTCATTTACAGTAGTAATGAAAAGTTTCCTTTTTAAATAAATTTATGATTTATGAAACAAGAAAGACTGTTTCAAGAAAAAATAACACAGGAGGCAGCCACTTATTGTAAAATCATGACACAAAATGGCTGACATTTCAGAAAAACTAAACAAGATGATATCTAAGTTCCCTGCACATGCTCTATAACCATGGAGATGGAAAACAAGCTATGTCTCCAGGAACATCACAGAATTTTAAGACCAACATGTCACTAGTCATTAAGATAGCTTCAATGGCATTAGAGGAGCCCTGGTAGCATAGTGGTTACGTACTCAGCTAATTCAGCTGCTAACTGAAAGGTCAGCGGTTGGAACCCACCAGCTGCTGCACAGGAGAAAGATATGACAGTCTACTTCCACAAACATTTAGAGCCTTACAAACACTATGGGACAGTTCTACTCTGTCCTACAGGATTGCTATGAGTCAGAATTGACTGGACAGCAGTGGGTAATGATATTAGAGACTTGGTTTTTCACAGAGCTTGCAGAAATGAATAGGGTAATAAAAATCACTGGGTTGGGACCAATTCTAATCAAGTTGTGCAGTTGGCCATGGAGTACATACTGGGCCACCATCCATCACAGATCCTCAATGATACTGGCATGCCAGTATGGTTCAGTCATAAAGCTAATGCAATAGGATGAACACATTCATTGAATCCTTCATAGCTGACACTTTGGGCAGCCACTTACCTAAATACACCTAAGAGATTACCATCACCTAAAGAATTTCTGGAAGTACTCCTTGGGGTCCATTTGCAAATGGCAGAAGAAAATCCATTTCATTACTTCAATATCTTAGGTTTTTTTACCCCATTTGATCATCTACTTTACTCTTAAGATCACTCTAAGTTATTTTTGCTAATTAGAAAAAGTGTAAATGTTGATCACCACTGGATATATTCAAAATATTCTACCCCAGACTCAATACACTCCTCCATAAAAGAAGTTACAGAGAAGTTTGAGCAATGATATTGGCAATAGCTGGGAATAACAAATAGACTCCCTTAGGACAACATTTATTTGGATAACTTCTAATATGTTCAATTAAATCTAGGCCATGCCATGCCCATTCACAAATATATGCATCAAACCAGCTTACAAACTCACCCATACATATGCTCACCCAGCTATCCTACCCCAAAGGTAGTGTCTTTTGCTTCACAGATGTTTTGGTAGAAAAGCTCAACTCAGGGGAGCAAAATAGAACTTATTCCTGGAACTAGAATTCTAAAACACAAAACACCATCTGTCATGTATTCTAGATAAATACATCCTAGGAACATATACTCCAAACACACTACATATAGAGCAGATAGAGTACACATCCTATATAATCAGTTGGTTCATAAATCCGACATATAAACTCAGTTCTCATTTCTGTTCCTTCAGTGTGCAGAGTCATTGAAAACATCAATTTCTGTCTTCCATGTATATTTAACAGTTGTACATGGAGATTCCACAAAATGTGGAAATTATCAAACATCATTAATATCACATGCAAGTAAAATCTTACTGAAGATAATGCAAAACCAGTTGCAGCAGTATATTGACAGAGAAATTCCAGAAATGCAAGTTGGATTCAGAAGAGGACATGGAATGAGAGATATCATTGCTGATGTCAGATGGATCTAGGCTGAAAGCAAAGAATACCAGAAAGATGTTTACTTGTGTTTTATTGATTATGCAAAAGCATTTGGTTGTGTGGATCATAAAAAATTATGGATAACATTGAGAACAATGGGAGTTCCAGAACACTTGATTGTGCTCATGAGGAACCTGTACACAGACCAGGAGGCTGTAGTTCAGACAGAACAAGGGGATACCATTTGGTTTAAAATCAGGAAGGGAGTGTGTCAGGGTTGTACGCTTTCATCATACTTATTCAATATGCATGCTGAACAAATAACCCCAGAAGCTGGACTATATGAAGAAGAACATGGCACCAGGATTGGAGGAAGACTCATTAACAACTTGTGATACACAGATGACACAACTTTGCTTGCTGAAAGTGAGGTTAACTTGAAGCACTTACTGAAAGAATTCAGTCTTCAGTGTGGATTACATCTCAACATAAATAAAATGAAAATTCTCACAAATGGACCAATAAGCAGCATCACAATAAATGGAGAAAAGATTGAAGTTGTTAAGGAAGTCATATTATTTGGTTCCACAATCAACACCAATAGACCCAGCAGTCAAGACATCAGACAACATATTGCACTGGGCAAATCTGCTGCAAAAGATCTCTTTAAAGTGCTGAAGACCAAAGATATCTCCTTGAAGACTCTGGTGCCCTAACCCAAGCCATGGTATTTTCGATCACCTCATATTCATATGAAAGCTGGACAGTGAACAAGGAAGACCAAGAAAGAGTTGATGCTTTTCAGTTGTGGTTGTTGTTGTTAGGTGCCATTGAGTCACTTCCGACTCACAGCGACCCCATGCACAGCAGAACGAAACACCACCCAATCCCACACCAGCTCCATGATCCTTGCTATACTTGAGCCCATTGTCGCAGCCACCGTGTCAACCCATCTCGTCAAAAGCCTTCCCCTCTTTTGTCGACCCTCCAGCTTACCAAGCATGACATCCTTTTCCAGGGAATGGTCCCCTCTGACAACATGACCAAAGTAAGTGAGACAAAGTCTGGCCATCCTCACTTCCAAGGAGCATTTCAGGTGCACTTCCTCCAGGACAGATCTGTTAGTTCTTTTGGCAGTCCATAGTCCCTTCAGCATTCTTCACCAACACCACAACTCAAAAGCATCAGCTCTTCTTCGGTCTTCCTTATTCATTGTCCAGCTCTCACATGCATACGAGGTGATTGGAAATATCATGGCCTGTGTCAGGCACACCTTAGTCCTCAAGGAGACATTCCTGCTCCTCAGCTTTTGAAACACTTCCTTCGCAGCTGACCTGTCCAGTGCTGCACATCATCTAATGTCCTGACTGCTGCTTCCATTGGCCTCAGTTGTAGAACCAAGCAATGTGAATTCTTTGACAACCTCAATCTTTTCTCTATTTATAGTGATGCAGCTTATTTGGTCCAGTTGTAAGGATTTTTGTCTTCTTTATATTAAGATGTAATCCATACTGCAGACTGTGTTCCTCAATCTTCATCAGTAAATGCCTGAAGTCATCCTCACTTTCAGCAAGCAAAGTTGTATCATCAGTGTATCTCAGGTTGTTAATGATTCTTCCTCCAATCCTGATGCCACGTTTTTCTTCATATAGTCTAGCTTCTCAGATTATTTGCTCAGCATATCGATTGAATAAGTGTGGGGAAAGGATACAACCTTGATGCACTCCCTTCCTGATTTTAAACCATGCAGTGTCCCCATGTTCTGTTCGAACGACAACCTCCTGGTCATGGTACCAGGTTCCTCATGAGTACAATCAGGTGTTCAGGAATTCTCATTCTTCTCAATGTTATCCATAATTTGTCATGATCCACAAAATGTCTTTGCATAGTCAATAAAGCACAAGTAAACATCTTTCTGGTATTCTTTGCCTTGAGCCAAGATCCATCTGACAGCAGCTATGATATTCCTTGTTCCATGTCCTCTTCTGAATCCAGCTTCCACTTCTGGAAGTTCTCTGTCAATATACTGCTGCAACTGTTTTTGAATTATTTTCAGCAAGATCTTACTTGTGTGCGATATTAATGATATTGTTTGATAATTTCCACATTCTGTGAGATCAGCTTTCTTTGGAATACAAATATGGATCTCTTCCAGTCAGTTGGCCGGGTAGCTGTCTTCCAAATCTCTTGACATAACCAAGTGAGTGCCTTCAGTGTGGCATCCGTTTGTTGAAATATCTCAATGGGTATTCCATCAATTCTCGGAGCCCTGTTCTTCACCAATTCCTTCATTGCAGCTTCGACTTCCTCCTTCAGTACCATTGGTTCTAAATCATATGCCACCTCCTGAAATGGATGAAGATCAACCAGTTCTTTTTGGTACAGTGATTCTGTGTATTCCTTCCATCTTCTTTTGATGTTCCCTGCATCGTTCAATGTTTTGCCCTTAGAATCTTTCAATATTGCAACTCGAGGCTTAAATTTTTTCCTCAATTCTTTCAGCTTGAGAAATGCTGAGCATGTTCTTCCCTTTTGGTTTTCTAACACCAGGTCTTTGCATATTTCATTATAGTAATTGTCTTTGTCTTCTCGAGCTGCTCTTTGAAATCTTCAGTTCAATTCTTTTGTCTTGTCACTTCTTCCATTTGCTTCAGCTACTCTCTGCCCAAGGGGAAGTTTCATGGTCTCTTCTGTCAACGATTTTGGTCTTCTTTTGTTGTCTAAAAGTGATCCCTTGCTTTCTTCATGGATGAGGCTCTTGATGTCATCCCACAATTCATCCGGTTTCCAGTCATTGGTGTTCAATGCATCAAATATATTCTTTAGATGGTCTCTAAATTCAGGAGGGATATATTCTAGATCATATTTTGGCTCTCTTGGACTTGTTTTAATTGTCTTTAACTTCAAGTTGAAAATTGCATATGAGCAGTTGATGGTCTGTTCCACAATCAG
>NW_006921589.1:9885633-9912086 GCF_000298275.1 Orycteropus afer afer
ATAGTAGATCATATTGTTGTCTGATTCAAAATGGCCAAAATCAGTCCATTTCAGCTCACTAATGCCTAGGATATCAATCTTTATGCATTCCATTTCATTTTTGAGTACTTCCAATTTTCCTAGATTCATATTTCATACATTCCATGTTCCGATTATTAATGTACGTTTGCTGTTTCTCCTCAATTTGAGTGGTGCCACGTCAGCAAATGGAGTTCTTGAAAGCTTTACCTTATCCATGTAAGGCTGATTTTACTCTGATAGTGCAGCTCTTTCCCAGTCCTACTTTGAGGCTTTCTAAGCTAAGTGACTCATCTTCCTCCTCTGTATTGGGCAATGTTTCTGGACTATTCATAAAGTTGTGTAGTAATGTATCAGACAGTGTTTCTCTGCTATTCATAAGGTTTTGCCTGGCTAATTCTTTGAGAAGTGAATGGCCTCCTCCTTCTTCCAGTTGTGGTAATGGTGAAGAATACTGAAAGTACCATGGGCTGCCAAAGAACTAACCAATCTGTCCTGGAAGAAGTGCAGCCAGAATGCTCCTTGGAAACAAGAATAGTCAGACTTCATCTGACCTACTTCAGTCATGTTTTCAGAAGGGACCATTCCCTGGAGAAGGATATCATGCTTGGTGAAGGGAAGGGTTAGTGAAAAAGGGGAAGGCCCTGAATGAGACAGATTGACACAGTGGCTGCAACAATGGGCTCAGGTACAGCAAGGATTGTGAGGCTGGTGCAGGACTGGGCAGTGTTTTTTTCTGTTGTATTTAGGGTTGCTATGAGTCAGAGGCAACTTGACAGCACCTAACAGCAACAACATGTGGAGATTATGCTGTCAACTCAACAGTACCAATGTTTTTCCCTTCCTATCTGGTGGTGTAGTGGTTAAGACATTTGGCTGCTAACCAAAAGGTTGGTGGTTCGAACCCACCACCCATTCCATGAAAGAAAGATTAGGCAGTCTGCTTCCATAAAGATTTACAGCCTTAGGAACACAATGGGAGTCACCATGAGTTGGAATTGACTCAATGGCAGTGAGTTTGGTTTGATTTTGGTATCTATAAATAGCAACAACAAAAATCTAAGCCAATCACCAGCTGCTGTAGGTTAGACCTAGGAAAATTAAATAATGTCATTGTTAGTTGCCATTGAGCAGGTTCCGACTCATAGAGACCTTATATACAACAAAATAAAATATGCTCGGTCCTGCACCATTCTGACAATGGTTGCTGCGTTTGAGTTGCAGCCACTATGTCACTCCATCTCATGCAAATCTTCTTCTCTTTCACTGACCTTCTATTTTACCGAGCACGATGTCCTTCTCCAGGGACTGGCCCCTCTGGATACCATGTACATGAGAACCCTCATCATCCTTGCTTCTAAGGTGCATTCTGGCTATACTTCTTACATGATAGATTTGTTCTTCTGGCAGTCTATGGTATATTTAATATTCTTCACAAACACCAAAATCCAAAGGCATCAATTTATCGATGACAATAAGATAGCAACTACTATTTACTTTAGTATGTAGTCATAAGCAAATAAAAATTGGAAATTAAAGTAATAGATGCTTTTCATATCAAGTCAACAACCAAAAAAAAAAAAAAAAGAACCTCACTCCTGTTGAGTTGTATCCAATTCATAGCAACCCCTCCTTGGGTTTCTAAGGCAATATCACAAAGAAGTAGATTGCCCAACCTTCCTTCCAAGGAGTAGCTGATGGGTTTGAACTACCAGCCTTCTGGTTAGCAGTCTTAGGCACTATGCCACAAATTCAGATAACCCAAACTCCACATATCTAGAATGATCACTACCAAATTGAAATGTGTCAGATCTTGTATTGATTTGTTTTACCCTCCTTATAAACTAGTAAGTTAGTCACTGCTTTCATGTTGTTGGCAGGAGACATGAGGCTCCTGGGTCAGAGACAAAGAGCTTTATTACTCATGACACAATAAGAATCAAGAGCATTAGCATATGTATTGGTTCCACTTGTCCCCAAGTGCCATGGGAGTGATGCTGTGGACCCAGATGGATGTTGTGCATGGCATGGGTTTATATCACAGACAGGGATCACTAAGCTTAAGAAACATGTTATTTTATAGTAAGCAGTGAGTGAACCTGTTCTCTTTAACTTTTTATTGTGATTCAGATGCAATTTAACAAAGCAGATTCATTTTATATTCAACAGTTCATATATATTTTGTTTCGTGACATTGATTACAATCCTCACAATGTAACAACTCTCGTCCCACCTCCCTCTTTGGTTACTCCTTTTCTGTGTCCTTCGTACCTGCCTAGCTTTCTCCTTATGCAAATGCTGCCCTTCTGATATCCTATGGTTAACTGTTCTAAGGTGTGCATCTCCCTGGTGTAGTTGTTCAGCTCATTGTGCTGTCTATGGTTTGGCTGAAAGTTGTCCCAGGAGAGTGAGTCTAATCCCAGGCCCAAAGGATGACTTGGGGCCACAGCATCAGGGGTTTCACCAGTCTCTATCCAACCTGTAATCCTTGTCTTTTTTATGTTTTTCAATTTTGTTTCACATTTTTTCTCCCACTCTATCCAAGCTCTCTAATTTTGATCCCTTTCTAAGTGGCTGCATTAGTAGCCGGGCACCATCTAGTTCTTCTGGCCTCAGGTTCATGTAGGCTGAGGTTCCCATGGCCCATTGGTCCCTTGGACTAATTGTTTCCATATGTCTTTGATTTTCTTCACTCTTCCTTGCTCTGGACAAGGAGAGACCAAGAGTTCCATCTCAGATGGCTGCTCACAAGCTTTTAAGACCCCAGTTATTACTCACCAAAGCAGGATGTAGAACAATGTTTTTGTGTATTAAATTGTACCAAATGAGCTTGATGTCTTCCGTGACCATGGTCCTGACCCCACAGGCCCAGTGACTCACTCCTGCAAGGTCCTTGGTTGTAGCTAAGAGGTTATCTTTATTTTGCCTCTGTTAGCTCTATAATGTATAAGGACACTTTTATAGCACATACAAATATGTATGTGGGGATATCATCTGCCAAACCTATGTATGGTCATGGGTATATTCCCATTCACCTGCCCACAACTGATCTTCTTGCCTGTCTACTTATGTATCTACCCATAGATTAGTGTTTGTTATTACTGATAGTGCAGTATTGTATATGTCAGCAAACCTGTTCTTTATCCCAGAGAGACATTACCTCATCCCTCAAGTCTGCTCACAGTAAACACAACCATAAGACAAGGACCAGGTAAAGAATGGCCCAGAGCTTTGCATTCTTAGCATATCCAGCAAAAGTACAGGGATGCTGAGAGTAGATTGCCTCTCCCAACAATAAGTAGTCCCTGACGGTTAAGTGTGCTGGTTATTTGCAGTAAGGATAAGCCTGTAGCAGGTATAGTCATCCTGAGACATAACATCCCATCTATTTACCTTTAAGAAGAATCTAGTAACATCTGCTCCCTATTCACAGTAGAGCATGTTTATGTTTGTGTATGTGTGTGTGTATGCGTGTGTCCTTTCCTTTACTTTTCCCAGATGTATTTCTGAAAAGTCATGGGTAAATCATATTTGCAAATCAAGTCATACTTTACATATCCTGGAAGAGAGCCCCACAAGTGTATCCTCTTATACTGGAAATTCTCATCTTCTAATTCATCTGTTTGTAAATTTGTAGAGTTATAAATACTGGCTTTACTTAAAGCAAGCCATACCCATACTGGAGCAGCCCTGCCATTTCTAATAAGTTGTGGTGAATCAAAAAAACAAATCTTTCAAGCGTGTCTGATTTGACCACACCCACGTAAACAGTCATTGACCAAATGGATCCCATCTCATTTTCAAAACTACATCTGTTTCCTTCTTTAAACCTTTTCCATACTATTTTTATGTGCCTCAATTCCTGGATAGAACCAGATGCTGCTTCTTTGGATGGATGATCTTATTTGCTGGGATTCAAAGCAGGTCACTAAAGCAACCTCCCTCTAGACAATTCTCTAATACTCAAAAAAAAAAAAAAAAAAACTAAACCAAATCTGCAAAACACCATATAGCGTGGATGAACTTGGAGGACATTATGCTGAGTAAAATAAGTCAATCACAAAAGGACAAATACTGTATTAGTCCATTGTTGTAAAAGTCAAGGAAATGCTTATCTGTGGAAGGACATTTTCTTTGTTGGTTAGCAGGGGTGGGAGGGGAAGGTAGAGAATATGGTTAGATAGATAGAGATAAGTTTTGATTTGGGTGAAGAAAAAGGAAATGTACCAAATGTGCATGATCAATATACTGGCATTGAGGAAGAGAAAGACAGAGAGGTAAATGGGAAATATAGAAAACAAAGATGAACCCTTTTGCACATATAGTAAGACGTGGTCAGTGAAAGCAAACACGGGTATATGGGTGGATAGATGGGTGGACAGGCTGAACTATTAGCTATGTCTATGAAGTGGGAAGTGCACCCAAGAACATATATAGGGTTGGCAGACAGTGGTCCTAAAACTTTATGTGTATGATGTGAATTCCCGGGTGTATAATGGGGCTGTCAAGGGGCAAGGCTGGAGTCACTTCTTGGTCACAGCCAGCTACCCAGAGGGACCAAGTAGTTGAACCTGTGGGTTCGGGACCATAGTCACAGAGGACATCAAGCTCAATTGGCATAACATACTACACAAAACATTGTTCCACCTCCTACTGTGGCAAGTAGTGACTGGGGTCTTAAAAGCTTGCAAGCTGCCATCTAGATGCAACAATGGGTCTCTCCTCATCCAGAGCCAAGAAGAATGAAGAAAACCAAAAATTCATGGAAACAATTAGCCCTAGCAACTGGTACACCATCCTATCTGCAGCCTATATGACTATGAGACCAGAAGAACTAGATGGTGCCTGGCTACTACTATCAACCACTAGGAGGAGGATCTATGTAGGAGATCCTGGATAGACAGGGAGAACAATGTGGAACAAAACTCAAAATCATTTGGGATAAAAAAAAGGGACCAGGTTTGCTAGTCTGGTAGAGCCTGGTGGAACCACTGAGACTATGGCCCCTAGCTGCCCTTCAGGTCTGGAATTGAACCCATATCTGTGGCTTCCAGCCAAACAAAAGACAGGCATATGAGTTGAACATTTACCTGAGGTAGGTACAGTCTTTGGAGAGAACAAGCACAGGAGAAAGAAGGGCTGCTTATGCACTGGGAGACAGCTCAGAGGGCAGGAATGCATGGAGGGATGGACACAGGGAAGAGGCAACTGTCGAGAGGAAGTGGGAGGGGAGATGTTGCATTGTAGTAAATTGTGCTCAATGTCATGAGACAAAGTGTATGCGAACTGCTGTATGGAAAGTGTATTTGCTCTGTAAATTTTCACCCAAATCACAATAAAAAGAAGAAAAAAAAAACTAAACCAAACTCACTGCCATCAGAGTCAGATCTAACTCATAGTGACCCCTCCTTGGGTTTCTGAGGCAGTATCTCTAAGGAAGTAGATTGCCCAACCTTCCTTCCGAGGAGTGGCTAGTGGGTTTGAACCACCAGCCTTCTGGTTAGCAGTCAAATGCCTCAGGCACTACGCTATCAGAGCTCCTTGTGATATTCTGCTCAGGCACAAAGTAGCAGGGTTGTAGTTAGAAACCTCAAAAATTTGCATTCTCTTTCAGTCTCCTTTTTTACACATTCTTGACCACATTGCCCTCTCCCCACTTAGTCCCATTCCCAATCCTCAGTAAGAATATGCTGTTTCTTCACTGGTAGGAGTTTGGAAATTCCACAATCACAGTTTAGAGCAATGTGGCAAACCTACAGGACTTTACAGGAAGTAAAAATGTTTGCTTTCCCTTCACTAGGTTCAGTTCATAATCATGTGAACCAGAGAGGGTAGCAATGAAGTCGGGTCAAAGTGACATAAAATATGGTCTCTCTGTTACACAAGAAAAACAAAAACACTACAAAGAGAATTTGTAGAACCTGCCACTGCTTCTTAATAATCTTCTAAGAATCCACTGCACAGAGCTAAGAACATGGAAGGTACAAAATAAATTGTGTTGAGGGGGGAAAAAAGTACCTTATTTGGTGTAATCTAATACCAAGCCTTATATTAGTATAACATTTTCTGACGTAAAATATTTTCACACACACTCAGTAGATGCTTACTACAACACCAGGAGAAGAGTAGACAAAATACTTGAATCCAAAATAAGTGGAAAAACTGATTTTCTCTCATGATCTCTAAACTGACCCTCAGTTCTCTACTCTTTCCATTGCCTGTGGTTCCATTCTTGAGCAGCAGAAGGTGGTAGGCATTGTTGTTACCATCTCATCCGGAGACAGGACCAAAATGACTGATAGTTAGTTCACTGTCCTCTCTACCATAGGCACATAGGTGGGCACACCATTGGAATCTTAGTTTCCTAGCACTGCCATAACAAAAAATAAAATAAAATAAATGAAATACCTAAGTGGATGCCTTTAAAGAACAGGAATTTGGTTTTCTGACAGATTTGGACCCTAGAAGTCTGAATTTGGGGCATCAGCAGGGCTGTGCTCTCTGTTTGGGCTCTAGGGGAATTCCTTGTCCCAGTCAGCTTCTGGGCATTTTTGTTTGTTTGGCATTCCTTGGCCTGGAAATGGATCTTCTCATGGTGTCTGTCTTTCCCCTTCTCTATATCTGTCTCTCCATAGATAGATGATAGCTAGATCATAGCTAGGTTGGTTTTGTTTCTCTGGGCAGCCATAATACCCTGGGGTAATCTGCCCATCTGAAGATTCTCAATCATATCAGCAAAGTGCCTTTTGCCATGCAAGATAATATAGTCAAAGTTTCCTGGACTAGGCTGTGGATATCCTTGAGGCTATAATTCAGTCCACTCCACTCCCCTTCAGGCAATGTTAGTGCATATAAGAGAAGGGGCTACCGCTTAGCACATGGACCTGTATCCACACAAATAATGTGACTCCTCTTCCTTCTCCTTACCCCTTCCAACAGAAGGCTTCTCCCCTCCCCACCCCCACCAGAGAACGAGGAAAAACTGAGGTCAGTATTTCCCCAACTTCACCACTCTAACCTCAGCCCATGAACCATGGTCATGAAATTAGACACCGTGCCAGTAAGCAATGCAAATGTAAAGAATTCCTGTATCTTAGAAAACCCTCTCAACACTGGCCCTCTTTTCCTCTGAGTTATTTTTAAAGTTACACATATTCTTCTCAAAGACATACAGAAATTTGCTTTGAGCTTTCTTATCTATGCACAGCACAGACAATTGTCTTATACCTAAGGGAATTGATGTGATTTAATTATATTCTATTTGGTGGTAGTTTAATATCAAATTTCTTTTGTACAAGAAATTATTTCTTGGTGAAGTTAAGCTCAGTTAGTATGCTCATTCTTTATTCATTAAACTCATTAAGATCAGTGGGACTTGCTTATAAATAACTATACTATTGATTCAAAACACGGCAGAGAAGTGAGGATGTTCTAGGAGTGTGAGACTATAATACTTCTTAGCTGTTTTCTTGGGAATTCTTATATTGGGGATCTATGGGTAACATGCTTTTCCAAGAACAGATAAACACACCATTTAAAAGTTCACTCTCCTCTTACAAAGAAAGATGGGCAACAAATGGACTACTTTCTTATTCAGGAATCTTTTGGTTAAAAGAAGCTGGAGCCAGAGCCCACATACAATTGTACAAGTTATTCACTGCACCAAGGAACCCACTGAAGAGGGAAGTGAAGCTGAAATCAGGCCCCTGCTCTGCTGCCAAGCCATGCAGCCTGACATAGAGCTACAAACACAAAGGGGAATCTTTTCCTAACTCACACAAAGGCACCATATGCCCTCTAAGCCATACAGCTCCACTTAGAGAGGATGCCTTGAGCTCTGGTGGCGTAGTGCCTAAGGCATTTGACTGCTAACCAGAAGGCTGGTGGTTCAAACCCACAAGCCACTCCTCGGAAGGAAGATTGGGCAATCTACTTCCTTAGTGATACCGCCTCGGGAACCAAAGGAGGGGTCGCTGTGAGTTGGATCAGACTTGACAGCAGTGAATTTGGTTTTTTGGTAAAGGCACCCTACAGACCACCAAAGGCTTTGGCTGAAACTCGTGTGGACTAGCTTACACCAAACCAAACCCACTGTCATCGAGTTAATTCCAACTCACAGCAACCCTAACAGACAGGGTAGAACTGCCCCATAGGTTTTCCAAGGCTGTAAATCCTTATAGAAATGGACTGCCTCATATTGTCACATGGAGCAGCTGGTGGGTTCAAACCACCAACCTTTTGGTTAGCAACCAAATGCTCTAACCACTATACTACCAGAGCTCGTTAACTTACACAGGAAAAGAAAATGTATTGTTAGGTGATAGGTGTATTTCTTAGAAGCAAAGAGCAAGAGATGCTGTGGATAGCATGTGGGATTAGAACAAAAAATAGAAAGCTTTCCAGAGAAGGAGGCGATAATGAAATAAATCAATATTCACGGAGCCCCTAGGGTGTACTGGCACATGTAGTCCTTCAACACTTGCCAGGTCAGACCAGTTCATCTCATTTTATAGACACAAAAACTCAATCTCTGAGAGGTAAAAGAACTTCCAAAAGTCACCCAGCTGGTAAGTGACAAAGAGAACATTCAAACCTAGGTGCATCAGGCCCCTAGGTCGTTGTGCTGTCCACTGCTCCATACAGCCTGTCTCACACACAGCATTGTTGGCATTCTTGTAGCTATTCACTGGTGTCTCCTGTTCTTTTCCTCCCGGATACTTAGTAAGAATGCACATCTCCTTGAAGCTAAGCATGCATAAAGTGATTTGCTTTGGCCAATGAAGCACAAGAAATGGCATGTGTCACTTCCAGTTAGAAGCCTTTAAGAGACAATGTGTGATTGGCTCTCCTTTCCTCCACCACAGTGATGAGAACATTCTAGATAGCAGTGGCCCTGTTAGCCTGCATCCCTGAGAGAGGACAATGGGAGTCAAGTCCTCAACCAACCTGTAATGGACTTGTAACTTGAGTGAAGAGTATGCTTTAGTTAATGTAAGCCACTGAGATGTGTGGTTGTTTGTTACTGCAGCAAAACTTAGTCTATTCTGGTTATTACAGCTACCAAGGGCCTTTGCTCTATTCCTAAAAATATCATAAAATATCATTTGCCATCAAGTTGCTCCTGACTCAAGGCAGCCCTAAGTGTATCAGAATAAGAGTGTGCTCCATAGGGTTTTCAATGGCTGATTTTTCAGAAATAGATCATTAAGTCTTTCTTCCAAGGTGCCCCTTGGTGGATGCAAACCTTCAACCTTTTGGTTAGCAGCAGAGCATATTAACCATTTGCAGCACCCAGCGACTCCCCTATACTCTTAACAGCCTGTAAATCTTCTGGCCCGGTGAGCCACACTGTCTTCCCTCTCATTACTCAAATCCCACCCATCTTTCACAGGCCAGCTAAAAGTCTACTTGCCCCAAAACTCTCCCTTAACTCCCTCCGCTGTCATTAATTATTACTCTTCATAATCATGATCATACTGAAGCTCAATCTCACATAAATTAGAATATAATCATATTGCACATGACAATTAATTATATCTCATTGTACGCTGCTTTAAATTGTTTCTTTCTTTAAGACATGTCTTCAACCTCCAACTAAAGTATCAGCCTTTTAGGGGAAGCAATCATGTAATATATTTTTTGCACACCTCCAGGAGCTAGCTAGCATGGACAAGTAGAGTGTAGAGACCCAATAAATAGATATGACATCAAACTGGCCCAAAATAAGTACATCGGAGAGAGAGGTCAGAAGGATGAGACAAAGGAAACATGTCTCACTCTTACTTTCACAGATTTGAATAATACAATATTCCTCTGTATGGAAGAAAGAGTTCAGTGTATCAGCATGTATCCTGAGACAGCAAACATCTTTGGAGGTTGTATTTCTCATTAATATAAAAGAGTTAATTATACATCTTTGAAATTCTATTCATGCCAAATCTTCTTTTAGGGTTAAGTCATGCATGATGCATTTATATTCAGGAATTAGACCCGACAGTGTCTTTTTCCATTGGGCCATCCCATGTACCTGCCTGAAAAAACCGTAAGGGTTTTAGGGAGCTGTTCTCATGGCAGAACATTTTGCTGAGAAGATGATCTACCCTGCAAAATCCTTTCTATAACCAAAGGCAGGGCATAAATATTTTATAACATAGAGTCCATGAAAACACATCTTCATTTCTGTGGTGTGCTATCTCAGGACATATTGCTGGAGGAACAGGGTTTGTTGGAAAGATCCAACAGCTCCAATTTGCCATAGCTCATTAGGATGCCCCGGAAAACAAGCACAACAAATAATTCTAGGGCCCTGCTGTTCATGGGCTAGTTAGCATGGACTGACCACAAAGAAAGCAAAGCTTTCCACTTTACAAAAAAAAAAGGCACCTTGTGTGTGCAAAGCACATTTAACATTCAACATCAGACATGCTGGATAGGAAGACTTTGGAGACATCCTTTTTCTACTGGCAAGGAAAGGAGGCCCAGAGAGACTACATGAATTGCTCAAAGCAACACAGTGAGTTGAGGTTACATTCAAACTTAGCTCTTCCCTCAAACTTGGATCAGAACAAACGCCTATGGGTAAACTGAGAACATCCACTTATCAGACTTACATTGCCAACATTGAAGCAAAGTACCATGTCATCATTAGGGCTTTTCAATAAGTGATGCTGTGTGTGAATATCCTGAAATAATTTCAACTTACTCATTAATACATGTTTCTGTAAATACCAAATCTCATTGGAATCCCTCTCTTGGCATTCATACATTAATATTGCCATCATTAAGTCTTCAATGAGAAAAATATTTCCTAGTAATTGCTCTACAGTGATGAAATAAAGGCTGCAGCTTAAATTCAGTTTGCACACCTTTTTTTTTCTTCTTTACTGATCGCCCACTTTCTTCAAAATTGGTTATACCTGTGAAGATCCCTTGAGCCAAGATGCCACTACACTATGTGATTAGATTCTAAAATAAATAGCAAAGCCTCGATACAAAACTGACCTTTTTGATTCAGAAGCCCTTCAAAAATTCACTAGGATAAATAGAAACTTCTTAGTCATGAGTTGCTAGTGGGACCGATAATAGCTTTGTAATCCCTTTGTCAAGCCAAAGTATACAAGGAAAGAAGGATTCATTTTTCACTTAGCGTCTCGGACTTCTTTTATGCTTTCTCACCAAGGACTGTAGATACAGAAAATCACTATCTAACCTTGTTTTTAAATGTTCACTTCAAATGAATTAAATTGGCCAGGGAGGACAGAAAGGGACGGCCCTTTAGAGGCAAGACCAGGCAGACACCCATTGAAAGGACAGCTGAAAGAAATTGCGGGGCATCTCGGCAACACTACTGCTGGCATCACAAGGATGAGAGATCAGGTGATAAGCAACATAAGCTGCCTGAGAAAACCTCATTTAGAAAAAAAATTAGCATTCAGGTGAAAATAACATTGAACTAGTAATCACTCACCAGGAGACAGTGGTGGTTCAGTGGTTGAATTCTGGCCTTCCATGAGGGACACTTGGGTTGGCTTCCCAGCCAATGGCTCTCAAGCACAATTACCACTCATCTGTAGTGGAAGACAGCGTGTTGCCGTGATGCCGAATGAGTTTCTACAAAGCTTCCAAACTAAAACAAAGAACAAAGGCCTGGACACCTACTGACAAACTGGCTAATGCCAGTGAAAATCGTATGGGTCACAACAGCCTTCTCTGCAACCTGTCATGAGGTAGCACAGGAACAGGCATCAGTTTTGTCCCTTGTGCATGGGGTCACCATGAGTCGGGGCTGACTCAGTGGCCACTCACAACAACAACAAATCACCCACCCACTGCAGAGCTTCTCCCAGCTTCCCATTCAAAGACTCAGATGGCACTAGGAAACACTCCCAACCACAAAAACCAAGTTGAGGAGCAACCTCATTGCAGACCCCCGCAAGAGTCTCCACTATGTTTTAAACTAGGCAGGTGGGGAGAAACACACCCAAGTTTCACTTTGTGTCACATGAAGGACTCACCTCTGTGAATGAGACTTTAGGGATTACAAGAGAGGAGTTGCTGAAAACGTACAACATGGTACTTCATACCTTCCCATCATTCAGAAATCAAGGGTGTGTATCAACCCAGAAAACTAGGTTGATGTTGCTCCCTCACAGGACACAACATGGCCTACTCACAGGTTTCTATATACCCTTCAGAAACAATGACTTTCTATATCCCCTTCAAAATAATAACAGAAAATATATCTGTGGTGCGTGGGAAGTGTAGTCTCCATAGGTAAGGTGGTACAGTATGTACTTTGGTTGAGTGAAAGGTAAACAAGAATATCTCATGAAGCATTCTGCGAATTGTAGTTTTCTTCATGTACTCCATTACTTTACAGCACCAGAGAACCAGGCACTGAACTCAGAGAACCAGTGGAACTAAGTTGCTTGTGTGATATGGGTCTTTGCCCTCAGAATTCAACCCTTCAACATAGTTCCACTATGAGAAGAAATGATGAGCATTATCCATCTGCCAGCTAGTCAGAAAAAGAGAGCTGAGGGCAGGTAAATCAACTAAACTGTCATTTGCAGACTCTTAGTCTGTATAGATCTTGCCTCATTCAGAGAGGAAAGAAAATAAATATCATACGGTCGATAGGAAAATGCAACCAAGTAAAAGAAAGGGGATACCATCTTGAATACTAAAAGATACAATGTACTTTTGAAAATGTTTTAGCTCATAATATAAAAGAGAAGATGAAATTCAAAAGGATATAAGACAAGCCCTCTATTACAAAGACAACATGCAAACTGAGTGATTGAGAGAAGAGAAGACAGATGAGATAATAAAAGATTGCAGGAAATCAAAAGCAGTAATAACTCACCATGACAGTGGGAAAGAACAAAATTCAAATCCAAAAAGTCAAATCAATGAATCACAGGATTAACTTGAGATGTTTTCTAGAAATGCAATGGACAAATGGATGAAAACAATGAGACATTAAGACAGAAAAATACTTCAAGAGAGAAAATAAATGATGAAAACTAAAGGTATAGATAATTAGTGTTTCTAAAGAAAATATGGGAGCTCTGGTAGCATAGTGGCTAAGACACTTGCCTGCTAACCAGACGGCTGGCGGTTCAAACCCACCAGCCACTCCTCGGAAGGAAGGTTGGGCAATCCTACTTCCGTAGTGATACTGCCTCGGAAACCCAAGGAGGGGTCGCTATGAGTCGGGGCCGACTCGACGGCACATAACAACAACAACAACAACAAAGAAAATATAAGAATAAGTAAAACAAAAGCAATAATAAAAGATCTAGAAAAACTATCTTAGGCTGAAGAAATGTGGATACACTGTTCTCAGTTTGAAAGGATTCATCATGAACAAGTGTAAAAGGGCTTGAGGGCAGCACCCCGGGACCTCCTCTAACTTCATGAAGGGGGGACAGAGCACCATCAGCAGCCCAAGGCTGATTAGTATGAGGCAGAAGTCAGACACGCCACCACCCTCCAACCTTTTTCCCAATTCTGACACCATCTGTCCCTCCCATGGCACCCTTTACTTCTCTGTTAGCATGCAGTGGTCACACAGAACTCACAGACAATACTCATGAATATGGGCAGGGGGGGGGTGGTCAGGAGGGTTAGGTGTACCCTCTGTGCTATGCCCGTAGGCACAGCATGTCTCTCTTTAGCACTCAGCCCCCTGCCCTGGCCTCTCCCCTGACTACAGCAAGAGTTACAAAGCTCTTTTAGCTCAGCCAATAGGTGCACCTAGGTGCTCCACACTCTGGCAGCAAGGATTCTACCCAAAGGTGCTCAGTTTTCTTGCTCTGTGGGCCAGCTAGCCTGCTGCTTGGTCTTGTGCGGGTCTCCTGGTTCTGCGGCGGCCCTCCGCTGTCACCTCAACGCAGGGACCTCGCTTCCAAGGACATGCTCCACTCCTGGCTTCTCTCTCAATGGTAGTGAGATCTCCCTTTCTTGCCTCTGGTGGGGATCATTTTAGGCCTAGTGAAATGACAAAACTGACCCAATCCCCACATTAGGGTTCCATATACATTATTTGCATGGCCCCACAGCTACAAGGGTGCCATGTACCTTACCTACTTTACTAACAAGCTACCCAACCCCCTTGGTGGACCCTCATATTTACATAGTTCACAAGTCATCTGGTGGGCACTACAAAGACTAGGGCTGGGTGAACCATACCAAGTGATTCACTGCACCACAGGAAAGACAATCAATGAAAAAGGACCTTTCACCATGATTTATTTTTGCAGTTTTTACAAGCACATGAATAAAGAAAATATCCTTCAAACATTCAAATAGGAAACAACAGATTACCCATGAAAGAAAAAATAATTGGGTCAGCCTCACATTTTTCTTCTATAATACTAATTGCCAGAAAAAAATTAAGTAGAATTTACTGAGTACTAAATGAAAAAGTCCATTAGTGTATTAGTATAAATGCAATATAAAACTATTCTCTAATATACAGAAGTTAAAAACATGTATTACCCATCTATCTTTCCTTCAAGGAAAAAAGTTAAAAAGTCCCTTAATGTAATTCAGTCAACTGAGAGATTAAACAAAACTAAGATTTCAAGAGTAGAGAAGTCAAGATATAAAAGAATCAGGGACACACTAAAACCAGTTACTTACAGAGATCCAAAAGGTTGACATATGGCTATGAAACCAAATATAAACATTAAATTTTATTCTTAAATGCAAAATCATATAATATGTTTAAAAAGAAAAAAAAAAACTTTGAATTACAATTATTGGGGTTTAAAACCCAGATCATATAAACAAAGTTGGGGAAGAAGATATAAAATTATTCTAAGTGTCTAATCTTTCTTAGAAGGGATTCAAAGCAAGAATCATTCATTTGGCTGGATTGTTACTATTAGAGAAATGCAAGTTAAGGAATATTTTTAAGGAAATTAAAATTATTCACTATTGGAATATAAAATAGGATATATATCGAGAAAAGATAAAACTATGAAAACTTAGCAGTCAGAAATAACCATAAACCATCCAAATGTCTGTCCATAGGATATCATTAAATAAATTATTGTAGAACCATTTGTTACTATTGTTATTAAAGCATTATTTGTTGTTGTTAGTTTCCATCACGTCGATTCCAACCCATGGGGACACAGAATCATATAAGGGAATAAAATACAGCCATTAAAAATCACATCACAGAATATTTTGTCTTGGAAGAGAAAATGCACACAATACGTAGGAAATAGAAGGAGAAATTTGTAACGGTTTGTACCCTGTAATCCCAATTTTGAATTTTGCTTGCAATATTTTAGACATTACATATTTTAGAGCATAAGATAAATACAAATATAGAAAATAAAAAGACTAAAAGACCAACATGTTAACAACGATTATCTCTGGGTTGAAAAACGGTTTTTATTTTTTCCATTTGCTTCTCAATATACATGTAGATTTTGTTCCAAAAGGCACTTAAAACAAATATAAACACCATAAATATAAATTAATCTTATGCTGTGCCTCAAAAGTCAGCAAAAGCAAAGGGCTAGACCATAAATATTTTCAGACTTGTGAGCCCTACATAGCCTCTGTGGCAACTACTCAACTCAATTATTTGTACTACAGAAGCAACCATTGACAACGCACAAATTAACAAGTGTGGCCATTTCCCAATAAAACTTTATTGAATAAAACAAGCAGAGGGCTAGATTTGTTTTTACAAAAAAAAAAAATCCTCAACCTGAATTGTAACCTAGGGTTTGCCAACCTCTGCTATATATCAATATCTGAGATTAAAGATTTAGAAATTATTTAACTTTACTACTTTTCTGTTTCCTGTAGTTGTGGAAGACAAATGATATGTGCTGCCCAACAGAACTTTCTGTAACAATGGAAATGTTCTATGTCTATGGCACCTAATATGGTCACCACTGGTCACATGTGGTATTGAGCACTTCAAATGTAGCTATGCAACTGAAGAACTGCATTTTTCCATTTTATTTCATTTCAATCAATTTGAGTGTAAATAGATGCATGTGCACCATATTGGACAACACAGGTCTCAGTCATGTGCTCCTACTAAGCTCTCCATCATCCACACCTAAGGATCACTCTACTGTCCTGCCAGATGATATGACCTCAAATTTTTCCTTCTCATTTCTCATCAAAACTCCCTTGTAAGAAATGAGCATCAGGAGGGTTGTTTGTATTTATCTATGTACTTACTCAGGAGCTCTGGTAGCATGGTGGCTAAGGCACTTGACTGCTAACCAGAAGGCTGGTGGTTCAAACCCACCAGCCACTCCTCAGAAGGAAGGTTAGGCAATCTAATTCCGTAGTGATACCACCTCGGAAACCCAAGGAGGGGTCGCTATGAGTCGGGGCCGACTCGATGGCACATAACAACAACAACAACATATACTTACTCATATATCCAAGAGTATATACTCAGCTCTACCACAGGCAGGTATTATGCTAGGCTCTTGGAAAACAGTGGTGAGCAAAACAGACAAGGTCTTGTCCTCATATTTTATTCCAAAAATGATGAAAGATGCTAAAAAATGCATACAATACAAATGAAAAGAATAAGTAAGAGATCCATATATACACTGCTGATAGAGGAAACAACTTACATCTAAGAATACTAAGAGGTTGAAAGGAAAAGGATGAAAAGAAGGCCACTTGAAACACTAGGGAATGGGGGACGGGTCATGGAACTAGAGAGGGATGCCTGGCAAGGACTGGTCAAACTCAGGCACATATTTTTTTAGTTTTAACACTCTCCAGGCCAAGTAAAATCTATCTCCAGGCAAGAGCTAGCCCATATGGCTGAAAAAAAAAAATCAAAATAATACTTCATGGCATGTGAAACTAAAATTTCAATGTCTAGACAAAAAATTTTATTGAAACACAGCCACTCTAATTCATTTCCATATTGTCTATCGCTGCTTTCACAGTTCAATGGCAGACTTAAATAGTTGCAACAGAGACCATATGACCCACAAAGCTTAAAGTATTCACTGTCTAGCCTAGCCATCTACAGAACAAGATTGCCAATCCCTGATTTAGAACACTACTGTCACACCAGAAAATACTCTCATGTCTCTTTGCAGTAAATTTCCTACACTCTACACCCATTCTCCACACCCTACATCCATCCCAGACAACCACTAATCTGATCTCTATCATTACAGATTGTTTACCTGTTCTAGAACTTCATATAAATGAAATCATGTATCATATATCCTTTTCTGTCTGGCTTATTTCTCTTAGTATAATATCTATGAAATGTACCTATATTATTACATGCATGAGCAGTAACTTCATTTTTATTGCTTAGTAATATTCCATTGTATAAATATACCACAATCTATTTATCCATTCACCTGTAAACAGACATTCACATTGTTTCCAGTTTTCAGCTATTATGAATAAAACTGCTGTTACCATTCATGTAGGAGTCTTTGTGTTTATCTTATGTAAATTGATGTGTCATTGAGTAAAGTGTACATTTAACTTCAAAGCAACTGCCAAACTTTTTTACATTCTTACCAACAATGTATGAGAGTTCCAGTTACTCCACATGCCCACTAGCACTTGATGTGGTCAAGTTTTTTCATTTAAATTACTTTAGTGGATATGAAGTGATAGCCTACCTTTTTGTGTTTTCCTGATGATTAATGATGTTCAGCATCTTTTCATGTGCTTATTGACTTATCTGCTTAATTTTTACAGTGTCTAAAACTGTGACTATTAATAACTGCTCCTGTTTCCTATTTGTCTTGACTACTTGGAAGATTTGAAATAAACTATAAGCCTAAACAGAACAACTATACTTACAGGACCTTCTGTCATTTTAGGATTCTAGCCTGAACCTTATCTTCATCATCTCTCCTTACCCTTGTTTCTCTTTTCTTTCATTTTTTTCATCTACTGAATATCTGTCCTCTGTCTCTTTCTTTAGCATGATTCAAACTATGTTTTGGAACGAGGCAGGAGAAAACAACAACAACGAAAAAGATGAAATTCGTTGGCTTGCCTATTACATGCCAGAAACTTTGGTGGATACCAGAAATATAGAGAGAAATAAGATTCCGTCCTCCAGGAACTCACAGAGAAGCCAATAATTACAATAAAGGCAGTAAGTGCAGTAACGAAGAGTTACCCTGAAGGACAACAGGAAACAGGAGAGGTGAAAAGGTCAGGAAAATTCCTAAAGATGACACTTGAACTGAGTGTTGACCAAGTGTTGCCCAGAAAGAGAGAGTGTGACAAATATGTGTGTGTAAAAAAGAATGTTCCAAAAGGAGGGAATAGCAAATGCAAGAGCATATAATGTGTTCTTGGAACTCATAGAATTTAGTACAGCTGGTACATGAGGTGGGGAAAGTTAGGAAAGTGAAGGGCAGGTAACATAACACCCAGCATCCCATTGGCCAAAGCAAGTCACATGGCCAAATCCAAAGTCAAGAGGCAGGGAAACATCACTCTTCTTTAGTGGCAGGAACTGAAAAGGATATGGCACTGGACGTGGTGCTTCAAGTCTTCTTCACTTTCAGCAACCAAGGTTGTGTCATCTGCATATCACATGTTAATTAGTCTTCTTCCAATCCTGACACCAAGGAGCTCTAGTGACACAATGACTAAGGCATTTGACTGCTAACCAGAAAGTTGGTGGTTCAAGCCCACCAGCCACTCCACAGAAGGAAGATGGCGCAATCTACTGCCATAAAGATTATGTGAAGAAGAACGTGGCATCAGGATTGGAAGAAGAATCATTAACAACCTGAGATATGCTGATGACACAACTTTGCTTGCTGAAAGTGAGGATGACTTGAAACACTTACTGAAGAAGATTGAAGAATACAGTCTGCAATATGGACTACATCTCAATATAAAGAAAACAAAAATCCTCACAACTGGGCCTATAAGCAGCATCACGATAAGTGGAGAAAAGACCGAAGTTGTCAAAGGTTTTGCATTGCTTGGTTCTACAATTGATGCCAATAGAAGCAGCAGTTAGGACTTCAGGAAGAACTGAATTTCTGACCAACATTGACTGTAAAAGGCAACCAAATGATGTGGTTTCACACCTCTTAGACAGTTCAGGAAATATAGGGAAAAGAGCATAGAACAGTTGGATTGTCCCAGAAATCCAATAGCTACAATGCAGGTACTACCAACCACAGGGCTCATCTAACAAATTAAAATCTACCAAATGGTAGTGGACATCACATTATTCTCAAATTGCATTTCTGTATTTAGAACTAAAACAAAAACCCATGTCAGCAGTCATTCCATTGCCCAAATACGTGATTATGACTATCAAATAATTAAACTATAACTGGCACAAATTCAGTTGCATTCTTAAAAAATATTCCTGAGCACCACACATACCCCAATACTAGTTAACTGTTATGCTAATGTCTTGGCACATGTGACTAATAATGGGATGAATTATAACTGTGAGTTTGGATCACATTACATTGCTGCAAGTGTGTCATAATATTTTATAGCTTAATGGAGAATCTGGCTTATAGCAATACAGGAAAAATAAATCTCAGCCAATCATCATCCATTTAAAAAAGAAAAAAAATCTACGTTCAGCAGCCAACAAGGTTTTAACCATCAATAACAATTACCTTGAAACATTTCTGACACAATAGGTAGATATTTAATATTAATAACATAAAATTCACTCTTACTAATGGAGACTTATTAAGATATTGATTAGTTATGCAAGAAAGTTTATGCTTATTCCATTCCCACTAGTAATTATAAGCAGGCCATTGACTACTTCTCGAACCACATCTTTTAGTCTATTTCCCTTTCTCTACCCATGAGTACACTTGCCTGGCAGATAATCAGAACAAACAGACATTCCTAGAAAATGTGAACCATCTGTGCAATTCGTTGCAGCAAGCATTCACTGAATGCCTACTACGTGCACGTTACTGCATTACTATGCCACTGAAAAGCACTGCCCCTTTGCTCAGGATGCTTGCAGTCTGGAGGGGGAGACAGGCAAGCCCACAGAAGACATAACAGAGAAGGATGGGACTGAAGGCATGCTGAGAGGCAGCTAAACCAGGCAGGTGGGAAATTGGACAGGCAACTAATGACTATAACATAAGGCAGGGCTGGGAGGAAGCAGGGGAGTTGGAGCACAGTCTCCAAGAGTGGTGCCTTTTCAACATTTTTTAAGTTAATATGTAGACATGACAGTTGCTAGGGCTCTGTGGGGGAAAAGAAATGTTAAAGGAAGCAATGTGAAAGACCTGAAGACTTATACCAAACAAACCAACAAAGAAACACAGTCGCCTTAAAGTCAGCTCCAACTCAGGGTGACCCCGTCTGTGCCAAAGTAGAACTACATTCCAGAGGGTTTTCAGTGGCTGGCTTTTGGAAGTAGATCACCAGACCTTTCTTCTGAGTTATATCTGGATAAATTCAAACCTCACACCTTTTAGTTAGCAGCCCAGTGCCTTAACCGTTTGTACCACCTTGGGACTCTCTGAGACTTGTACAAGAGAGTAAAAAGTCAGAGGTTGCCTAAGACTGGAATTCCATTCACCCAACCACAGGGCAGCCTGCTGCTGGGCCCAGCTGCGACAAGCTTGCCACAAGGCCATTAGGACTGGGTTACTCCTCCCAAAGTGACCTCCCAAAGGTCAGTCCCTCAAAGCAAGTGCAAGAGCTTTAGGGATTGGGTAGACAACTACCTCAAGCCCAAGGGTGGGAAGAACCGCAGGCAGATTCAGAAAAGGCTGCATGGAGAGGAGTGGAATTTGGAAACTCAATACAGGCATACACCGGAGATATGGCGAGTTCAGTTCCAAACCACCGCAATAAAGTGAGCATCACAATAAAACAAGTCACACTAATCTTTTGGTTTCCAAGTGCATATGAAAGTTATGCTTACACTATACTTTAGTCTATTAAGTATGCAATAGCATTATGAAACAGTTTGAAATATTGTGAGAATTACCAAAATGTAACACAGAGACAAGAAGTGAGCGCAGGCTATCAGAAAAACGGTGCCAATAATCTTGTTCAATGCAAGGTTGCCATGAGCCTTCAATTTGTAAAAAAAAAAAAAAAAAAGTGTTATTTGGAAAGCACAATGGCAGACTGCAAAAAAAAAAAAAAAAGGTGCGCCTGTGACTTTAAAGTGATGGAAGAAACTAGGGTGTTTCTTTGTTGTTGGAATCACTGCAGATTATTTCAAATGAAATGTTGTCTCTGGTAGGACCTTGTCTAGACCTGGAAACTAGGGGGTACTCATTGACCCTCTGCTGCCCCCCTTGTCTCCTATAAGGATGGTGAGCACAGTGGTCTTGAGGGCTCTGAGGACTGACCGAACCCAAAACCAGAAACGCCTTTCAGTTGACTCCAATTCATGGAGACCCCACGTACATCAGAGTAGAACTACTCCGTAGCATTTTCAATGACTGATTTTTCAGAAGCAGATTGCCAGGTCTTTCTTTTGAGGCACTTGGTTAGTAGTCAACCACATTCCGCTTGCAACACCCGAGGACTCCAAAGATTGATCAATGGGAAAAGCTAGAGTCATCACTTGCTGGCCCAAAACATCCTATCACACAGTTACCCTGAACTCAGCTGGAAAACAAACAGAGAAGGTGCCATCCCTGCTCTGTTAGGTCTTCCAAGAATGAGGCTCATTTGCAATGCAAAGCAACCCAAAGAGAACATTCTTTTAGCATTTAAGGCTTGTGCCAATTCCCCAGGCAATGGGAAATGGCAGAGACCCAGGCATTGATGTTATTTTGAAAAAGGTATTTAAAAAAAAAATAATAAAATGTTCCCATCTTTTCACATTCCCTTGGATGGTAAAGAGGTAAATGGAGTATGAGAAAGGAGACCCTTATTAAAATGATGTGTTTTCTTATGCACCAGTTCTTAGAATGCTAATGCCTGTAGGCTACAGAGGAATTCAGGTGACAGAATTTCCTCCATTCCAAATTAAGAAAGAGGACAACTAGACTTCAGGGCTATTTTTGCCTTGAAACTCTTCCCCAAACATTGTGTTTCTCAATTACAATGCAAGGATTAACAAAGAATTATTTTCTTTCAACTAGGAAATGAAACACAGACACCCCCCCCACACACACACACACACACACACTGGTCACTCTTGGTGGCACAGCTCTGCAAAGCAAATAACAAAGCATTGGGGACATCCTATCGCTTCCTTATCAGAGCCAGCCAATGAGAAGTTTATATATAACAGTGTACACACAATCTCATTTTCTGCCTTGATGCCAAGGGGGATCTGCCTCACTTACAGGAATTAGTAGAGTGCTCCCTACACACAGAGGGTGATGCTAACTAGAAAATAATAAGGAAAACCTCCAAAGCATGCCAGAGCCCTCATAAGTGCCTCTACCTAAAATTATCGTGACTCAATGTAAATATTAATACACTTCGTGCTGCTGATCTCTAATGATCACACCTAAAGGTTCATCCAGTCTCCTACAGCATAGTTACAACTTGGGATATCTGCCTTCTTCAACTAGCTGTTGAACTCCTAAGAGCTGGGCATGCTTAATACATCTTGCTATCCTCAGCTCCTACCATGGGACCTGCCTGCTGGTAGGCAACCAATATGTGCTTACTAAATAAATGGTGTAAAGTTGATGCCCAGGGACTTTGTCACTTTCCCAAGACCATATTATTAATTGGTAACGGAATCAACACAAATCTCCCAAAATTTTATAATTCTTTCTCAATACACAGAAACCCACCCGGTGCCATTCAGCCGATTCTAACCCAGAGCAACCCTTTAGGACAGAACTACCCCCATAGGGTTTCCCAGGTTATAATCTTTATGGATGCAGACAGCCTCATCTTTCTCCCGTGAAGCAGTTGGTGGGTTTCAACCATCAATCTTTTGGTTAGCAGCCAAGTGCTTTAACCACCACACCACCAGAGCTCCTTAATACATAACCAAAACAAAACTCACTGCCATCAAGTCAATTCCAACTCATAGTGACACCCTCTGGGTTTCCAAGGCTCTAAATCTTTACAGAAGAGTGCCCCGTTTTCCTCCACCAGAGCAGCTGATGGGTTTGAACCTCTGACCTTCTGGTTAGCAGCCAAATGTCTTATCTACTACACCACCATAGCTTCCTCCTTAATACATAGAAAGGGGTGGAATACATTAAAAATGGCTCCCATTTACCCTAGGTGGAACAAACAGTTTGTGCTCGACTACTAACCTAGAAAAGATTGGCAGCTTAAACGTATCCAGTAGCACCACAGAAGAAAGATCTGGTGATCTACTTCCCTAAAGATAATCTAAACCAAACTCATTGCCATTGAGTTGATTCCAACTCATAGGAATCTATAGGACAAAGTAGAACTGCCCCATAGGGCTCCCAAGGCTATAAACTTTATGGAAAAGAACTGACACATATTTTTTCTGTGGAAAGGCTGGTGGGTTTGAACTGCCAACCTTTTGGTTAGTAGCCAAGTGCCTAACCACTGCACCACCGAGGCCAACAAAACTCTATGGAGCAATTCTATGCTGTAACACATGGGGTTGCCATGATGCCAAACCAACTCGGAGGATTTTTGTATGTGCCAAGCCACCACCCAGATACAATGCATACATTGTTAATTTAATCTTTTAACAATCAGAAGATATATCACAGAAAGGAGATTGGGCAATCTTCTTGCATAAAGATTTACCACCTCGGAAACCCAAAGGAGGTCTCTATGAGTTAGAATCAACTTGAGGGCAGATAGTCCCCATGTTACAAATGTTGAGCCAAAGGCCTCAATTGTCCAAAGTTACAAAGCAAGAAAATGACAGAGTTGGTTGGTGGACCTAGACTTACCTATCCCCACAGTCCATGTTTTGTCCATTCCAGGACCATCTCCTTTCTGGTAATAGAAACCAAAAGCATTTACAAGCGTAAATCCTGAATGGCATGTAATCCTGACACAACTAAATAAATCATTGATGTATTTTTTGAACATTGAAAAATCTTTTCCTTCTTGGTGAGAATTTTACGGAAAAGATCAAAACTGGTTTAAAAGTGGGAAAGGAGAGAAAAACAGGAAGTTGGAGTAGTTGTGTGTTTGTTTCAATACTACTAAGGCACAAACTGGAGCCCTTTAAGGTAAAAAACACCAAGAGGCATACTCTACCCCTGAGTTGGAATAACTCAAAGGATTGTGGGAGGACTTGTCTGCTTATGTACTTTAGTCCTGGGAGACTAGAAACTTATGGGGCTCATAAAAATACATAAACACATTTTCAAAAGTCTGGGCCTATGTCGTCCTCTAAAAGCCAACAAGGAGCTCCTGTTAACAGACTGTCACAAACATACAAAGAATCATGTTACTACCACAGGAGTCTTACCTACAGCTTTGGAAATGTGATCTTTTCTATTCAAATGTGTTTGAAATTTGTTGGGACTGGAAAATGAATTATTGTTTCTTTAAAAGGGTATACCAACTGTTCTGTGGCTAAAGAAAATAGGTTTTTTCATGGTTCATAGAAAATCAACTTATGTCAGACTAAGGAGCCCTGATTGTACAGTGGTTAAGCACTCGAGGTAACTGAAATGTCAGCAGTTCAAACCCACCAGCTTCTGCACGGGAGAAAGATGAGGCAATCTGCTTCTGTAAAGATTTATAGCCTTAGAAACCCTATGATGCAGTTCTACTCTGTCCTACAGATCACTATGAGTTGGAGTTGACTCAACAGCAGAAGGTTTGGGTTTTTGGTTTGTGTCATATTGGACACAAGCAGCACATCAGTTATGATTCTCACTAGCTTATCTAGATAGACAACATTGTGTGAAGTTTTGTGATTTGAGCTCCAGGACACCAAATGCTGGTCTTGAGGTTCAAGTTCCACAGGCAAGAATAAGAACCACAGAGAGTTCCAGTAAGATGACAGAATAGGCAGAAAGACTGCACAGACCTTCTTCAACAAAGAAAAGGGGAACCAATTAACACAGATACAGAACATAATCCTGGACCCCTGAGCCTTGAAGGGAAGGATATAGAAGTGGACTAAACTCCAACTAGCAGAAGAATTTGCATGAAAACACCAAAAAAGTAGACATATGGAGCTGCAGTCTGGCAGTTATCCTGACAGCACAGACAACTTGGATATTGCCGAGTGGTGGCAAGACCTAAGAATTAACCTAAAAATCATCCTGCTAGCCAGAGACTGCATGGAGGACTGCTCTGGTGGCTGGGGAATAAAAGCGGAAACAACAAAGAGGAAGGTGGGCTGAGCTGTGGACTTTTGTCAGTCCAGAGGGCACAGCCATTTTGAATGTTTACAAGTTGACCATTTTGGATATTTAAAGCAATGGCATTCTACCAAATTCCAGGGACTTAAGAACAGGCTCCACTTCCCCAGGAACTGCAAAGACATTCCAGACATGGACAAATGGAAAGGTGTGACATTCCCTTTTTTACTCTTATACCCCACACTCTCTTGGTGAACAGAGGTGCAGCCACCCCTCACTCCTACCCACATTCTGGGCTAGCAGGAATCCCATCCCAGTCTGTGTGCTCAGGCGAAGGCTGGGTGCCTTGCCCCACCCTGCCCTGGTTTTCTTTTGTTCTTTCTGTTTTTTAGTCTGTTTTTGTCTGTTTTAAAACTACTATTATTATTATTACTTTTGTCCTTTTTTACTATTATTCTTTATTCTTCCCCCTTCCAGGTTCTAGTTTTCAGCTGTTTTTCTTTTCCCTGTTCCTGGTTGAAATTCTTTTTTTCTTACTCATGGTTAACCCCAATTCCTTGTATTTCCCTTTGTGTTTTTCCCATTTTTTCTTCATTATTCTCCTTCTCTATGTTTTTCTCCTATTGCACTCTCCCCAGATATTGTGTTGTTTTTTTTTGTTTTGTTTTGTTTTGTTTTTTCCTTTTTTTGGTTACTGTTCCTATGTGATTACATGGTATGGTTTTTGTCCATTTCCTTTTACTTTTTTGATGGTTATTCAATTGTTACTTTTGTCTGAGTGGAAGACAATAACAGTCCCCATATTACACAACTACACACACACCTCCTGCAGCTTCACTTACTGAGTGAAAACCACCAATTCCTTCTCCACCAATGGGCCAACAATAAAAAACTGCCAAGAAGAGTCTAACTCACCCTTAGCTGCTCTTCAAAAACAACTAACAGAGCTCTGAATACAACAATGCCATGATGTCTTGGAGACAACAGACCATCACAGTCCACACAAAGAAGCAAGATAAAGTGGTAGAAACAAGGTATCAGGAAACAGACCCAGAACACATCCCTGAGGAAGAAGCAGCATTGCAACTCTCTGATAAAGAATTCAAAAGAATCATATTTAAGGCGGGGCAAGATGGCGGACTAGGCAGAAGGATTGCACAGACCCTCTTCAACAAAGAAAAGGGAAACCAATTAACACAGACACAGAAGATAATC
>NW_006921589.1:9916336-9942180 GCF_000298275.1 Orycteropus afer afer
GTATATATCCTAAAGAAGTGAGAGCTATGACAAGAACAGACATATGCACACCCATGTTCATCACAGCACTATTTACAATAGCCAAAAGATGGAAACAACCTAGGTGTCCATCAACTGAGGAATGGATAACAAAACTATGGTAGACACACATACACACAATGGAATACTATGGAACCTAAAGAATAACCTAAAATCTGCAAAACACCACATAACATGGAGGAACTTGGAGGACATTATGCTGAGTGAAATAAGTCAATCACAGAAGGACAAATATTGTATTAGTCCATTATTGTAAAAGTCAAGGAAAGTTTTATCTATGGAAGGAAATTTTCTTTGTTGGTTATCAGGGGTGGGAGGAGAAGGGAGGGAACTGTTAGACAGGTAGAGATAAGTATTCATTTGGGTGAAGAGAAGTGCAATGTACCAAATATGAGTAATCAACATGGTGGCATTGAGGAAGAGGAAGACATAGAGAAGACATGGGAGGTACAGACAACAAAGATGAACCCTTTGGCACATATAGTACTGCACTGTCAGTGAAGGCAAACATGGGTATATGGGGGGATAGATTGGTGACAGGCTGAACTAGTAGGTATGTCTATGAAGCAGGGAGTGTATCCAAGACCATGTATAGGGTTGGCAGACAATGGTCCTATAAGTGTAGTTGTATGATCTCAATTCCCAGGTATATAGTAGAGCTGATAAGGGAAAAGGTTGTAGTCACTTCTTGGTCACAGCCAGCCAGCTACCCAGAGGGACCAAGTAGTTGAACCAGTGGGCTCGGGACCATAGTCGCAGGGGACATCAAGCTCAATTGGCTTAACAACATACTACACAAAACACTGTTCCACCTCCTACTTTGGCAAGTAGCAACTGGGATCTTAGAAGGTTGCAAGTAGCCATCAAGATGCAACAATGGGTCTCTCCTCATCCAGAGCAAAGAAAAATGAAGAAAACCAAAGATTCACAGAAATAATTAATCCTAACAACTGGTACACAATGTGATCTATAGTCTATACAACTATGAGACCAGAAGAACTACATGGTGCCTGGCTACCACTGTCAACCACTCAGAGGGGAATCTACGTAGGAGATCCTGGATAGAGAGGGAGAATCATGTGTAACAAAACTCAAAATCATTTGGGAAAAAAAAAAAAGAAAGGAGACTAGGTTTGCTGGTCTGATGGAGCCTGGTAGAACCACTGAGACTATGACCCCTAGCTGCTTTTCAGGTCTGGAATTGAACCCACACCTGTGGCTTCCAGCCAAACAAAAGACAGGCATATGAGGTGAACATTTACCTGAGGTAGATACACTCCTTGGAGAGAACAATCATGGGAGAAAGAAGGCTGCTTATGCACGGGGAGACAGCTCAGGGGGCAGGAGTGTATGGAGGGATGGATACTGGGAAAGGGACACTATGGGAAGGAAGTGGGAGGGGAGCTGTTGCATTGTGGTAAACTGTGGTCAATGTCATGAGACAAAGTGTATGTGAACTGCTGTATGGAAAGTGAATTTGCTCTGTAAATTTTCACCCAAATCACAGGAAAAAAAAAAAAAAAAGAACCACAATAATTCTGAAGGATACTGAATCAGAAATTAGGAACTATTCCAACAGATTAGAACCACAGGGATGATTAAACCCAATCTCCTCGTTTTGCAGATGAGGAATCTGGGGCTCAGAGAAAAGTGACTTGTGTCCTTATAAACCACTCAAGACAAGCAGTTGATTTACACCCAACTCCCAAGATCACAGAGACACAGTCCAGCAGACTTGCTATGTTTATTTGTTTGTTTTAAATTGGAAATTAATTTAATTTAAATGCAAACATTTAAAGGTTAAGAGTTTCTACCTAAATATCCAGACTTCTAGTGTCTTTTGGAAAATAGAAGGTCTAATGGCATTGAGCCCAAATCCCACAATGGGCCATACCACAGATGCCCCTTTTTAGACAGAGAGGTTTTCTCTGGTTTTGTGTGGCCACCACCTATGCCAACTTCTCTAATCTACCTTATCAGACAGGTTCCTGAGACCACTGGTTTCCAAATTTGGAACCCAACATAGGAATCAACAAAGGAGCTTTCAAAACATAGCCCATACCCAGGCTCCAATCCAGATAATTGAGTCAGAATTTGGAAGGGTGCAGCCCAGATACTGGCAATTTTTCCATGCTCCCCAGGTGATATGCTTCCAGTGCTGATGACCACCTGTCCAGAGTTGGCTCTCAGGATTGACTGCACATTGGTATCACCTGAAAGACTTTAAAAGCTTCTCCTCCGGGTTCTGACTTGATTAGTATGGGGTGTGACTGAACATCAGGATTTTTTTTAAAGTTCCCTGGATGATGGGTATATAGCAAAGATTGAGAACCACTGCTTGTAGGTATTGGTGTTTAGTACCTCCTAAAGATAACACTGCACTAGTTTCACCTTTACCCACCCCACTTCCAAATTAAATACATAAACACATATATTATGTTTTATATTTTATGAGATATGTATACACATGTGTGCATGAAAAAAATCAAATCCATTTTCACTTCTCTGCCACTTCTGTTCTGACACCAGCTGAACATGCAGCACTTCTTCTGACCCTAAGCACCCAGAACTAAGTCAGACCTCACAAGATAAAGAACACAGTCCTCGGGCTGCCAAGTCTGCTTCACACCTCAGACGCCAAAAGCAAGTGTGGGAGTCCCCAAGGCTCTCCTCCCTTCTAACATGATGGCTACAAATTTGAGGGTTTCCTTTATCCCTTTAGGATACCAGCCATAAGTTCAGGGGTCCCAGCCACCTCACTTCTGACCTACTGGCTCTCATTATTCCCTTGGGTCTCATAATTCACTAGAATGACTCTCAGAACTCACAGAAAAAGGTTATACTTAGAATTACAGCTTTATTATAAGGGATACAAATGAAGAGACAGGTGTGGTCTCAAAGTGCTCCCCAAATGAAGCTTCTACATCCCCCTCCCAAAAAAAAAAAAAAAAGATGTGCTACACTCCCTCATGCATCAATGTCTTTCACCAACCAGGAAGCCCATGAAGCTTCCATGTCCAGGGCCTTCACTAGGGCTTCATTACAAAACTAAGGTTGATTGAATCATGCTCCCCTGAGGTCCACTGATACCATACATCTATCTGTCCAGCTCCTACCTAGTGAGTCTTTAGCATCAACTTTCAAGTGTGGTCTAGAAACTTGTCTAGAAGCTTCATCAAAGATATTTCCTTCACTGAGAAATTCCAAGGTATTAGAGGTTATCTCTCAGGAACTGAGGACAAAGACCAAATTCTTTCCCCTTATCCCTTGCAAGGGAGCTCTGGTAGTGTAGTGCCTAAGGCACTTGACTGCTAACCAGAAGGCTGGTGGTTCAAACCCACCAGCCACTCCTCGGAAGGAAGATGGAACAATCTACTTCCTCAGTGATACTGCCTCAGAAACCCAAGTAGGGGTCGCTATGAGTCGGGTCCGACTTGACGGCATATAACAACAACAACAACAACAATCCCTTGCAATGGAGTCAGTTTCAACCTGCAGCAATGCTATAGAACACAGTAGAACTGCTCCATATGGTTGCTGTCATCTCTACAGAAGCAGACTGCCACATCTCCCACGGTGTGCACATATATATGGGTTGCATTAATCTTGTGAGATTCATAACTTAAAGGACTCATAAAAATAAGTAAACAAACCCCCAAACCACCCCTTCAACACATACACACACTCCATTAGCCACTTTACTCTCCATGGTTGACTCTAAATTTACCCTATACATCAGTGATAAACCATCACTGGTTTTCCCATTGGAGTTCTAATGACAAATGATTTGAGTAATTGGACCCTCTTTAGAACTGGAGACAAAAGGTACCCTTGCTTGAGCACTTCCTACACCATGTACATTTCTTAGTTATCTCATTAACTCCTCCAGCGACCCTGTGAGGTAGGCAGGTGCTGTCATCTTCATTGTAGATGAGGTAAGTGTAAAGACCCACACAGTGATGTCTTTGAAGGGAACACCACTCTTTTGAATTTAAAAGTTCTGGAGAATTTCTTAAAACCAGCCATAATCTTTTACAATCACACCTTGTATGTTCCCAAAATGTTGTGTTAAATAGGATTTTTGTAATGCAATTCTTGTTTTAAAGGCACTTTGGGAATTTGATAGTTTTAGGGAACACTTCAGAGAACCTTTTTATAAAACAAATATCCCTTTAGTACTGTGAACACTAACCTCTTAATGTAGCTGTTATGTGAGTCAGGCATTCTGTGGGGCTGATTTTCTTACAGTATACAGAATCTGTTTCCAATGCATAGTCCAAAGAATGTGTGTGCAAATTAGAAAAAGTTTAAGAAAATAAGTGCTCTGCATAGAAGAAATAAGCTTCCAAAGTCTGTCCTCTAAAATAATGATGATAATGAAAAAGAAATTTTAAGTTACTTTCTTCTCCCAATTTTCCAGCTACAAAATTTAAGTCATTCCTTCCTCTCAACAGAATGCTTGAATCTAACAGAATTTAAGACCATATCTCTTCATCACACCTAAATGACCTTTCTGTAATCAATTTTCTACCATTGTAGCAGATTGACTGACTGACTGCTGAGAGGCTAGGGTGACTTGGTTGGCTAAAATGATAGCATAGACCATCCCAAAGTCTACATTGTTCTGTACTCCATATTACTGACACAGGGGAACCTACCTGGGCTGAAAACTGTATAGGTGGTAGCACCATAGGCAGAGAAATAGAGGAAAAGAACTTTAGAACAGAATATTCCTTTAAAAAGAGAACTGAAAAGTAATTTCATTCTACAAGTTACCAACCAACTGCAGCTGTTATAGCCTCAGGTCCTAACAGAGATAACCTCTTAGGAGTTACTGGTGAAAGAAAGGAATGGAATACAGAATAAACTACCACTGGGCCAGACCTTAGGAGAAGCTGAATTTAAAAGCAATGGCAGCCTTCATTCAGAGGCTTCTAAATGTTTAGAATTCAAAATTTATAGACAGTGCTTAAGTTCTCTGGACATCCTATAAATGTTTATTCAACTCATAATGTACCTGAAGGGTAGCTTTGCTAAGGTAGGAGTCCCAGGATGAGGGAGGAGAAATGTGGTATTGGAGTAGGGAAAACAGAAGGTTGATGGAGAGAAAGAGTAAGAAGTTATCTTAGTCAAGGTTTTCTTGAGAAACAGACCAGTAACATATATAGAGAGTTGTTGTTGTTTGCCAACTCATAGCGACCCCTCCTTGGGTTTCCGAGGCAGTATCACTATGGAAGTGGATTGTCCCATCTTCCTTCCGAGGAGTGGCTGGTGGGTTTGATCCACCAGCCTTCTGGTTAACAGTAAAGTGCCTTAGGTACTATGCTACCAGAGTTCCCTAGAGAGAGAGAGAGGGAGAGAGAGAGACAGAGACAGAGAGAGAGAGAGAGATTGATTGATTCATTTTGAGGAATCAGCTCAGTTACTTGTAGGGGCTGTTGTTGTTGTTATGTGCCGTCGAGTCAACCCTGACTCATAGCGATCCCTCCTTGGGTTTCCGAGGCAGTATCACTACAGAAGTAGGATTGCCCAACCTTCCTTCTGAGGAGTGGCTGGTGGGTTTGAACTGCCAGCCTTCTGGTTAGCAGTCAAGTGCCTTAGCCACTATGCTACCAGAGCTCCATCTAAAATCTGTACATCAGGTGACAGGCTGGAAATTTCAGCAGTCCGATGTCTGTTCGACTGGTCAGTTGACAAGCTATATGTTTCGGCAGTCTTGCGTCCCAGAATCAGGTAGTTCAGGTGCTGGGGGATGAAAAAGGATTTCTGGCAAAATGTTTATCTGTAGTCTGGAAGCAGAATCCTCCTTCTGGAAATTTGGGATTTTGCTCTTAATGCCTTCAACTGATTACTGAGCCCCACCCATATTATGTATAGTAATCTGCTTTACTTAAGGCCAAATGATTTAAATGCTAATCGCATGTAAATATTTCATAGCAACATCTAGACTGGTGGTGGCATAGTACCTAAGGCATTTGACTGCTAACCCAGAAGGCTGGCGGTTCATACCCACCAGCCACTCCTGGGAAGGAAGCTCGGAAACCCAAGGAGGGGTGGCTTCCAGAGGGAGGACTCTGCTTCAGGACTACAGATAAACATTCTGCCAGAACTCCTTCTTCACCCACAGCACCTGAACTACCTAATTTTGGGACACAAGACTGCTGAAATCTCTAGCTTGCCAACTGACCAAACAGGTATTTGACTGCTGAAATTTCCAGCCTGTCACCTGATCTACAGATTTTAGACTTAGTAGCCCCACAAGTCACTGATCCAATACCTCAAAATGAATCTCTCTCCGTGTCAATCCATCTCATTGGGGGTCTTCCTATTTTTCACTGACCCTCTACTTTACCAAACATGATGTTGCTAGTTGTTGACACAGTGGCTGCAACAATGGACTCAGACACAGCAACAATTCAGAGAACAGAGCAGCGTTTTGTTCTGTTGTACACTGGGTTGCTATGAGTCAGAAATGACTTGTGGAAGGCACCTAACACCAACAACTTCCTCACTTTCTGAACCCCTTTCTCAGTAGTTCCCCAAATTAACATTTAGGCTTACAATCTCCTCACCAGGTGCTAAAAGCTCACTTTCAACCACTTAAATCAAAGCTCTATTGACAATAGAAAAGGAGCTTCTATCAGTCTAACCCTCCTACAGATAACAATTGTAAGCTCTTAAAAATATGTATATAAATCAACTACAATACCCTAGACAAACCTACTGCCATTGAGTCAATTTCAACTAAGTGAGCCCCATAGGATTTTCAAGGCTGTAAATCTTTTTGGAAGCAGACTGCCTTACCTTTCTCCCACGGAGCAGCTGGTGGGTTTGAACAACCAACTTTTGGTTAGCAGCCGAACACCATACCACAGTGCCACTAAAGTCCCTAATACCCTGGAGAGCAATCAAAACCATGAAAAACTGGAGAGTGGGAGGAGCCTTACTTACAAAAGAAAAACACTGGGTACCTTTAGTTCTTTGCACAAGATCTGCCCCGTGTAGACCAGGCAGTTAAAATTGAGCTAGGAAATCAGCAGACTATTGGCTTGAAGAACTGAGGAGAGTGTGTGGGGTGACCAAAGCAGCTTTAAAGGGAAAGGGTAAATCCCAGAAGGGAAAGAGCCAAATGAGAAAGCCCTCAATTTTGCATATGAACTCTGTCCAAATCTCTGGCTCATTTCTTAACCACACATGCACATGGCAGAGTCTAAGGAGCCCGGCTATGCTAAAAGAATTGAACAGATATTTTAGCTCTGCCTACGTGAGCAAGGAGAGAGGATGGAGTTTGAATCTAGCTAACGCTGCTAAAAGAGAAAAGCAATATTCTTCAGAGGAACATAACAGAATTGAGAGCCTCTACCCCAGTGTCCACTCCTTGGAAGGAAGATGGGGCAATCTACTTCTGTAGTGATACTGCCTCGGAAACCCAAGGAGGGGTTGCTATGAGTCAGCTCCAACTCGACGGCACATAACACCACCACCACCACAATGTCCAGAACACAATCCAAAATTACTAGTCATGAGATGATATAGAAAAATGTGACCCATACTCAAAGTTAGAGACAAGCCATTGGCACCTAACAACAACATAGTCAAAAGAAAAAGTAATCAATAAAGACTGATCCCAAGATGACCAAGATATTACAATTAGCAGATAAGATTTTAAAGCAATTTCTGTAATTATGTTCAAAGAGAAAAAGAAAAGAAAGGGCTTCTAAGGAGGGTCGCTACGAGTCGGAGACAACTCAATGGCACATAACAATAATGAATGAAAAAAATGGTAATTTCAGTGAAGCAGAAACTATATTTAAAGAATGAAATGGAAATTCCAGAAATGAAAAATGTAACTGAAATTAAAATTTCACTTTATTAACAGCAGATTAGAGATGAAAGAATTGAAAACAAAACCAAAAACAGTTGACTTAAAGACAGATCAACAGAAATAATTCAATCTGAAGAAAAGAGAAAAAGATTGATAAATGAAGGCCAATATCAAAAGGTCTAACATGCATATCACTGATGTTCTAGAAGGAAAGGAGAAAATGGAGTAGCAATAGTTGAAAATACAATGACCAAAAATTTCCCAAACTTGAGGAAAGACATAAATGTGTGGACTCAAGTAGGGCAGAAAACCCAAGCAGTATAAATACAAAGAGAAATGCACCTAGACACACTATGGTCAAACCGCTGAAACCAAGTAATATGAATGACAATTAACTTCTCAGGGGGGAAAAAAAAAAAAAAGGAGGCCAAAAGGCAGTGAAATACCTTTAAAGCACAGGGACAAAAAAAAAAAAATTTTTTTACCCAGAATTTAGTGTGACTGCTTGCTTCTGAAAGCAAGAAGTCAAAATAAAAGACATTTTCAAGTAAAAACTAAGAGAATCCACTACCATCAGAATTTCACTACAAAAGACACTAAAGGAAATTCATCAGACTAAAAGATAATGAACCAAATTGACACTTGAACCTTCAGGAATAAGTACCAGAAATGGCAAATATATGGTTAAAAGTTTTTATTTTCTTAATATCTTTAAAATACATATGTTCTGGTTCTCTAGTGCCACTCTGACAGGACTATACCACAAATGGGATGGCCTTAACAAACAGGAGTTTATTCTTACAAGTTGGAGGTTTTAAGTCCAAGTTCAAGTGCCAGGCTCTAGGGGCTGGGTGAAAGCCCCTCAGCCTTGGGGTCCAGCTCTGCCTCCTACTCCCGGCCCACTGGAGCTAGAGGTGTTTCTTCACTCAGACAGTTGCTGGCTGCTGAGGCTGAGAAACCCCAAGTTTGACAAGTAAAAAGACACAGTCCCAATGTTACCACACAGCAGGCCATTGACTTAAGTCCATTGTAAGTCCCAAGATCGGCAGAGCATGGCAGGCTGCTGAGCAATGACATGGCTATGTGCAGAGTCCAAGCGTGCCACAGGCTAAAGACCATTCCCAAAGCTCTTGCTTATATACGGGAAGTAGACCACATACCCAAAGGCAGCTACTCAGCTGCTCACAGTAGATTCCACCATGGAGTTGATTACCAGTCTCATCATGGAGAATACTACATCCAGCTGCCCAGCCACTCAACCAGGCCTAGCCAAGTTGACACAAAAACTTAACTACCACAACATACAACTATTTAAAGCAAAAAATACAATGGAGATTTGTAATGCATATATATTTTCATATATGTAGATACAATACATATGACAACTATAGCATAAAAGATGAAGGTAAGAATAAATGGGCCAAAAAATGCAGGTTTCTCACATCTTTTGCAAAATAGTACAATTTTAAGTCATAAGTAGACTGTGAAAAGTTAAGGATACACGTTGTAAATAAATAAATAAGATGCAAAGAGGTATCTACTTCTAGGTCTTTACCTAAAATAAATAAAAGCAAATGTTCCAAAAATAATTCCACAAAACTAGTGGTGATGGTGGTGGTGGTGTTATGTGCTGTCGATTCGGACCTGACTCATAGCGACCCCTCCTTGGGTTTCTGAGGCAGTGTCACTATGGAGGTAGATTGCCCAACCTTCCTTCTGAGGAGTGGCTGGTGGGTTTGAACTGCCAGCCTTCTGGTTAGCAGTCAAGTGCCTTAGGCAGTACGCTACCAGAGCTCCCACAAAACTAGTAGCTTTATTTATAATATTAAAAAAAAAAATTAGAAATATCCCATGTGTACAGCAAAAAGAGGATAGTTAGGTAGCCTATGGTATACTCAAACAATAGAATACTATTCAGCAGTAAAAGGAAAAAACAACATGGATGAATCTCAACATTATGCTGAATGAAGTTCTATGAGACTAAATTTATCTAAAGTGAAAAAAATCAAATCTTAGGATAGGACAGGTTTTCAGAATGGGCTGAGGAAACTTTCTAGGGAAATGTTAAGATCTTGAGACAAAGATATTATCCTATATTATCTAGGTGAGTCCCTGAGATCACCAAGGTCCTTATAAGAAGGAGATAGGGGTATCAGAATCCTCTAGTTCTGAATCCATGGGTTCTCCAGAATAATTAACATTTGTTCTTCTTGTTGTTGATTGTTTTTCTCCTTCCCCATAATCCAGGAATGGGGGGAGGGGGAGAGAAAGTAATAGAGGGATAGGGACAGGCAGCAACTGTTTGTATGACTGGATCAGTACTATGTAGTTTAGGTTGCTTTGAAGTTGACTGCTTATGAATCAAGGTCCAACTGTGTAGGAGAAAACAAATCTCTATTTACCCAGAGAATGACAGGCTTTGGTGATTTGGCTTGTTTTTGTTTTTGAGATTTTAATCACCCAAATCTGGAAGTTATGTTATTGTCAGTTGACACCAAGTATTACGTAAAACAGAACAAAACACGGCCTAGCCCAGTGCCATCTTCATGATCATCCATACGTGTGGCTCCATTGTAGAGGCTACTGTGTCAATCCATCTCCTTGAGGGTTTCCCTTATTTTCACTGACTCTTGTTTCACCAGCCACGATGTCCTTTTCCAGTGATTGGTCTTTCCTGATGACACGTCCAGAGTTAAGTAAAATCTCATCACCTTTGTTCTAAGGAGCATTAGAATAATTTGTGTTCTAAGACCAATGTGTTTGTTCTTCTGGCAGTCCATGGTAGACTCGATTTTCTTCACCAACACCACAATTTGAAGGTATCCATTTTTCTTCTACCTTCCTTTTTCATTGTCCATCTTTTGCATGCATATGAGGCAATTGAAAAGACAAGGGCTTGGGTCAGGAACTCTCGTAGCATAATGCCTAAGTCATTTGACTGCTAACCATAAGGCTGGTGGTTCAAATCCACCAGCCACTCCTCGGAAGGAAGGTTGGGCAATCTACTTCCATAGTGATATCACCTCGGAAACCCAAGGAGGGGTTGTTATGAATCAGATCCGACTTGATGGCACACAACAACAACAACAACAGGGCTTGGGTCAGGAGCACCTTAGTCATCAAAGGGACGATCTAGATTATATCATTCTAAAAAAGCAAACTGCCTTTGAAAATAACAGTAACACAATTCACACTAAATAGAAAACAAAAAGCAGTCAATCCCTAAAGTTTGTTTTTAGATTTACGGCTCCAAAATGGCAAACAAAAACTAAAATTTTAAACCAAGTTTATAGCCCAACCCATGGATGAAAACAGAAATCAGTCATGCATGGAAGAACTCAAACACACTCTGCAGAGTTGTACTCTCAGGAAGTAAGAGATCTGATGTCTCAAAATCTGCTTTTCAAGCAAAATCTCTCAAATATTTTATCCTGAGTGCCAAACATGGCATATGGCATTTGCATAGATATTATATAATCACATTGAAAATCCATCATACAGTTCTAAGAATATACACAGGGTGAAAATACCCCCACATCATCCTTTCATTGATCAGAATGGCTCTCCTACAGGGAGGGCACCCAGTCTTCAAAGTCAGAAGAGAGAAATAGGATCCAGGGAGAATTCCATTTCTCTGTCTCAAGAGTGAAACTGAAATTTAAAAAAAGTTCAGTCTGTGCCAGTGCTTTACTGTTATCACAAATACCCCAAATTTAGGGATTTGAGCCCAATGTAATCAGTGAATTCAAGGATTCACTTCTTAGGATCTTGTGTATTATTTTCATGAAACATCTAAATTTTCAATTCAATGTTTTTTAGCATTCATTATGTCTTTAGCAATCACTTCATATTACTTCAGCTGGATTTAGTAATATTTTAATATAGATTCTAGATAAATGAATACATAAATGCATGAAGTTATGTTTAAGATATAGTCTTATTTTCCCATGGAGAAGTCTTTTTCTCTCAACAAGAACATGACTCCTTCACCAACAAAAACTCAACCTTCACCTGCTGCACCTAACCAGAGGTAGCAAATTTAGCCTCATACAAATACACATTGACTGATTCTTTTTGTTAAATCAATTTTATTGAGGTATAATTTACATAAAATAAAATTCACCAAATTTAAGAGTACAATTATACAAGTTTTAACAAATATTTGCCATGGCGTAATCCCCACCACAAACAAGATGTAGAACATTTCCATCACCCCATAAAGTTGTTTCCTGCTCCTTTGCAGTCAATTCCATCTCCCTAATCCCTGGCCCAGGAAGCACTGTTATGTATATGACTATTGTTCTACCTTTCCTAGAATTTCATTCAAATTGAATAACACAGTAGTAGAATTTTGTGTCTGACTTCTTTCACTTACCATAGTAAATAGATTTCTCCATGTTGTGTGTTTCAATAGTTCATTCATTCTTATTTTTGAGTGATATTCCTTTGTATGGATCTGCAAAATTTGGTGGACACTTGTGTTTTTCCCAGTTTTGAGGAGCATGAATAAAACTGTTAGGAATGTGCAAGGATAAGTTTTTGTGTAGACATGTGTGTCCCTTTCTGGGAGTGAAGGGTAACATTTTGGTTACCTAGTGCCACTCTGACAGGAATATACCACAAATGGGATGGCTTGAACAAACAGGGATTTATTCTCTTACAATTTTGGAGGCTAGAAGCCCAAGTTCAAGATGCCAGGCTCTAGGGGCTGGGTGAAAGCCCCTCAACCTTGGCCTTCAGAAGCTGGAGGATTTTCTTCACTCAGACAGCTACTGGCTGCTGAGGCTGACAAAACCAAGGTCGACAAGTAAAAAGGCATGGTCCCAATGTTACCAAACAACATGGGAGACCATTAATTCAAGTCCAGAAAACGTCCCAAGATGGCAGGGCATGGCAGGCTGCTGAACAACAACTTGGCCATATGCAGGGTTCAAGTGCCAAAAAGCTAGAGACCTTTTTCAAAGCTGCTTCTTATATACTGGAAGCAGCCCACATGCCTGAAGCAGGTACTCAGCTTCTCCAGTAGATTCTACCATGGAACTGATTGCCAATCTCACCATGGGTTATAATAGCATCCAGCTGCCTATTAGGCCCAGCCAAGTTGACAACAACCTTTATCACCACAGGTAAATTCCTAAGAGTGGAATTCCTGGGTCAGTTAGTTAAGTGTATATTTGACTTTATAAGAAACTACCTTTTTTCCAAAGTGTCTGGAATATTTTGCATTCCCACCAACAGTACGAGAATTCCACTTGCTTCCGTCCTCATCAATACCTGGTATGGTCTGTCTTTTTAATTTTAGTCATTTTGGTGGGTGTACAGTGGTATCTCATTATGGGGTTTTAATTTGCATTTCTCTAATGACTAATGACATTAAATCCCTGTTCACATGCTTGACGGATTCATTCTGATCATTAGATTTATGTAATATGTTACTAATAATGGCATCAGAAGGATCAAACATTTTTTTCCTGGACATAACCTCTTGTAAATCCAGACCTATGCAGAGTCCAGAATGAGTATCTCAAGTTAAGATCACACCCAGAAAAGACACAAGACTAAAAAAGATCCACACTAAAAAAATAGCTTTCTGAACTAAAGTTGAATAGTTAAAGGCCACATTATATGACTTTCCTTCCAAAAAGGAGAGAGAGAGAAAAAAAAAAAAAAAAAAAGGAAAACTCTCATTTCAGAAATGGAAAGATCTGGAAATGATAGGCAGTTCCTTCTGTAACAAGTCTTCACTAGATGCCCCCATATATCTTATCACTAGCTATCAGGTGGTCATGTGGGATCAGAAGGCTTCAGAACACTAAATTTGCCTCTCAAAAGAACCAAATGTTAAACTTCACCATACGTGTCGTCAGTCTCTTCCAGTATTCAATTTTCTCTTCATCTTATTATTTTTAGGTGAGATTCAAAACACCCACCAGGGATTTTTTTTTTTTTTTTTTTTTTTTTTTTGTGAAAGAGAATGTTGTTTTGGTAGAAAGTATGTTCAACTCCTAATCATTTGTCAAGATTTTAATATGAGATGTAGCTTTCCATCTGCTTAAAACACAGTAAATTACTCATTTTCAGGATATCAAAAAATGTCACCCTTTTACTTGGGAAAAACATAAAATCAGTGTATACCATTATCCTCTCCATCACTAACAACCTTGAATAAAGTCCTAGGGAACTTGTCACCATGATCTTTCCAAATTCTCCATTAGAAATTGGCTTAGACCCTGAGAGAGTCCCTCCTTTCAATTTTCCATCTTCACTTCAACTTAGACATCTCTCTCTAACCTTTAAATTGAAGGAATAAGCTCAATAAATTGAATTTTTTTTTTCCAAAAGCAAAAATTGTCTTCAGAAGCAATTTATATAATAACTTTTTTTTTTTACATTAGAAAAGAAGAACAAAGAAAAAAGACATGAGGCAAAAATCTATTTACACCCAAAAGAATTGAAAGCAGGCACTAAAAAAGATGCTTGTTCACTAATGTTTATTGCAGCATTATTCACAATAGCCAAGAAGTGGACACAATACAAGTGTTCATCAACAGATGAATGAAAAAAATGTGGTATATACATACAATGGAATATTATTTGGCCATAAAGAGAACTGAATATTGAGTATATCATGGACTGGCAGAAGAACAAAGAAACCTGCCTTGGAAGAAGTATGGCCAGAATACTCCTTAGAAGCGAAGATGGTGAAACTTGATCTCATGTACTTTGGACATGTTATCAAGAGAGACCAGTCTCTAGAGAAGTACATCACTCTTGGTCAAGTAGAGGGTCAGCAAAAAAGAGGAAGATCTTCAATGAGATGGACCGACAAGGTGGCTGCAACTATGGATTTAAAGAAAACAATGGTGCAGGATAGAGCAGTGTTTCACTCCATTGTGAATAGGGTCCCTATGAATCAGAACCAACTCAGTGGTACCTGACAATAACTTAAGTTTAAATACCTGAAACTTGGCCAAAGAAACAGACTAAGAATCAGATTGCATCCTGGTATTTCACTCTCTATGTGTTCATTGTTTCAGCTAGGATTGAAGCCCCAAAGACATCTTATTTGACACACATTAATAAACCCTTTTGTGCAAATCAAAGTTATCTAATCAGTTGAAAATACAGAAAGTTTAATCAACACCATTATGACTTATCCCTTCCTGTAGTTTCCCATGGAAGTCCACTGCCACAGTCTTCTCCACATCCAGCCCCAAATATGTTAACCCCAAAGTCTCTGTCCCTTTTACCACTCCCAGTGTACTCAAAGAGCCCAGGCCCTACATCTTGGCAGATTTGCTCCGTCAAAAGCCAGCCTTCACTCCCTTTATCTCTGCAGTCACAGGAAGAAGAAAAATATAGTTCAGTCCATTTCTGTAGGGTATACCCTGTTGAGACTAAAAGGCTTGATCCACATGAAGCCAAATTCACAATACAACAAGCAGCAGAGGGAAGAAGGGAATCTGCACACAGCATTCCTGCAGCTCCTAGTGCCATCTTAATAAGCCCAAGCAAGGCCAATGCCTTAAAACACACACACACATACACACACGCGGCAACTATTTAAACCATGTCATTAATCATTTTTTCCCAAAATTGTGTTTTTTTATAGAGCCAAAGCATGATTATTCCCTTTAACAATAAATCCACCTGTGGGAATAGGATGGAGGGCAGAAACCCCTCTCCACCCACTCTCCATACCATTTGGCTCACAGTACCCCCAAGAGCTACAGATGCAGAGCACAAGAAGGGCAGCAGCCCGAAGCTTCGCAAGGGTGGGACAGCACCCTAAAATTCCCAAGCCCACATGTGCCAATGGCAACTTTCCACCCTTCCCCTCTCCCCATAAAGCTAGAGCAAGGCAATGACCATACCACTTTGGAAGAGCTCTTCCATTAAGTTGTTGCCAATAAACAGTGGTAATGGGCTGATTGACTGAACCAGCAATGCCTTCCAAACCCTAGGGGCTTACAAAGTTCAATCCTGGTAGACTCTGCTCTCCACGGAACCCAGAGGCGAGGATTTCTGGAGTTTTCCCCATCTGCAATCTCCCTGACTAATGGGACTATAAAACAGAAATAACTTAAAGGAAAGAAAGAGTAACAGCTTTGTTGTCGTTGTTGTTGTTGTTCCTGTTGTTGTTAGGTGCCGTCGACTCATCCAACTCATAGTGACCTCATGGACAGCAGAACAAAACACTGCCCAGTCCTGTGCCAGCCCCACGATCCTTGCTATACCTGAGCCCATTGTTGCAGCCACTGTGTCATTCCATCTCATTGAGGGTCTTTCCCTTTTTCATCATCCCTTCCCTTTGCCAAGTATGTTATCCTTCTTCAGGGAATGGTCCCTTCTTACAACATGACCAAAGTAGGTGAGATGAAGTTTGGCTATTCTCGCTTCCAAGGAGCATTCCCAGCTGCACTTCTTCCAAGACAGATTTGTTAGTTCTTAGTCCATGGTCGCTATGAGTCGGGGCCGACTCGACGGCAAATAACAACAACAACAACAGTCCATGGTACTTTCAGCATTCTTCACCAACACCACTCAAAAGATTGACTCTTCTTCTGCCTTCTTTATTCATTGTCCAGCTTTCACATGCATTGTTCTTGTTGTTGTTGTTGTTATGTGCCATTGAGTCAGACCCGATTCATACCGACCCCTCCTTGGGTTTCCAAGGCAGTATCACTATGGAAGTAGATTGTCCCATCTTCCTTCTGAGGAGTGGCTGGTGGGTTTGAACCACCAGCCTTCTGGTTAGCAGTCAAGTGCCTTAGGCACTATGCTACCAGAGCTCCCTTTTCATGTGCACAGGAGGTGATTAAAAATATCATGTCAAGCGCACCTTAGTCTTCAAGGAAACATCTTTGCTCTTCAGCACTTGAAAGAGGTCCTTTGCAGCATATTTGCCAATCTACTTCCATAGTGATACTGCCTCAGAAACCCAAGGAGGGGTTGCTATGAGTCGGGTCCGATTCGACAGCACATAACAACAACATATGATATCTGATATCTTGACCACTGCTTTCATTACTGTTGATTGTAGAACCAAGTAATATGAAGTCCTTGACAATTTCAATCTTTTCTCCATACATGGATGCTGCTCATTGGTCCCACTGTGAGGAGTTTTGTTTGGTGTATCATGTTTTTGTCTTATAAGCAGAAGTGAACTTGTGTTCCAATATTCATGATATATTCATAGAAGTTGATCAGACATCAGATCATACAGAAACCTCAATCAAATTCAAAATTAAGAAAAATTATTTTCTAATTGAAATATGCTAAAACTTGAAATCAAAATGTAATTAAATATCAAAAAGCAACTTAAAATTTTGAAGAATACTCCTAAATTATTCTTGAAAATATGAGAAATTCAAAATTCTAATCATGAACAGTATTACAGTCATAAAGAATCACTATCAGCACCATGTTGTTGTTATGTGCCATCAAGTCAGACCCGACTCATAGCGACCCCTCCTTGGGTTTCCAAAGCAGTATCACTACGGAAGTAGATTGCCCCATATTCCTTCTGAGGAGTGGCTGGTGGGTTTGAACCACCAGCCTTCTGGTTAGCAGTCAAGTGCCTTAGGCACTACGCTACCAGAGCTCCATAGAATGGCCTAAATCTAGTCTAGTTTTCAATCTTCATCCGTAAGAGTTTCCAGTCATCCTCACTTTCAGTGAGCAAAGTTGTGTCGTCTGTTTATCACAGGTTGTTAATGCTTCTTCTTCCCATCCTGATGCCACATTCTTCTTCAAGTAGTCCAGCTTCTTGTATTATTTGCTCAGCATATAGACTGAACAAGTATGGTGAAAGGATACAACCCTGACGCACTCCCTTCTTGATTTTAAACAACACTGTGTCCCTTTGTTCTGTTCAAATGACAGCCTCCTGGTCTACGTACAAGTTCCTCATGAGCACAATTACGTGTTCTGGAATTCTCATTCTTAATGTTGTTCATAATTTGTTATGATCCACACAGTCAAATGCTTTTCCATAGTCAATAAAACACAAGTAAACATCTTTCTGGTATTCTTTGCTTTCAACTAAGATCCATCTGACAGCAGCAATGATATCCCTCATCTCACATGCTCTTCTGAATCCAGCTTGGATTTCTGCAAGTTCTGTCAACATACTGCTGTAAACGTTTTTGAATTATCTTCAGTAAGATTTTACTTGCATGAGATATTAATGATATTGTTCAATAATTTCCACATTCTGTGGTGTGTTAGGCTGGGTTCTCTAGAGAAGCAAAACCAGTAAAGCTTATATATACATAAAGAGAAAGAGAAAGAGAAAGAGAAATTTATCTTAGGAAAATGGCTCACACACTTATAGAAGCTGGCAAGTCCCAAGTTCTTGGATCAAAGGTCAAACTGGAGGCTGGAGGCTTTTCCCCCACTCACCCAGCTGCAGAGGCTGACAAGCTCAATCAACAGGCAGGCAATATACTGGCTGTTGACTCCAACGAATGACAAATCCAAGATCTCTAGGCTGAATGGTGGCTTGTTCGCTCACAGACCGTTGTAGGCAGTACACAGGATCCCAATCCACAGAAGAGTGTCTCTTTTCCCAGGATGTCCATAAATATACTGGACGCAGGCCACACTCCTAGGGAAACTCCCTTTCAATGGATTGACTGCTCAAAAGATATACATCCAATCCCATCATGGGAATGACCCATATCATAACTGCTTCAACCACACAGAATTGTGGTCCAGCCAATTTTACACACAGCTCCAACTATCATGTGTAGGATCACCTTTCTTTGGAATGGGTGCAAATATGGATCTTTTCCAGTCAGTTGACCAGGTAGTTGTCTTCTAAATCTCTTGGCATAGCTGAATGAATGCCTCTAGTGCAGCATCCATTTGTTGAAGCATCTCAGTGGGTATTCCGTCAATTCTTGGAGCCTTGTTTTTTGCCACTTCCTTCAGTGCAGCTTTAATTCTTCCTTCAATACTCTTGGTTCTGGATCATATGCCATCTCCTGAAATGGATAAACGTTAACCAATTCTTTTTGGTACAGTGACTCTGTATTCCTTCCATCTTCTTTTGATGTTTCTTGCATATATTGCCCATAGAATCTTTCAATATTGCAACTCAGGACTTAAATTTCCTCTTCAGTTCTTTCAGCTACAGAAATGCTGAACATGTTCTTCCCTTTTGGCTTTCCAACTCCATATCTGCACATTTCATTATACTAATTGACTTTGTCTTCTTGAGCTACTCTTTGAAATCTTTTGTTCAGTTCTTTCGTCTTGTCATTTCTTCCCTTTGTTTTAGCTACTCTCCATTCAAGGGTGAGTTTCAGAGTCTCTTCTGACATCCATTTTGGTCTTTTCTTTCTTTCCTGTCTTTTTAATGACCTTTTGCTTTCTTCATGGATGATGTTTTTTATTTCATCCCATAGTTCCTCTAGTTTTCAGTCAGTGGTGTTCAATGCATCAAATCTATCCTTTAAATGGTCTCCAAATTCAGGAGGGATATAATCAAGGTCTTATTTATAATCAAGCTTATTTTGGCTCTCGTGGACTTGTTTTAATTGTCTTCAACTTCAACTTGAACTTGCAAATGAACAGTTGATGGTCTGTTCCACAATCAGCTTCTGGCCTTGTTTGGCTGAAGATATTGAGCTTTTCCATCTCCTCTTGCCACAGATGTAGTCAATCCAATTCCTGTGTACTCCGTCTGGCAAAGTCCACATGTATAGCTGCCATTTGTGTTGTTGAAAAAAGGTATTTGCAATGAATAAGTTGTTGGTCTTGCAAAATTCTATCATGCAATCTCCAGCATTATTTCTATCACCAAGGCCAAATTTTCCAACTACCAGTGATTCTTTTTTGTTTCCAACATTTGCATTCCAGTCACCAGTGATAATCAGCTTATCTTGATTGCATGTTTGGTCAATTTCAGACTGCAGAAGTTGGAACAAATCTTCACTTTCCTCATCTTTGCCTTTGGTGGTTGGTGCATAAACTTGAATAATAGTAGTATTAAAAGGTCTTCCTTGTAGGCATATCGATATTATCCTATCACTGACAGCATTGTACTGCAGGACAGATCTTGAAACATCCTTTGTGATGATGAATGCCACACCATTCCTCTTCAATTTGTCATTCCTGTCATAGTAGATCATATGGTTGTCTGATTCAAAATGCCCAAAACCCATCCATTTCAGCTTACTAATGCCCAGGATATTAATCTTTGTGTGTTCCATTTCATTTTTGACAACTTCCAATTTTCCTAGATGCATACATTGTACATTCCATGTTCTGATTATCAATGGATGTTTGCAGCTGTTTCTTCTCATATTGAGTCATGCCACTTCAGCAAATGGAGGCCCTGAAAGCTCTACCTTATCTATGTCATTAAGGTAGGCTCTACTCTGATGAGGCAGCTTTTTCCCAGTCATATTTTGAGTACCTTCCAACCTGAGGGCCTCATCTTCTGGTACTGTATTGGATAATGTTTCAGGGCTATTCATAAAATTTACCAGTAATAAATCAGACACTGTTCCACTGCTATTCATAAGGTTTTCCCTGGCCAATTCTTCAAGAAGCAGATAGCCTCTTCCTTCTTCTGAGTCAAGTAACAGCTTAGAATATGGCATTTCCAGAAAGATAGCTCATTTGCAGTTCTGCACAGCATTGATTGTTGCACTCACATGAGCATTTCCCTTCACTAGGCTAGGGTGAAGGATATAAATCCCCATAAACTTAGAAATTAATTGAGCCAGGCAGAGGAGGTTGGAGAATATGTCACCTAGTTCCATGAATTCTTAGAGTCAGAGAGGTCAAGAAGTCTTCTAATTCAACCATTTTGTACAGATGAAACCACTATGGCCAAGAGAGGATAGGTGTGACATACCCAAAATTATAATCTGGGGATCTACATTTGATCCCTTTACTTTCCAAAATAATAAGAAGGTAACATTTGTTGAGTCCTTACAGTTGCCACGTACTGTGCTGCATGCCTTTCAAAGATTATTTCATTTAAGCCTCAACATAATCCTATGAGATGGGTATTCTGATTATCCCCATGTTATGGATGAAAACACTAAAGCATGTCTAAGCATCTGGCCAGAGGTCACAGAGTTAGTGGGTGGAAGAGCTCTTGCCTTTAGTCATACATTATATATTTATTGGCATGTAGTATTCCTGTTGTGACTCTAGGTACTTCCTGAATCATCACTATATAAATTTCTGCAGGATCCTGATAGATCTTATGTGGTCATAGACCCAGGATAACCCATTTCTCCAAAATGCCAGAAAAAAAATTACCTTTCTATGAGTGAGACCTGAATGACTGTTTCAGTCTTCTCCTTACTACAGAAAAGCTGGATTGATTAAAATAAATCCCAAGTCCACGTTACATAACCCTAAGGAGACAAATCCCTGTTTGGTATTTAAAGCATTTCTCAACACTTTCTGTGTCCATTTCCATTGCCTCCAAAATATGTTTGACCTGTCACCTGTAGCAGGCACAGGTGTCCAACCTGAATTTTGAAATCTTAATGCCAACACATTCACCCAGCAGACAGCATCCCAGAGCCTGGCCCACACATACTAGCAACCCAGCAATCCCCAGGGTCCATAGGAATCTGGAACAGAATGCCAACTCACTCCCGGATCAAACCCATCCTGTGAGCCTAAAGAAAAAGGATGAGTACTTTCTACTGGAGGGAGCCTAGTGTAGGATATTCTGAAATATATAAAGTGGTGGCAGAGGGATTAGAGATGAGGTCTCCATACCATGAAGATTCCCTCACTGGAGCACAAAAGTGACTGGGCAGAAATATATTCCCCTAGAGAGAGAGTATAGGGTAATGGTTAAACAGAATGGGCTCTGAGTCACACCCTGGTCTGAACCTTGAATCTTGCATTTCTCAGCTGAGAGACCATGGGTAAGTTATTAACTTCATTGAGTCTTGGTTTCCCCTTCTGTAAAAAGGAAAGAATGATAGCACAAACCTCATAGAGCTAATATGAAGATTAAATGAGATCATATATTGTAAAGGTCTAACACAATGCCTGAGCTACCCTGGTTGCACAGTGGTTAAAGTACTATGAGCCAAAAGGTCAGAGGTTCAAATTCACAAGCCATTCAAGATGTGGCAGTCTTCTTCCATGGAGATTTACAGCCTTGGAAACCCTATGGGGCAGTTCTATTGTATCATGTAGGGTGTCCATGAGTCAGAATTTACTTGAAGGCAGTGGGTAGCACAATGCCTGGCACATAGTAATACAAGCTAACTGTCATTCTTTTTAAGGAGTTATGGTAGTATAGTGGTTAAGCACTGGGTTGCTAACTGAAAGCAGACACTTAGTGGGAGAAAGATATGGCAATCACCTTTATCCCCATGGAATGGCTTGTGGGTTTGAACTGCCAACCTTTTGGTTAACAGCTGAACACTTTAGCACTATGGCTGCTCCATAAAGATCACAGCCTTGGAAACTCTATCGGACCCTTCTACTCTGTCCCATAGGGTCTCTATGAATTGGAACCAACCCAACAGTAATGGGCTTATGAGTCACTACTGTTGTTTCTAAGGCGCTCCAGTGGTGTAGTGGATAAGGCACTTGACTGCCTTATTACTGGAAGGTCAGCAGTTCAAACCCACCAGCTGCTCCATAAAATGAAGACAGAGCAATCTACTTCTGCAAAGATTTACAGCCTCGGAAACCCAGTGGGGGTCCACTATGAGTTGGGAAAGACTTGACAGCAGAGAGTTTGGTTTTTTGGTATTGTTTCTGTTCTATTAACTCCACCTTTGCCCAGTGGACCAAGAATTTCTACTCATCTCTAATCCAGGAAAGGAAAGAAAAATAAGATGGGGGATTAAGAATTAGGCAGAAAATCCTATTACTAGTGGATCCCAAAGCCAAGAAAATCTAAGGAATGACTTTAAGTCTGGGAGAGAATAGAGAATCCAGCCAATTATACCTACTTTCTAGTACTTTTCAAGTACATATTTATAGCATATGTTTAGGTGTTTATGCTGTACATATAATTAGCCATTTTCTTCAGCATATCCAGTAATTATTTTATCAAATGCACATCTGTTTTAATTAGGCACATACACTTTACTATACTGTAAAATGTCAAACACGCTGTAAAATGACTCAGAGTACATTAACACATAAAAACAAAAATTCATTTGACATATCACAAACAGCTGCAAGAAACTCATAGACACAGCCAGCTGCTTCTCTACAACTGTAAGCCAACGGCTGTGCTGCCAGGTCCTTCAGCGATTACTCCCAAGCTGGAGCTGCAGTTTCTATCCACAATTCTTTTGCCACAACTTGACTGTCAGCAATGGTGTATGGTGACCCACATGTAGCCTGGCTGGTGCCAAATGTGCCATCCTGCCTTCAATTTGCCTAGTTGGAGGATCTTAGGGTGGATGCTAAACCAAATACCTCAAACCCAGAAAGGGCATCAGCTATCATTTAAAACCCCCTCATTGTGCAGACACTGAGATGGGGACCAGAGGGAAGAAGTAAGTTAGTAAATGGACTGGGATCAAACATAGCTTCAATGCCTAGTGCAATGCTCTTTCCACCCCAGTGACTTCTAACTCTGACTGTGCATCAGAATCATGAGGAGTATGGTTTAAAATGCTGGTTCCAAGAGCCCCTCCTGACCCAGAGTCTTGTACAGGACTCTGATGTGGGGCCCAGAAATTGTCGTTGCTTTGTACCGTCGAGTCATCTCCGACTCTTAGCAACCTTATATACAACAGACCAAAAGCCCACCCACTCCTGTACCAGCCCCACTATCACTACTATACCTGAGCCCATCACTGCAGCCACCTTGTCAGTCAGTCTTCTTGAGGGCATTTCCCCTCTTTCATTGACCCTCCACATTATACCAAGCATGACATCCTTCTCCAGAGAATGGTCCCTTCTAACAACCCAACCAAAGTACGTAAGATGAAGTCTGGCCATTCTTGCTTCCAAGGAGAATTCTGGCTGCACTTCTTCCAGGACAGATTGGTTAGTTCTTCTGGCACTCCATGGTACCTTTGGTATTCTTCACTAACACTGCAACTGAAAAGCATCAACTTTTCTTTGGCCTTCCTTATTTACTATATATACATGTGTTGTTGTTGTTGTTGTTAGGTGCCACCGAGCCATCTCCAACTCACAGGACCCTATGCACAGCAGAACGGAACACTGCCCAGTCCTGAGCCAGCTCCATGATTCTTGCTATACTTGAGCCCATTGCCACTGCCACCATATCAATCCATCTCCTTGAGGGCCTTCCCCTCCTTCGTCAACCCTCCACCTTACTAAGCATGACATCCTTCTCCAGGGAATGGTCCCTTCTGACAACATGACCAAAGTAGATGAGACCAAGTCTGGCCATTCTCACCTCCAAGGAGCACTCTGGCTGTACTTCCTCCAGGACAGATTTGTTAGTTCTTTTAGCAGTCCTTGGTACTTTCAGCATTCTTCACCAACACCACAGCTCAAAAGCATCAGCTCTTCTTCGGTCTTCCTTATTCGTTGTCCAGTTCTCACATGCATAGGAGGCAACTGAAAATATCATGGCTTGTGTCAGGCACACCTCAGTCCTCAAGGAGACATCTTTGCTCATCAGCACTTGAAAGAGGTCCCTTGCAGCCAATTTGCACAGTGTTATGCGTCATCTGATGTCCTGACTGCTGCTTCCATTGGCGTCGATTGTAGAACCAAGCAATGTGAAGTCTTTGACAATTTCAATCTTTTCTCCATTCATTGTAATGCTGCTTATAGGCTCAGTTGTGAGAATTTTTGTTTTCTTTATATTGAGAAGTAATCCATACTACAGACTGTAGTCTTCAATCTTCATCAGTCAGTACTTCACGTTATCCTCACTTTCACCACGCAAAGTTGTGTCATCAGTATATAGCAGGTTGTTAATGATTCTTGCTCCAATCCAGATGCCACATTCTTCTTCATATAGTCCAGCCTCTCAGATTATTTGCTTAGCATATAGATTGAATAAGTATAGTGGAAGGATACAACCCTGACACACTCCCTTCTTGATTTGAAACCATACAGTGTTCCCTTTTTCTGTTTGAACAACAGCCTCCTGGTCTATGTACAGGTTTCTCATGAGAACAATTAAGTGTTCTGGAATTCCCATTCTTCTCAATGTTATCCACAATTTGTTATGATCTACACAATCAAATGCTTTTGCATAGTCAATGAGACACAAGTAAACATCTTTCTGGTATTCTTTGCTTTGAGCCAAGATCCATCTGACATCAGCAATGATATTCTCATTCCACATCCGCTTCTGAATCCAGCTTGCATTTCTGAAGTTCTATGTCAATATACTATTGCAACCATTTTTGAATTATCTTCAGTAAGATTTTACTTGCATACAATATTAATGATATTGTTCAATAATTTCCACATTCTGTGGGATCACCTTTCTTTGGAATGGGTACAAACATGGATCTCTTCCAGTCAGTTAACCAGGTAGCTGTCTTCCAAATCTCTTGGCATAGCTGAGTGAGTGCCTCCAGCACAGCATCCATTTGTTGAAACATCTCAGTGGGCACTCCATCAATTCCTGGAGCCTTGTTCTTTGCCAATTCTTTCAGTGCAGCTTCAACTTCTTCCTTCAATATCATTCGTTCTTGAACTTATGCCACCTACTGAAATGGATGAAGATTGACCAGTTCTTTTTGGTACAGTAACTCTGTGTTCCTTCCATCTTCTTTTGATGCTTCCTGCATTATTCAATATTTTGCCCAGAGGATCTTTCAATATTGCAATTCAAGGCTTAAATTTTTTCCTCAGTTCTTTCAGCTTGAGAAATGCTGAGTTTGTTCTTCCCATTTGATTTTCTAACTTCAGGTCTTTGCACATTTCATTATGTTGTTGTTGTTGTTAAGTGCCATCGAGTCGTTTCCGACTCATAGCGACCCCATGCACAGCAGAACGAAACACTGCCCGATCCCGCACCAGCCCCACAATCCCTGCT
>NW_006921589.1:9945495-9985398 GCF_000298275.1 Orycteropus afer afer
CACCTGGGTCCCTGTGGCTGACTGTTCCTCTGTCTGGCTTCCTGGCTTTTAATCCCCTTTCTCCTGCTCTTCTGGCCTGCTACTCTGGGCATCCCTGCGTTGTCTCTCCTCACCTGTAACCCTGGTGCTGACTGCTCTTCTGTCTGGGTTCAAGGCTTTTATCCCCTTTCTCCTGCTCTTCCGGCCTGCTACTCTGGGCGGGCCTGAGTTTTCCCTCCTCACTTAATCCCTTCGGCTGATTGCTCTTCTCTCTGGCTTCCTGGATTTTATCCCTTTTCTCCTGCCCTTCCGGCCTGCTACTCTGGGCGTCCCTGCGTTGTCTCTCCTCACCTGTAACCCTAGGGCTGACTGTATACTATATATATACTATATATACTATATGACTATATACTATATAATATACTATATTTCATTATAGTAATTGCCTTTGTCTGCTCAAGCTGCTCTTTGAAATCTTCTCTTCAGCTCTTTTATCTTGTCACTTCTTCCATTTGCTTTAGCTACTGTTCACTCAAGGGCAAGTTTCAGAGTCTCTTCTGACATCCATTTTGGTCTTGTCTTCTTTTCTCATCTTTTTAATGACCTCTTGCTTTCTTCACGGATGATGCTCTTGATGTCATCCCACAATTCTTCTGGTTTTCAGCCATTGATGTGCAATGCTTCAAATGTATTCTTTAGATGGTCTCTAAATTCAGGAGGGATATAATCAAGGTTCTATTTTGGCTCTCGTGGACTTGTTTTAATTGTCTTCCACTTCAACTTGAATTTGCATATGAGCAGTTAATGGTCTATTCCACAATCAGCTCCTGGCCTGGTTTTGGCTGAAGATATTGAGCTTCTCCATTGCCTCTTGCCACACATATAGTCAAACTGATATCTGTGTATTCCATCTAGTGACGTCCACAGGTATAACTGCCATTTGTGGAAGAAAGGTATTTTCAATGAATAAATCGGTCTTGCAAAATTCTATCATGTGATCTCCAGTGTCATTTCTATCACCAAGGCCATATTTTCCAACAATCAGTGACTCTTCTTTGTTTCCCACTTTTGCATTCCAAATCACCAGTGATAATTAATACATCTTGATTGCATGTTTGGTCAATTTGTTGACTACAGATGTTAGTAAAAATCTTCAATTTCCTCATCTTTGGCTTTGGTGGTTGGTGAGTAAATTTCAATATAGTAGCATTAACTGATCTTCCTTGTAGGTATATGGATATTATTCTATCACTGACAGCATTGTACTTCAGGATAGATCTTGATACATTCTTCGTGATGATGAATGCCACGTCATTCTTCAATTTGTCATTCCCAGCATGGTAGATCATATGATCGTCTGATTCAAAATGGCCAAAACCATTCCATTTCAGCTCACTAATGATAGGATATCGATCTTTACGCATTCCATTTCACTTTTGACAACTTCCAATTTTCATAGATTCATACTTTGTATATTCCATGTTCCAATTATTAATGGATGTTTGCAGCTGTTTGTTCTCATCTTGCGATGTGCCACATCAGCAAATGGAAGTCCTGAAAGCTTTACTCTATCTGCATCATTAAGGTCAGCTCTATTCTGAGGAAGCAGCTCTTCTCCAGTCATATTTTGAGTGCCTTCCAACCTGAGGGGCTCATCTTCTGGCACTGTATCTGACAATATTTCAGGGCTATTCATAAAGTTTTCCAGTAATGTATCAGACAATGTTTCATTGCTATTCAGAAGATTTTCACTGGCCAATTCTTTGAGAAGTGGGTGGCCTCTTCCTTTTTCTGAGTCTGTCTTAGTCTGGAAGCTCTGCTGAAACCTGTCCACCATGGGTGGACCCTGCTGACATTTGACAACATTTGTAACACCAATGACATAGCCTCCAGCCTCACAGCAACACTCAAGCCACCACAGTATGACACACTGACAGACAAGTTTGTCTCTCTTAGTTGTTCCAAAATGCTCTACTCATTTCCTGGTCTTCCCCACCCTGCTTGCCCAGAAATAGATGTTTTTTTATTTTATTGAGGTAAAATACATATTACATTAAATTTGCCATTCTAATCATTTTTCAAGTGTATAATTCAGGAACATTACATTCACTATGTTGTGTAACTATCACCAAATATTTCCAAGAGTTTTTCATCCCCCAAAACAATTTTTCATACCTCAACAGAAACTCAGTACCACTGTAGTAATAACTCTCCATTCCTCCCTCCCTCAGCCCATGGTAACTACTACGAAACTTTTGTCTCTACACATTTGCCTGTTCTATAAGTGGGATCACACAATATTTATTCTTTTGTGTCTGACTTATTCCATTGAGCATAATGATAAAGGTTCATGCATGTGGTGGCACAAATCAGAAATTTCAATTCTCTTTATGGCTGAATAATTTTCCATTACCTCCTTCTCGCCCTGTGTCATATATGTGTGTGTGTGTGTCTCTCTGTGTGTGCATGCACATGCTCTGGTGGCATAGTGCCTAAGTCATTTGACTGCTAACCAGAAGGCTGGTGATTCAAACCCACCAGCCACTCCTCGGAAGGAACATTAGGCAATCTGCTTCCATAGTGATCCAAACCAAACCCAACTCACTGCTGTTGAGTTGGATTCAACTCATAGCATCCCCTCCTTGGGTTTCTGAGGCAGTATCACTACAGAAGTAGATTGCTCAAAACTTCCTTCTGAGGAGTGGCTGGTGGGTTTGAACCTCTATCCTTCTGGTTAGCAGTCAAATGCCATAGGCACTACACCATCAGAGTTCCCACACACACACACACACATATACACATACATATACATATCACCACCCATCTGTCAGTTTGTCGTACTTTGGTAACTTGCATGCTACTATGATGCTGGAAGTTATGCTACTGGTATTTCAAATATCAGCAGGGTCACCCATGGTGGACAGGTTTCAGTGGAGCTTCCAGACTAAGATTATGAATAAATCCCTGGTGATCTTTTTCTGAAAATTAGCCAATGAAAACCCTATAGATCACAACAGAATAGTGCACAATGTAGTGCTGGAAGATGAGCAGCTGCAGTACCACCACCACCTGGAGCCAGGGTAGAAGACACTCAAAATACAACTGGCAACCCAATAGGCACAGCAATGACCTCCAACATACCAGCAGTCATGAAGGCAACCCAAGACTGGTCAATGCTTCTTTCTGTTTCTTCCCTCCCTCACCTGTGCTCCTATCACCTCTCAAATAAGTTCATACTCAAATTCTTGTCTCAACATCTGCTTCTCAGGGAAACTCACTCTAAGACAGGTGTATTGCTGATGAGTGATGGAATTGAGATTTGAAAACTGGCCATTCTGATTCTCAAGTCTATATAAACCAGGCTGCCTTTGACACTCATTTACAGTGGAACGCTATCATACCACCAACAGTCTTTTTAAGACTTATACCAAAAAACCCTTAGTGCATTCCCAAAGTTAAAAATTATTTAGGCCACAAGCACTGAATGCAATAAAGTGAGCAATTAATAGAAAATATTAAATCAAGAAACATTTCCAAGTACTTGGAATATATATATAATTAAGTTTGCATATACATATACACGTATATACATATGAATTTAATAAATTTGTAGGATATGATTGAAACTGTGTTTTCATATAATAAACAACCTCAGAATACACAAATATTTGGTGTTATTTTAAATAAAGTAAGATAATAAACTTTTCAAGTAAGAACCTAAGAAAAAAATAAACGTGACTCACAAAAGATAATGGAGATAAAAATATAAATCAATTTAAAATATAGAACGTCACAAGTGATACATGATTTCAAGAAGTAGTTCTTTGAAAATTCAATAAAACAGACAAATCTCTGGATAAGCTAATCAATAAAAACAGAACAAAAATCATAAATAAATACATTTACAAATGAAAGAGGCTCTAGCAATATAGACAGAGAAGATTTTCAAATGGTAAGTGAAAAATTCACCAGGATGTGTAAATAAATGTATTGGTAAATCTTACTGAAATGGATCATTCTTGACAGCAGCAGAGGTCAGGGCAGGAAGAACAAGTTGGCTCAAGAAGTAGATTTACTTTTAATTATCCTCAATAAAAATCCTGGAGTCAGGTAATTCCATTAGTATGTTCCTATAAATTTTTGAAAAGAAGAAAAGTCCCATTCCATATAAACTATTCCAATACAAAACAAGATAGACATATGTCTGATTTATTTTATAAAATTATCTCAAGTATAATACCAAATACTGACAATAGGTGTGTGTCTACATCTATGCACATCTCACACACACACACACACACACACAGAGAGAGAGACACACAGATGCAGGCAATAACCTTATGTGTGATGTTAAAATTCTAACAATATACCAATGAACATTTAAAAAATGAAATGCCAAAGCCAAATTCTAGTTCACTGATATAACAATGAGGTAGTACTCAACATCTCATAAAACAGAAAAAAATCTAGTAAATGGGTTGTTCTTGTTGGATGCCACCATGTCCATTCTGACTCACAGTGACCCCACATAACAGAACTGAGATGCCCATAAAGTTTTCTTGGCCATGATCTTGACCAAAGCAGATCTTGGGGTCTTTCTCCCACAGGTCTTTTTCTCCTGCAGCCACTAGGTGAGTTAGAACCACCAGACTCTCAGTTAGTATTTGAGTGCTTCACCATTGCACCATTAGGGCTCTTTAGTAATGTAGTGCTCCTATCAATAAATTAACTTTTAAAATATATGACCATATCCAATAGGCTGAAAAGACACTCAATAAAATTTGATGTAAGTTCACAATATTACTTAAAGCTAGAAATAAAGGAATACTTCATTTAGAAGCCTCTTCATCTTCAACATGATGAAGAACACGTCTCCCAAACCTTCATCACCATTTCCTAAGAGGTCAAATATAGTTCTGAAATACAGTTCTAATGCTGAAATGAGAATTCTTATCATAACTCCTACACATTTGATATTGTCTGGAAACTCTTAGTAATGCAATAAAACCTGACACAGAAATAACAGCCATGAGTATTCAAAAAGAAGGGGACAGTTTCATGCCTAGAAAATTAAAGGGAATCAATTATAAAAGAAAACAAAATTAGAATTAATGTTTGGCAAACCACCTGAATACCAGGAAATAAATTTTTTTTAATTATTTAGCAATTCTTTATACCATTATCAGTAGTTAAAATGCAGAACAATAAAATATCCCAGAAAAGAAATATACAATATCTAGAAATACATGCAATCCATGAGGAGCAAACTCAAAACTCTATTAAACACATGAATAAACCAAGAGTGTCTTCTTAGATGAGAATACTGAATAGTGTTAAGTATGCTTTAATTTAGGAGCTCTGGTAGCATAGTGCCTAAGGCACTTGACTGCTAACCAGAAGGCTGGTGGTTCAAACCCACCAGCCACTCCTCAGAAGGAAGGTTGGGCAATCTGCTTCCATAGTGATACTGTCTCAGAAACCCAAGGAGGGGTCACTATGAGTTGGGGCCGACTTGACGGCACATAACAACAATGCTTTAATTTATCATTTTAATATAATATCAACGAAAATTTCACATCTTTTTAGTTTTTAATTTTGCAAAATAATGCCAAAGTTCATCTATAATGAAAACATCTGAGAATAATAAAGAACATTTTTACAAAGCAAAAGTAATGAGAGGTAACTAGCTCTGCCATGTGCTAAAACAACACACATGCAACCAGTGCAATACTGCTGTAAAATTGGCAAGGCAACTCAACAAATACAATACAAGACCTCAAGCCAAGCGTTAATATTTGTAGAACATTAGTATGTAATATAAGAGCCATCACAAATCGATAGAGAAGTGAAGATCTGTATAGTCAATAAAGCTATGATGAAAATCAGCCATTTGGAGGAAAAGTCCATCTAAACCCCTTCTCAGAAATAATTTCAAAGCAAATGCTAGATAGATTTAAAAAGTTAAAGATCAGAACTCAAGATTAAAACAAGAGTAGAACATGTAGGTGAGCAGTATCTAATTTCTAAAGGAGAAAAAACAATGAACAGTAAAGAGAGAATCAACATATTTATAATGCATGCATTTTAACATAGGGCAGAAAACATTGCAATAAATATAAAAACTATGAATATTTTTTATATACATTAAGAGCTTAGGTGAATAAATCAAGAGCAGGGTACATGGGAAATTCCTAACAACAAACACCAAAATAAATGGCAAGCAAACAAATAAAAACAGTCAAAGTAATAAGAGGCAGCTTTCCAGCTCTAAAATTAGTCATTTTCTTAAAAATGGGATTACCCAGTGCTGATGAAGTAAAGAGGGATTCACTGCTGAGTGAGATGTAAGTGGTACAATCTTTTTGAAAAATGTTTTGGCAATGCATATGAGGAGTTCAAAATCATTCATATCCATCAAGTCATCCAGCCTAAAAACAGGAGAGAATCACGCACAGGGATGCCAATAGCAGAGCTATTTATAACAAAGAAGATGGAGAGAACTGAAAGGCTGCTGAATGGGAGACCAGATCGGCAAATGGTGGTTCAGTCAAAAAAAAAAAATGCTATATGTTTATTCAAAATTTTTATAAGGAGTTTGTAGTAACACCAAGAAATGCTTAGATCAAATAAAAAGCAAAAAGGCATAAAAGCATTCATTTGTTCGGTTCACTGTGATCTCAATTATTGAAGTAATTTAACAATTTTATGTATGTTTGTATGTATATATATACACACACAGAATATATGTGATATTACTTCTCTTAATATATGCAACTCAACATGTATTAATATATTGTTGCTGTGTTAGATGCTGCCAAGAGGCCCCGACTCATAGTGACCCTACGCACAGCAGAACAGAACGCTGTCTGGTCCTGTGGATGCTCAGTCACTGCTGCTCTGTTAGATCCCGTTGTTGCACCACCATACAGACAATATTCTGCTGCTATCTATCAAGTTTTCATTGGCCACTTTCTTTCAAACTAGATCTCCAGGTCCTTAGCCTAGAATCTCCCGGGAAACCTGGATGACCCTTCCGATATTTTAAATACCAATGGCACAGCCTCCAGCATCACAACAACACGCAAGCCACAGTGAGACAAACTAACAGCAAATGGTGGATTCATGTTACATGTGTTATATACATATATATCATACAAGTACCAAAAGCCAAACCACAATCACTGCCATCAAGTGGATTCTGACTCACAGTGACCCCCTTTGGGTTTCTGAGGCAGTAAATCTTTACGAAAGTATACTGCCTTAACTTCCTTCCATGGAGCGGCTGGTGGGTTTGAACCACCAGCCTTCTGGTTAGCAGTCAAATGCCTTGGGAACCACATAACCAGAGCTCCTTATTTTACTTATAAGATAGATGTATATATTTGTATGCAGCTACATAGATACCAAAATGTAGCTTGATCATCTCAGAATGTTAGGATGATAGGAGACTTGGTGACTCTTGGTTGTTTTTGTAGTTCAGTGCCATCGAGTCATGTCAACAGAGTAGAACTGTTCCATAGGGTTTTCTAGGCTGTAATCTTTATGGGAGAAGATCACCAGGTCTTTCTCCCGCAGAGCCACTGGTTGGTTCAAACCACCAACCTTTTGGTTAGCAGCCAAGTTCTTAATTGTTGTACCACCAGGGCCCCTTGTTTTCCATTTTCTATAATGAGATGGAGAGGGAAACTTTGTTTAAAAGATAAAAAATAGTTTATTTAGATTCCTTGTATCAATGAGCCATTAGAAGAGTTTTTATTTTTTTTCAAAGTAAAGGAACTGTGTGTGCCCTCCATTCAGGCCAAGGAGGCCTAATTACCTTAGAAGAGTTCCCCAAACCTTCCAGAAACTCTTTCTAAATGCATCTATTGGTGGGACATTAATCCTAGAAAACATTGAAAGTTATAACAATTGTAAGAAATTTTCAAATTCTTTTTTTCATTCTTTCCCTGACTTTTAAAACCAGTCACATGGAGTTCCACCTAAGATCTATAACAGTAAAGTCTTAACTCCTTAATCTGTAGAAACCAGTATGAAAGTGACAGTCTGTATGTTATTTCCACCAGAGAAAAAGCCCAAGTAATGCCACATAATTCAGAACAATGTATGTGTCCAATCAATAACCTTGGAATTTTCCTAAATCTTTCTATAATTGTTCTTGTTTTGCCCTGGAATGCTTACTTAAACATCAGCCATGGGGAGACATATAGCATTTTTAATCACAATGTAACTGGTCTCAACTGCTCCACAAACAAAGAGAGCACACGTCTCGTTTTTCCAATCGTCGCTCAAATCCCCATGTGCCTTATTACCAAGGTGTCTAATAACTCCCTTTGAGACTTCTCTGTCTTTGATTATATGTACTGGCTGAGAGCATTCCTCCAAGATGGTGTTCCCTACACAGGTGACTACACTTTTCTGGGAAAACCCACCCATTACCCAGTGCTAAGTTTCTCTGAGGGAGCCTCCATATTGGGTCCCAAGTTTTAGCCCTAGATGCTTTGGTTTGCAAACATGGCCATATCCAGCTAGAAAAACAAGGTGAATTGGGGCCCAGATCTGCCCAACACAGAGCCCAGGGGCCAGTGGATCCATGCCCAGAGGTCTGGACTTGGCCTTCTGCAATCTTAAAACAAAAAGAGCCTGATTAGACCATCTCTTCAACAAAGGGCCTCTTCCTTTGTCTTCTAATGTGGCCTGCAAAGCCCTTCCTCCTCCCTAAGACTTCCCATGTGATTCCAAGGTGTCCCATGTACCACCTGCTCTCTTAAGAGCTCCTTTGATGCATTTTCCACACCAGAGAACATAAAATGCACAAATGCACCTCTCCTCCAGTAAATATTCTTCCCTTTCCACAGGACTTTCATGTTCATTGCCAGCTGCCATCTCATTTCTGGTCTACACATTATGAATTTGAAGCTCAAAGACTTGCCCAGGGTCACATGGCTAAGCGTCCTTTTATAGTTTTTGCTCTTCTTCTCTAAGTTCTTATCCTCTTCTTTCCCTCTGTCTCTTTCTTCTCCCAGTCTTCCTCCTCTTCTCTCTCATTAATCAACAATATTCATTAAAAACAAATACTAATGTAATATTGTGCTAGGATCTAGATGATACAAGAGTAAGATATTTATTTACCTGTGCTTTCAAAGAGTTTGTAACTTAGTTATGGAAACAAAATTAATAACAAAAAAACAAAATGAAGTGATATTAACAATCAGATAATAATTAAGTGCAATAGTAATTTTATTTCTGCTCTTCATGTTTTCTCCCACCATAAATCTTTCCTTTCTTTCACTAAAAAAAGAAGAAGAAAGTTGACATTTTGAATTTCACTATTAAACGCATCATACACAGAGGCTACAATATATATTATAAACCTATTCTGACTCACAGAGACCTCCATTGTGTTTCTGAGGCAGTAAATCTTTACAGAAGTAGATTGCCCCATCTTCCTTTCACAGAGCGACTGGTGGGTTGAACCACCAACCTTCTAGTTAGAAGTCAAATGCCTCAAGCACTGCCCAACCAGAGCTCCTTACAGTATATACTACAGTTTATGGAATAACTATAAAATAAGCATTCATGTGCTTTCAATTCCACTTAAACAATAAAATCATTGTCATTCAATGGTTGCCTCTTAGTAGGAAAAATCATTTATTTCTATGGGTATTTCAGAACAGACAGGCTTTGGGACACTGAGCATTCTTGTCATTAGAGAAGACGAGATGGAAACAATAAAAGAATAGTGCAGTTAAACATATGCTTCTGGGGGCAGTGCTTTAGTTTGGAGATAGAACAATCAATGTTCAAGGGCTACAGGTCTTCACCTATTCAGTATGGTGGTACCTTCAGACCACTTGGAGAAGACACCTGTCATGTACTCTTGGTTGCCGACTCCATACTAACCCCTGCCCAGGCCCCAGAGTCCAATCTGACTTTCGGCTACTGGGTAATACCAGGGAGAAGGGAATTTACTGAGCCAGAGAGCTGTGAACAGCTATAGACCTACACTTCAGCATCAGGGATGACCTGTATGTCCAGAGGAAACAACAATCTCTTTTTTCTGACCATCAGGGCTTGCTGACCACAGGTAAACTAATGGCCCTTCCAGGGGTCTCTATCATAACTCAACTTATTCTCTTCTATTTCTGTATATGCATATACACACAGAGAGAGAGAGAGAGAGAGAGAGAGAGAGAGAGAGAGACTATTCTTGTAGCAGAGACAAAATAGTAAACTAAATATCTGAATATTAATATTTAACTCAGATTTTTCTCATGTAATTCAAGGTCAAAATGTTCAAATAATGGTAAATGTTTCCAAAAATTGCTTTGGAAATAGAACCTTGACAATGCTGTCTGATGCTAATTGGCAAGGAAAAGTTATCCAGCAATAAAATACTTAATGGAATGCTTAATAATCAACATATTTTTTTAAAGGAAGAAAAGCAAAGAACATTTCTTTTGACAGTATCAGATGCCAGGAGATTTTAAAAAAAAAGAAAGAAGAAGAAGTGTCAGGTCATCCGGTTCCCCTTGAAGGTGCATTATTCTTCTAATGTACGTACTAGGACTTATTCATCTAATGGAACTTTCGTGGCATCCCTCAGAAGACAATTGCATGATTTTACAAGTTATACTGTCAAGCTTATCCTGATAATAGTGTGAAAGGAGCCAATTCCAAAGAAAGGCTAGACCTCCAGCGATGAGACCATCCCCCTGCACAAAGTGAATTAAGGAATTGAGGCAATTATCCAAATAATTTTACCTCTCCACCCTCATCTGATCATGAGGAAAACCTCAGAGAACCCAGACAAGACATGTTGTTTGTGTTTGCATTTTGTTCTTCACATTTACTTAATTATCCAGATAAACACATTATCCTCCACTTTATCCAGGGATGGTAAAGGATCAAGCATCTTCCCACTTCTACCACGTACAGAGAAAGAACACTCTGCAGCCCTGCACCCAGACAAGGTGACACATTTTTGTCAGTTTTCTTTTTCCCAGTAGGTGAAATTTAACCAATACTTTGTTAGCGAATGTCTAGTCATTCCCTCGAGGAAAATTACAGGAATGAAGATATAACCTCTGCCATGCCACATATGAGCTTAAAAGGATAGATTTCTAGGTCCAGCCACCGTTTTTGAAAAATAGGTTTTAAAAGGAGTAGGTTTGTTGCTATGGATTTAAGGGGCAGAAGGGCCAACATTCACTTACAGTTCTCAAAAATATCAGTGAACAAGAATATTTTCATCCTATTACAGCTCTGAAGAAGGATAAAAAAGAAAACTCCCCATGGGACAAAAGTGAAGCAATGATGGCCACAAATGCTAACGACATTAACTTTGCATTATTGAGATGCATACATTCCCTTCATTACCAAACATCCTCCAGATTAAAACAGACATAACTAGTAGCTTGAAACTAATAGCAAAGGGCTGCCCGCCCATCACTCTGTCAATTTCATCTCCACCACTATTTCCCCTGACAGTTTCTTCCAGTCTATTTCCACCAGCTGTAAAATCTGCTTTCTCATTCTTTTCTCCCTTTAAAGGAAAAGGCTGCCAGAGGAATTTGGTGTATTAGGACAGACTTTGTTGAACAACTTAATCCATCTCTGCCTGCCTAGCATGGCCTGGGGAGTCCTAATTAATCAATAAGCATTTATTGAGTGCTCTAATGTGCGTAATAGTCCTGAGTCAGGTGCAGTACAGCCTTCAAGGATCTAGTTAGGAAAATGGAGCACTTGCTAGCATAGAGGGTTTCCTGACAGGATGATAAGTTAGCACATGGGGAAAAAAGTAACATTTGTTGAGGGCCTCCTAGGTACCAGCAATGTGCTAGATGCTTTATATACATTATTATAATCTCATTTAATCCCATATCATCAAAGTGGGCATATATAACAACTGGTTGTTGTTGTTGTTATGTGCCATGGAGTCGGACCCAACTCATAGCAACCCCTCCTTGGGTTTCCGAGGCAGTATCACTACGGAAGTAGATTGTCCAAACTTCCTTCCGAGGAGTGGCTGGTGGGTTTGAACCGCCAGCCTTCTGGTTAGCAGTCAAGTGCCTTAGGCACTATGCTACCAGAGCTCCTACATAACAACTAAGACTGTTTAAAAAACAAGCAAGCAAAACAGAAAATCTGATTTGAATTATGTGTTAAGGTTGAGTTTGGCTATGAATAACAGGGAAAAAAAAAAAAAAAAACTGACTTAAATATGATAGAAGTTTCTCATTTTCAAAAAGATAAGAAATAATCCAAACCTGAAATGGTGCTGCAGGTCGGCAAGGACCCAGGAATCTTCTGTGGTTTCCATTTCCAGAGTTACCTCCTGGTCCAAGATGGCTGCTTGTTTTCGTCTTCTAGTGCCCCTCTAACAGAAAATGCTACAAATAGGTGGCTTGAGCAAACAAGGATTTGTTCTCTTATGAGTTTAGGAGACTAGAAGTCCAAGTTCAAAATGCCAGCTCTAGGGGCAGCTCAAGGTCGACAAGTAAAATGGTATAGTCCCAAGATTATCAAGAAACACAGCAGGCCACCAATTCAAGTCCATTAGTAGTCCCAAGGTCAGCAGACCACATAGCAGGCCATTGAACTGGGGACTCAGCTACACACAGACCCAAGCATGCCAGAAAGCCCAGATACCTTTCTCAATGCTTCTTCTTGTATACTGAAAGCAGACCACACCCCTAAGGCAGTTACTCAGCTGTTCCAGTAGATTCCACTATGGAGTTGATTACCAGTCTCATCACGGGGAATAACTACATCCAGCTGCTTAGCCACTCAAAACCAAGTCCAGCCAAGTTGGCACACAGTTTTAACTACCACACTGCTGAAACACCAACCATCACATTTATAGTTCTCTATTCTCACCAAAGTTCTCCCCTAACAATTGTAAAATGGCTGCATTGTCCCCAAGCTCTTTGTTTCCTCAGCTTCCAACTCAGTGGAGAAGAGCAAAGGCCCTTCAGAAGGCTTCTTGGTACTCAGAAGTACCAGCAAAGTTACACTTGCATCTCCTTGATCCTGATTGGGCTACATGCCCATTGTTGTGGCCAAGGGAATGTGATGCTCTGATTGCCTTGGGCCTAGCCACCTACCCACCTTTGCTCTGAGTGTGTGGCTGGTGTGGGCTACCAGAGGGAAATTTTCTTTAATGTTTCCCTAGAAGGACAAATGGATATTGTGCAGTACAAACCACAAATATCCACAGAAAATTATCCATGTGTTTAAGAGAAGGACACTGAGGCTCAGAAAGGCTAAGTTAATTGCCAGCTACCCACACAACTAGTGGAGCTAGAGTTCAAACCTGGGTGTCTGACAGCAAAGTCTTTCCTCTTCCCATTCTGTTGCCTTAATCGGTTCAAAGTCAGGTGTTACCACTACAAGACAGAGAAAGGTAGGAAGGCTTCCTGGAAGAGGTAAATTAATGAAGGATAGGTAGGACTTAGAGGCCAGGGAAACTGGGTAAAAGCATCACAAGCAGGGAGAGCCTTCACAGTGAATCAGGGCCTAAAGGCTCCTGTGGAATGCTTATCTTGGACAGCAGGACACACACAGACTCAGCCATTGCCACTGAGTAACAGTTTGCAAATTCCTCAGATCATTAATAATTACTCCACGGCGCGGGGGGGGGGGGGGAGTGTTTCAGAGCCCAATGGTTTTGGGGAAACCTGTCCCCACCTCCTTGGTGGGTCGCAGAAAACACTGGAAAATAAAGGCTCTGAGAAGCCCTGAAATGACGTTATCTCATTTGGCTTAATCAGTGATTCCCAAACAACATATGTTTCTCAAAGTTATTATGTGTTGGTTGTGTAGTTTTTGAACACCTATTCACATCTTTAAGAAGCCCTGGTGGTGCAGTGGTTAAGCACTTCACTGCTAACCGAAAAGTGTTGGTTGGTTCAAACTCATCAGCCACTGTGAGTCAGAACCCATAAGGTCTCTCTGAGTCAGAATTGACTCAATATTGATGGGGCTTTTGGCTTATTAACATCTTTAACTTTCTGAGAAACCAATGATCTTTGGAATGCACATAAAGAAATGCTGACTTCACCCAAAGCTTTATTTAACAGATAGGAAACTGAGATTCAGGAAAATTAAGGGTTATGGCCAATATTGTCTAACGGTTAGTGGCAGCTCTGAGACTTACCAGTAGCCATGGAGTTGACTCCAACTCATGGTAACCCATGTGTATCAGAGTAGAACCATACTCCATAGGGTTTCCAGTGGCTGATTTTTCTGAAGTAGATTGACAGATCTTTCTTCCAAGACACCTCTGCACAGATTCAAACTCATCCTTTCAGTTAACAGCCAAGAACTACCAAGGGACTCCAGGCTAAGACTTGTTTGTGTCAAGTCAACTCTGACCAACAGCAAGCCAGTAAGACAGAGTAGAACTGCCCCCAAAGGTTTCCTAGCCTGTGTTCTCTATGGGAAGAAGCTCTGGTGGTGTGGTGGTTAAGGCATCTGGCTGTCAATCAAAAGGTTGACAGTTCCAACCTATCAGCCACTCCATAGAAGAGAAATGAGGCAATCCGCTTCCATAAAGATTCACAGCCTTGGCAACCAATGGGGATTGCTAGGAGTCAGAAAGGACTCAATGGCAGTGAGTTTGGTTTGGATGGTTTTAATCTTTATGGAAGATCTCCAGGTCTTCTCTCCCATGAACAAGCGATTCCCACCACTTACCTTTTGGTTAGCAGACAATCACTTAAATTAAGGTATAACTTAAAGTACTCCAAGGAACACTTACAGTAAGGAGCTCTAAGACTAGAACCCAGGATTCTTCATTTCTAAGAACTTGCATTTAACATCTCAGCTTTCATCAGGTGGTAGTGGCAAGAACCATCTAAGCAGGTGATCAGTTCTTAGACTTGGGTGTGTGCACACATGCACAAGCACACTCAGAGTTAAATTACTTACACCATTCAGTCAGCATCAGGCTAGGAACTGTTTTGTGTCCTCCACTTCCTCTCCACCGGTTTTGAGCAGACACATCAATCAATCACTCAAGGAATGTTTATGGAGTGTTTACTGTGTTCTCAGAACTGTTCTAGACTCCATGGGGTACACACAACAACAGTAAATCAATCCAATGATCACGTATTTAGTATTTACTGTGTGTGGAGCCCTGCATTAAATATTGTAGGAGATACAAAGTTAAACAAGTCGTTGATCCTTTCTCAAGGATACAATGGACATAAGTGCTCAAATAAATACAATGTAAGGAAAAATATGATCAGAGTGAAATAGTTATCTGGGGGGTTTTGTCTTTTCTTTTCTAAATGGAGGAAGAGACTTTTGAGCTGGGCCTTGATGCATCAGCTCCAATTACATTAGCCCTGGGTAGATGGGAGGGCTTTCTTCTCCGCAGGTGAGAAAAGGAGGTTAGAAAAGCTGTTGGGCTCCTGATTTTGCAGCTAAATGCAGGAAAGCCTGTAACAGGGGTTGGTAACCTGGTCTGCAAATTGGAACCACCTGGGGAGACTTTAAAAAACAGAGGTCTGAGGTTCCATCCCCAAGTGGCTGAATCAGAATCTTGGGGATTGGGGCTCTTGGATTCTATTATTTCTTACCACTTCCCTGGGCAATTTTGGTATGATCAGGGTTAGGGGTTGCCGGCCTCAAGCTTTTGCAACAGGCCAGGTGTGAGGGGGAGAAGGCCCAGCAAGAGGGGGGAGATAAAACCAGAGAGGAAAAGTTGGATGCGAGACGCACGGGAGAGGGAAAATCGAGGGTTCTGATGAGAGACTGTTGTTACTGATAGTCACTGTTGAGTCAACTCTGGCTCAGGGTGACCCCAACACAGCAGAACAAAGAGCTTCCTGCAGGGTGTTTGTGGTCGTCGGCATGCTTAAGTCTGCTGTCGCCTTCTAACCCCGGAGGCTCGTCTTCCAGCGCTCTATTGGACACAGTGTCTGTTCTGATCCACTGAGTTTTCATTGGTTGCCTTTCAGAAGTCTATTTCCAGTCCTTTCTTCCTCATGTTAGTCTAGAAACTCCCCTTAAACCTGGCTACCATAGGTGACCCTGCTGGTTCACATGGCTGCAGAAGAGGGGCTTTATAGCAGTTTGGGAAAATTGGACACTTGCGACATCTTTAACCCTTGCCTCATAGGGACCAGGCTTGTGCTGATCCTTATAAATAAATTATTTGTGCAGTAGGATTCAAGATCTGGTCAGAGGGAGAGCAGAGCCGGTGAGATGCAGACAGGGATTCCCTGGCATGCAAATCAAAAGCACAAGGAGATACAGCTTCACAGCCACTGTTGCTGTTCTTAGGTATCATGGAGTGGTTTTTGATTTATGGTGGCCACCCATCAGCCACTCCTCGGAAGGAAGATGGGGCAATCTACTTCCGTAGTGATACTGCCTCGGAAACCCAAGGAGGGGTCGCTAGGAGTCCGGTCCGACTCGACAGCACATAACAACAAAAACAACATATGGAAAACAGTTTTGTGCTTCCTCATAAAGTTAAATAAAGAATTCCAGTCCTGGCTATATACCCAAAAGAATTGAAAGCAGGGACTTGAAGAGACAATTTCACACCACTGTTCACTGCAGCATTATTCAAATAGCCCAAAGGTAGAAACAACCTGTGTGTTGATCAACAGATGAATAAACAAAATGTTGGGTATACATGCAATGGAATATTATTCAGCCATAAGAAGGGAATTGAATTCTTTTTTTTTTTTTATTGTTGTTGTGGTTTGAGTGAAAATTTACAGAGCAAATTAGTTTTCCATCCAACAATTCATAGACACTTTGTTTCATAACATCATTTCCAATTCTGTCAATGTAACAACACTATTCCTGCTTCCTCCTTGGGTTCCCGCTATCCATTCATCCTTCTTTCCTGCATGTTTTTGATTTCTGAGCATCGTTTTGGGACAAATGCTGCCCTTTTGGTCTTGTGTGGTTAATTGTTCTGAAGAGTATGTTCCTTACATGTTTTACTGTTCACTTCACAGGCCTATCTGTTGTTTAGCTGCAAAGTGATCCCTGGGGGTGAGTTCAATTCCAGGTTTGAAGAGTGTGTAAAGGCCATAGTCTTGGGGGTTCCCTTAATCTCTATCAGACAAGCAAGTCTGATCCTTTTTTTTTTATTTTTTTTAATGATTTTGAATTTTGTTCCATATTTCTTTCCCATTCTGTCCAGGACCTCTGTGGCCCAAAATAGAGCAGTTAAGTAATTGTAGCTGGGCACCCATCTAGTTCTTCTGGTCTCTGGGGAGTGGAGGCTATGGTTTGTGTTGTCTAGTAGTCCTTTGGACTAATTGTTTCCTTGAGTCTTTGATTTTCTTCACTCTTCTTTATTCCAGTCAGGGAGACGCCAATAGTTGTACTCTTCACTCTTCTTTATTCCAGTCAGGGAGAGGCCAATAGTTGTACCTTAGATGGCTACTCTCTACCTTTTAAAACCCCAGTCGCTACACTCAAAGTATGATGTAGAACATTGTCTTTGTGGACTATGATATGCCAACTGACTTAGATGTCCCTTGAAACTATGGTCCTAAACCCTCAAGCCCAGTAACTCATCCCCTCAAGGTGTTTGTTTATGGCTAAGAAGTTTCATAACTTTGCCCCTGTTTGCTTTACTATATACATGACTACATTTGCAGCACATGTAGATAAGTATGTAGGAAAACCCTCTGCCAAACCTGGATATGCTCATGGGTGTAACCCCTTGCCCTCCTATACCTGTTCACTTTGAATGCCTATGTTTGGACTCATAGATTATTGTTCATTATTATTGTTATTACAGGACTGTGTATGCAATAGTATTTACCTTTTTGTCTGTAACTCTTATATATTCTCAGTGTCTTCCCTTGACTTTGTCATGTTGTGCTGACTTCCCCCTTTTTATATATTGCCTTTCCCCTCACCCAAGTTAAAATGAGTCTACTCCCTGGTTAGTGATTTTCCCTCCCCTCTCTTCCCATCCCTGGTAACCATCAAGAAATGTTTATTTCTGTGTATAAATCTTTTCTTGACTTTTTATAATAGTGGTCTCATACAGTATTTGTCCTTTTGTGATTGACTTATATCCCTCAGTATAATGTCCTCCGGGTGCATCCACATTATGAGGTGCTTCTCAGGTCATTGTTATTCTTTAACATTGCATAGTATTCCATTGTGGGCATGTACCAGGAATTTGGTTCTGACACATGCTACAATACAATACAAGTGAACCTTGAAAACAATATGCCCAGGGAAATAAGCCAGACACCAAAGGATAAATATCGTATGATTCCACTTACATAAAATATTCAAAAGAGGTAAACTCATAGAGACGGAAAGTAGGTTAAAGTTTAGCAGGGCTGGGAAAGGTTAAAGGTCTTTGTTTCTTGGCCACTTACCCACAAAGGGAGGAATGGGGAATTATTGTTTAGTGGGTACAGAGGTTCTATTTGGGGTGATGAAAAAACTTTGTAACTAGATAGTGATGCTGGTTACACAACACGTTAAATGTAATTAATGCCACTGATTTGTATACTTAAAAATGGTTAAAATGGCAACTTTTATGTTGTATGTATTTAACCACAGTTTTCAAAATTAGGAAAAAAAAAGAAAAAAGAAAAAAAGAATGGAGCCCTTGGGGGATTCTGAACAGAGATGTATGAAGTTAAAAGAAGTTAATACTCTTGCACATACCCCACCGGAAAAAAGAAGCGAAGGTGGGTAAATGTGGAATTTGAACCCAGGCTTGTCTGAATCTGAAACTCATGTTTTGAAATCATAACCTTGTACCACACCCACACTGAAAGCCCAAGTCCATATGGCTGTAAGCTAGAACCCTGACCTGATGGCCAATTGTTGACCAGTAATCCTCTTGATGTGTTTCTCTACCATCCACCCAACCCAACCACCGCCAAGGCACAGAATCCCAGCTTCTTCCTCTCCCACCTGCCCTGCCCTATAGAAACAGGAATCCAGCTGTGTACCCAGCTACAGGACCACCTTTTCCTAAAAATGCCATTAAGTGACCTAGCTCTGGTGGTGCAGTGGTTAAAGCATTCGACTGTTAACCAAAAGATTGGCAGTTCAAACCCACCAGCCACTCCACATGAGAAAGATGAGGCAGGCTGCTTCTGTAAAGATTTACAGCCTTGGAAACTCTATGGGGCAGTTCCACTCTGCTGTGAGTCAGAATTGAGTCTATGTTGGGTGGTAGTAGTGGGTAAGTGGCCAAGAAACAAAACCCTTCAGCCTCCCCAGGCTGTGGAAATACGGTCGGGAACAAAAGCCCTCTGCAAACTCAGCAGCCAGGTCAGAGGCAGGAGCCATCTCGCTTCCCTTGTTCACAGCATCCTTGCAAGCTGTAACTAACTTGTTGCTTGTCTGGGGGCACAGAGCAGGAGGGAGGCATCCTGTGGCCAGGCCATCATTCCTGTATTCAGCTTCGTTCAGGCTGACAGACAACAAAGCAGGGTGTGCCAGTCTGCCCTCAGCCGCTTCTGTCACGTCACCTAGCTGCCAGAGAAGAGTTTGGCCAGAGCCCTTCCAGAATGGAAAAAATAACCATCTCATCTCACCACTGCCACTTAATATACACGGGGTTAAAGTGTACACACCTAGATAAGTGCAAGATGCCTTTGCCAATGCATATGGTGGGGGTGGGGTACCTGGGAAGTTGATTTCCCACGTATTTGCATTTGCAAAACAGCTTATTGATTATACCGTCCAGGAATGTCAGAAAAATCGTCTAGCCCAAAGCTTGCTACCCAAAGTGTGGTCTCCAATCCAGCACCATCAGCATCATGCAGAAGCTGGTTAGAAATTCAGAAACTTAACCTCCACTCCAGACCTACTGATATGGGTTGAATTGTGTCTCACCAAAATCCTAACCCCTATACCCATAGATGCAATCCCATTTGGGAACAGTTTTCTTTGTTGTGTTAATGAGCTCATACCAGTATAGGGTGTTTCCTAAACGTAATCACTCCTGAGTTTTAAAAAAAAAAGAACAGATTCAATACAAAAGCAAGCAGGGAAAGATAGATGTTACCTGAGGATTGCTAGGGAGTATTGGTTACAGAGGCTGATAGACAAGGATCTACCCCAGAGCTGGCCGAAAGGGATCCTTCCCTACACCCAGTGCCCTGAATTCAGACTGCCAGCCTCCTGAACTGTCAGAAAATACATCTCTGTTCTTTCAAGCCACACACTTGCGGTATTCTTGTTATAGTAGCCCTGGGTAACTGAGACATCTACCTCATCAGAATCTGCATTATAACAAAATCCCAAGTGGCACCTTAAAGCTTGAGAATGCTGATCTCGTTCCCACCCATCTTGTTTTCCAGATGAAGACAGAGGGGGTTGAGGGCTTCCCCTGAGGCCTAGTAGCTAGTCACCCGGGACCTCCGAGGCATAATAAACCCCGCATGTAGCACTTTCCTTTGTGTTCAATTATTTCCTCTTCACAACAGCTGTATGAAATGAGCAGGGCCAAAATATTATTCCCATTTTACTTATGAGGAAATTGATACACAAAGATATCAAATAACTTCCCCAAGAACACACAGTAAGGAATCGCAGAGTTCAGTTGCCAGCCAGGGTCTCACCTCGTTTTGCCCAGTGTTCTAGAGCAGACGTCGACAGACTTCTCCAAAGGGCCAGATAGCAACTATCTTAGGCTTCATGAACCTTAAGTCTCTATCTCAATTCTACCATTGTAGTGTGAAATCAACCACAGAAAATAAACAGATATGCATGCATGACCGTGTGCTAATAAAACTTTATTTAAAAGAACAAGCAAAAGGCCAGATTTGGCCCCTGGGTTATCATTTTCCCACCCCTGCATGATATTCCAATCCCAATTCATGAGAAGACAATCTCAGCACCAACCTTCCTGTCTCTTTCCAGAGTCATCATTGGACAGAAGAGGGAATTGAGTGGGACATCTTTGCTCCAGGGAGATTCCTTCCTAGAATTGCATATAGTAAAAGATGTTTGTCTGTGGGAGAAGGAAGCTTTTATCCTGGTCCAAAGAGAGCTCAGAGCGAAACAAGGTAGAGATCACCCAGGATGCTGGGTAGGAAGTTAAGGATGTGCCCTGAGAGGACTTCAATGAAGGATTACTGGCAAGAGTTGCCTTCAAGTCAGCTTCCACTCCTGGTGACCCCATGTGTGAGAGTGGCACTGCGCTCCACAGGGTTTTTAATTCCCCAATTTTCCAGAAGTAGATCACCAGGACTTTCTACCCAGGAGCCTCAGAGTGCACTCAAATCTCCAACCCTTCTATTAGCAGCTAAGTGTGTTAACTGTTTGCACCCGCCAGAGACTCCAGGGGGGGCCTAAATCCTGTCCACTCTCTGCTCACCAGGCTAGGCCCCCAACTAGGGAGGCATCACCTGGAGAGAGGTGTGCCCTTTGCTGCTCCCTCTGCCCAGAGGGGGCCCTTTTTACAAGCTCCCTCCCAGAGGGGTGCTTTTCTACTCTACATGCAGGAACAGCATGTTAGCAGCCACCCTAGTAAGTCCAGGGCCCACCACAGGCTGAGCTCCTCATCCCCCAAAACGGTTCCTGCAGCCAAGGGCTGCTGCAGCTACCCAGTGAACATGCTCATGCTGCAGAAAGAACGCACAGACAAAAGGCAAGAAACCCGATGAAGCAACGTCTGACTCAGGAAACAAAGCTGGGGCCCATCCTTGAATGTTTGCCTTCATTAATGTTCCTGTCACTTTTAAACACTGGGGTAGAATTTCCAGACTTTGCAGATCATTTAAAAGCTTAAGGGATTATCAAACCAGTCATTTAAAATGACATTTTCACTGCGCAAATATTATTCTATTAAATAGCATGCGTGGCACAGGCCGCCATCAGCCTTGGCAGGGTTACAGGGCCTTCCCCCACTGCAAACCCCACTGTTTCCTCATAAAGCTGTCAAGTCCCCGCTTAATGAAACATATATAAACCCAATGATGTTAGCCATGTCATAGCAAGCTAATTCATTTTGGCTTTTACCTGTTGCGCTAGGCTGTTAAGGCTTTTATCAATGTATCCTCTTAGGATCACCCCCAGCAGACTTGCTATTGGCCCAAAGAGAGGAAATCTAAGAGAGTGTTTAATTTCTAAACAGACCAAACATTTTAAATAAATAAATAACCAACAGACCTGGCTTAACTATGATGTTAACGTGCATAAAGGCAGACTGTCAGGGTTTATTTCTTAAGAAAGAGATACTATAAAATTAATAAACATCCCAGCTCTCTTCCCAAGTTCCTTTGACTTGAGATAACTGTTCACTTGCCTTCTTGGTTTAATGACTAAAAGAGAATCCACTTGGCACAGACAGGGCTCAGCAAAAACCTTTTAAGTTCCATTTCCAGATTGTTTTCAAAAAGTGTGCCTGTATGGGTTTTCTAAGGAGCCCTGGTGGCACACTGGTTAAGTGCTTGCTTGGCTGCTTACCAAAAGGTCGGTGGTTCGAACCCACCAGTGGCTCTGTGGGAGAAGAGGCCTGGCAGTCTGCCATCGAAAAGATTTCAGTTGAGAAAGTCTGTGGGGACAGTTCCACTCCATCCTACAGGGTGGCTGTGAGTCAAATCAACTCAACAGCACATAACAACAACATGGATTTTCTGGCTCTACCATTCTCAGCATACCTTGGGCTTGCTCACAAAGTCTGAGATGAAGTCTTATTTAAACCAAACAATATTTAGCCTAATTAGTAACGAATGGCTGCCTTGAGCAGCATGCTCTTTTAAAGAACTATCTAGATGGGATCAAATTGACAACAGCAACTCAAAAGTTTAAATAGGAAGGTTAGGGGCAGCGAGTTTATGTTAATGAGGAAGGAACAATTCAGAAAAGGAGAGTGAGAATGGTTGCACAAGTTGAAGAATGTAACCTACTTCACTGAATTGTACAAACTACTGGATTGTGCTATCGGAAACCCAAGGAGGGGTCGCTATGAGTCGGGTCCGACTCCATGGCACGTAACAACATGTTTTGCTGTGTACATTCTCAACAACAAAAATATTGTTGAAAATCAACTTGAAAAAATAAATAAATAAAAGAGAGGCCTTTTGGCGTGGTTTTTCTCTTGCTGTCCAATGAGGTAAAAATGATTTCGGTGGGAAACCTAGACACTGTCTCAGACCAGAATGCTCCAGAACGCCAACTCTTTCAGGCAACAAAGAGTGAGGCCTGGCAAAACGAGCAAGTTCATGGGGATTCGTAAAGCCTGGAGGCTATTCACCAGCTAGTGCAGGCACCTGCACTGCAGCCATTTGAAAAGGCCTGTCTCCTCTTTAAGGGAAAATAAGAAGACAAAAGTTCTCAGGAAAACCGCTATTTCCAGGGACTTTCTTTTTGCCATAAAATTACTTCCCTGAGCCTCTGTCCCTGAGGGAAATTCACAAATTGGCCCAAATGACTGGATATCACTATTTTCAGGCACAGAAATCTGCTTACGTCAATGACAAACTATAAATACCAAACCACTTGGGAAAAACCTTTATAGCAATTCCACCTCTGAGTGGGCCCAAGAGAAACGTGTTCTTCGGGAAATCCCACAAGCCTGGGTGTTCCTGAAAGAAGAGCACAGGTTCCAGTCTCTTCTTCCATCTTCCCCTTCCTCCCTGCTCCCCGATTCCAACCACCATCCCCTCACACACACACACACACACTCCACACCCCAGTGCCACATGCTACCTGACTCAGGTTTTCTCTGTCCAGGGACAACCTTGCAACTCGAGAGGAATGTTGTACACCACAGGGCTGTAGGGAAAAGCCTGCTCAAACCTGCTTCCCATGTTGGAGGGAACACCCCTGCCCCTTTACAGAGAGAAGAGTTTCCCAGAGAGCATCTGTAAAACAAAGGGTCAGGTGACTTGGGGAAATTTATTTATTTATTTGCTTGTCTGTTAATTAATTCGTTTACGTATTTTGGGGAATAAAAATCCCTTTCTGGAAAACTCAAGGCATACCTGGGTAGCACAAACAGCTGGACACTTGGCTACTAACCAAAGCTTTGGAGTTTAAAGAGGTGCCTGAGTAGAAAGGCCTGGCAATTGACTTCTGAAAGGTCACTGCCATTGAAAACACTACCGAGCACAGTTCTACCCTGAAACAGTGAAATCGCCGTGAGTTGGAACTGACTCAGCAGCAGCTCGTTATTTATTTATTTATTTAGGCAATTCAAAACAAATTTGCATAGTAAGGGCTCTGGATAGTCCTGCAGTAAAGATACTTGTTAAATTTTGTCCGACTTGGCAGCTGCCCATAATATGTGACTTCTAAGGCCCCTGGGTAGTATAAGCAGTTGGCACTCCACTGCTAACTAAAAGATTGGTAGTTTGAACGCCACTAGCGGCACCACAGAAGGAAGGGCTGGTGATCTGCTTCCGTAGAGATGCCAGCCAAGCAAATGTTATGGAGCAGTTCTACTCTGTAACCCACGGGATGGCCATGGCCCAGAATCAACTCAATAACAAGTTATGTTTGTTTTGTTTTCTTTGGCTACCAAAACCTTTATCCAAGTAGCATTCATTAGAAAGAAACAGCCTTAAAAACTCTGATGGAACATTGATTAAACACACACTACCACAAAGAAAAAGCTCTGATTACACCACGTTTATAATCCTAAAATAGTATTATTTTCAAGCCAGCATGGAAGCTTCTAGGAAAGGGAGAAACATATTTGTTTATAATAATTCTCATTTTTTAAAAAACCAACAACCTGCCCTCCCTCCATGAACCGTTAACTAAAGCAAATACCACATGGTGTGTGCAGCTGTGTGCCACTGACACAAAGACATTTGTGTGCAGAACTTCCCAGCCATCAAGGAGAGAGTGGAATTTGTTGCTGGGAAAAACCTAAGTGCGCACTGCCAACACCAATAGTCTTCCTCCACAACAGACCCAGTGCCCGTGCCAAGAATCCCTCTTGGTTCCCTTTCTAATTCAGTCCTCCTTTATCCGCTGAGGCTAGGGGAAGAGTATTTTGATTGGAATTAGACAGCCACCTGCAGCTAGATCCTTAGCTGTTATTAGCGTTCTTTTAAGCCCTTTCACAACACGCTCATTGAAAAAGACAGTGGACTTCTGAAGTTGCCCAGTGCTATCTCTGGTGATTTTCTCCAGTTAACAGCCTCCACACCAGCCAATTGTGCTGCCTTGCAGAAGGTGATAATCTCCTCCCCAACGTTGTGGTCAGAAATTAAAGGGCCTGGGATAGATTACAGAAGCCAGCTCTGCCAGGAACTCTCTTCTCCTTGATCTCGGCTCGTGCTTCCTTAATGTATTTTTACTTTAACACAATGTTCAGGTGTTTTCTACCATCTCTTCCTTAAATTCCTCCAATAATTCAAGCCTGCGTGTGTTTCCCAAGCATCACAGCCAATCAGAGTTGGCCTTGGAGATGTACAACTCCCAATTTAGAGCAACAACTCTTAACGTGGCTTACTTGAAGAGATTGCTACCTAGTTATCTCATATTTCTTTCCACTGGAGAACCCAAACAGTTTCCCTTCATCTCAAAACTGCCAACATCCTAACCCTCAACTCCCACTACACTTGTAATTATAAGCCTTTATATTTGCTAATCACTGGACAGTACAAGCACTGGTAGCATAGTGCCTAAGGCATTTGACTGCTAACCAGAAGGCTGGCGGTTCAAACCCACCAGCCACTCCTCAGAAGGAAGGTTGGGCAATCTACTTCCGTCCAGATACTGCCTCAGAAACCCAAAGAGGGGTCATTATGAGTCAGGACCAATGATGGCAGTGAGTTTCTTTTTTGGTTTTTTGGATAGTTTACAAAACGAAAACCAAACCTGCTGCAACCCCATGTGTTACAGATAGAACTGCTCCATAGGATTTTCTTGGCCAGAATCTTTACAGAAGCACTTCACCAGGCCTTTCTTCCATGGACCCTCTGGCTGGGTTTGAACTGCCAACCTTTAGATTGGCAGTCAATTACAAAGCGCTTGTACTAGCTTGACAGCTTAAAAAGAGGCTTCAAATTCCAGTTTCTCATTGACATTCACAGGGGACTGTCACCAGGATTTGGGGCCAAGCCCTTCAGGTTCTGGTTATTCAGCCTATGGAACAAGAAACCAACTTTGATGCCATTTTTTTCTGGATCAGTAGCTGAAGGAACTCAACCAAGTCTGAGCTGGTCTCCACCATGAGTGACAAAGAGAGAGAACTCAAACTTCTCCCCAGCGGTCCAGTGCAGGAATCACCAAGCAGTTCTAAGACTCAGAAGAGTCCCTAATTCCTTGTAATGTATAGGATGAACGGGTGGCCACAGAGAAGGCTTTGAGTCCTCCAGCTTCGTCTCATGTCTCCTCCTGACACAGCTGAGGCCCATTCCACCAGCGTCGGTGCTGCGCTACATTTGGAGGCATGAGGGGTTGGCTTGGGCTGTGAACAGTTGTTTTCTTGCTGTTTCTTTTTGTTGTTATTTATTTATTTATTTTCCCAATCAGTGGGTGCCTATCTCCTCCACTGTTACCACTTCTCTTGCCATAGGAAGAAAAGTAGAGCTTAATATCAGAAAAGTTTAAAACAATGGAAGTGCTCAAAGACCCCTAAAATGAGAAGTAAATCCACCAATTCAAATCCTGGCTTCACCACTTACATGCGGGGTTACTTTGGCAAGGTACTGAACTTCTCTGAGCTTGAACTTCCTCGTCTATAAAATGGAGATACTCATACTACCTTCTTCACTGGATCATTGTGAGAACAAAAGGAGAAAATACACAGTTCCAAGCACCTAATAAGCACTAAATAGTATTTCATTACTACTCTGTTCTGTCTGTATCACTAGGGAAAAATAATAAGAAAAATAAATGATTGATGTATTCTTAGTGCAGTGAATACCCATCAAGCCTAAGGGCTGTCCTACAGCATTCCGTGGTCCTGAAAGACCCCTTCTCTTACAGAGACTCAGTTATTGGAAAATCCACAGAGAGTGAAAGCTACTTTCTGCAAAATAGTAACGGTATATCTGTAAATTTAAAGAGCTAAAAAGGAAATCTGGATTCACCTGTTCAAAGATTTAAAGCAGAGGAACTCGTGGTGAGCTCTGGTAGCACAGTGGTTAAGACATTCAACTACTAAGCACAAGGTCAGTGGTTTGAACTCACCAGCTGCTCTGCAGGAGAAAGATGAGGCAGTCTGCTTCCATGAAGATTTACAGCTTTGGAAACCTTCTGGGGCAGTTCTACACTGTCCTATAGAGCTGTTATGAGTCAGAATCAACTTGATGGCAGTGGGTTTGGTTTTTTTGGTACACCCATGTGAGGAGGGCAGTGGTGGTCCAGGGTACAATTCTCGCTTCCATACAGGAGACCAGGGTTCAATTTCTGTGCCACGTGTGCAGCCACCACCAATCTTTTGGTGGAGATGTGTGTGTTGTTATGACACTGACCAGGCTTCAGAGGAGCTTCTAGACCAAGAGAGACTAGGAAGAAAGGCCTGGTGACCTACTTCTGAAACCCAGCCATGAGAACCCCGTGGAGCACACCTGCAGCTGGTCTGCACGCCGACACAGGGATGGAGCAAGACGAGGCAGCACGGCGTTCTGTTGGACGTGGGATCACTGTGAGTCAGGGGCGAGGCTACTGCACCTACCACCACCACCACAACTGTGTGAGGAAGGGACTGCCTTCTCTGTTTGACAAATGCCACCAGTAGGCCCAGGGCACGAAGCACTTGTCCAGCACTGCAGAGCCTAAAAGTGACAGAGAGACTCAAGCTTCAATCTAAATCCAAAACCTGTCCCTCCCACTACATTTCCACTAATTTATCAGAAAGAGGAAAGTAAGCAAACAGGAGGGTTGCTGAGAGGACAGCAAATACCAGGTGAGCCCAGAAAAAGATCTTGGCTGCTAACCAAAAGGTCAGTGGTTCAAACCTGCCAGGTACTCCTTGAAAGAAAGACCTGACAATCAGCTCCCTTAAAGATTACAGCCTAGGAAACCTTATGGGGCAGTTCTACTCCATCTTACAGGGCCACTATGAACCAGAATAGACTCAACAGCACACAACAACTACTGAACCCACTCCCTACAGTGTTTCAGAAACTTCTAGAACACCAGGACATTGGTAGTAATGAAGGAAAAGCTGAAAGTCAGTCAGCAAAGGGCTTGGTTTCATTTCTAGTTTTTTGGGCTTTTGGTTACTATTGTTGTTAACCCTGTAAATTGCAGGGAGTGGACCTCAAAATATCTGAGAGCACACCATCACACTTTAATGTGGTGCCCATGGAGGCTTCTGGAAACCTACTGCAGCTCCTCCAAAGTCAGGACACTGGAGGGACACGAGTGGTATGTGTGCTACTAACCATTATGTGTACCGCTTCCCATGTGCATGGCATACCACGTGTTCCACACACCATTCTATCTTCCCATCCTCTCCATGGGAATCATGGAGAGTAAATGCTATTGTTTGACAGATAAGGTCATGGAGTCAGGCCCAAGGTCAGAGAGTGGGTTTGCTACAGCTACTACCCAGGTCTCATGGCTCCACCACACATCTGTGCCCCAAGCCAAGAAGGTAACCCATGGCCAGGCAAAGGTGGTGCTGGCAGCCATATAATGACACCCATTAAGCCACCTCAGCAGCTGCTGCAGACACACTCTCTGGGGCAGCCTGGCTGGCCCTGTGATGTTGGAGGTACAGAGCTCCTCAGTTACAGGCATTCTATACTCCCTGGACATACCCTCCCTGGGAACCAACCACAGGCCCAACCAGAGGGCAGGAAGCAGAGAAAGGATGCTCTTTCCCCACCTGAGCCATGGACCTTCTTCTGGCCTATCCTCCTGGCCTTGAGAACAGGGAGTCCATTAAGCAAAGGATCAGGGTGACAGACACAGAAAAGAGAGATGGCCTGCCCGCAGCTCCACGGTGTGGGCCTGCTTAAAGAGTCTCCAGGTGGTGCAAATAGTTAAAGCACTAAATTACTCACCCAAAGGTTGGTGATTCTCAACCTGCCCAGAGGCACCTTGAAAGAAAGATCTGGGAATCTGCTTGTGAAAGGTCATAGACATTGAAAACCCTACGAAACACAGTGCTGGTCTGGAACACATGAGGTTGCCTTCAGTCACAATCAACTCAACGGTAACCGTTTTGGTTTTGTGGGGTTTTTCTGGGAGGGAGGGGGTAGTCAGAGATGAATGAGAGCCTTCCGAGGCTCTTTTGGAATTTGCAACCTCAATGAGGAAACCAGAAAACTCAAAGCCAAAAAAAGAAAAAGAAAAACAACTCACAAGCAATACCTGAAGATAATTAAGTGCCAAAGTGAGTGTCCTGCCCCAAGACCACAGCCAGCACTGGCGAAGATGTTATGAGCAAGGTGGCAATTTAGCTGCATCCGGTGGCATAGTGCCTAAGGCACTTGACTGCTAACCAAAAGGCTGGCGGTTCAAACCCACCAGCCACTCCTCGGAAGGTAGATGGGGCAATCTACTTCCGTAGTAATACTGCCTCGGAAACCCAAGGAGGGGTCGCTATGAGTCAGGTCTGAGTTGATGGCAGTGAGTCTGGTTTTTTGGAAAAGTTCATAATGTAGTTAGGAATTTTAAACAGAGCCTTGTCGGCACTCCTTCCATGCTGCTGTTGTTACTGTGGAGAGGGTTCCAACTCAGAGTGACCCTGTATGACACAGTGGAGCTGCCTCATAGGGTTTCCAAGGCTGTAATCTCTACAGGAGCAGACACCAGGTCTTTTCTCCCACAGAGCCACTGGGCAGGTTTGAACTGCCACCCTTTCGGTTAGCAGCTGGCCACTTAACCATTGTGCCATGAGCTCTCCTTCCTTCCACACGACTCCTTATCTTATAACAAGGCTACAGCTGTTTCTGCTACAAATCTCCTTGCGATGTTACCCTCTGTATCTTCCGTCCCAGATGATGGCTCAGACACTACTGCTGAGGGAATAGGAAATGCTGATCCCAGGAACCCAGACAACTCCCAGAATCGCTTTGATTCCCTTCGCCCAGGAAGCCAGTATCACGCCTACACCCTGGCATGGATTTATAGACCAGGTGCCCGTGGCAGCCAGGCAGGCTGGGCCTTGCCACACAAGGGCCTGGCACTGTTTTCCTCCTGTTTCAAATTAGCATAAGCATTTCTCAAGGCACACCTTGTATTAAGTTGAAAAACAAAATCAAATGGAATCTACATTATGTATGGCCAATAAAACGCGAGACTCCCTCTTCCAAATACAGCCTCTCTCTGTACCCAGTTTCAATTTTCGGACAGACAAAGCTTCTTCAGAAGGCAGACCAAAGAGATGCTGCCTTCTCTCGGAGGACAAGAACACTTCACGGTGAGAGGAACCACTGCGCACCGGCTCCCCCCTGGGGAGCATGGTGACCTCATTTAGAGCATTGTCAGGCTCAGCTCACCGGCTGGAATGTGAGCTTGCCTTCTGGCTGGGAAACCTTAGGCCTTCGGAACAACAGCCCAGCCCTCCGCAGCACCCCTGCTTTTGTTCACCTGGTGAAGAGGCCCGAGATGGAGCCCTTGGATCAAGGCACAAGTCTTATCCACTGCAGTTTGCAGGATGAACATACATTCAGGGCTATCCCCAAAGAGCTGAAGGTCACGGTACAGCAGAGGAGATTTATAGAGTGTTTCCAACAGCTCCATTGGCTGCAGTGCAGGAAAGAATACACGTGTCCCAGAGGCAAATTCTAGTTGTGTTTTCTTCCAGAGACGTATGAGATGGTGAACAAACACAGGCACAGAGCCAGGGTCAGTAAGAAGGAAACAGTCCATCTATTGCTACCGTTTCTTAGACTGTTAACTGTTCATTGCCCTGAATTTTGCTTTTACATTTATCACACGCCGACCCTGGCAGGGCAATTGGGTGGAGAATCATATTATGAGCAATTTATCAAAATGTTCCCAGGCCTTCTACTATATTCGGGGATCATTTTATCACTGGTAGGTGGGACCAGCATGTGAGCTACCCTCCTGATCCACTGTTGTCATTTTTGGTGGCTTTGAGTCAAGTCTGGCTCATAGCAACCCCGTGTGACAGAAGGAGCCCTGGTGCTGCAATGGTTAAGCGCTCAGCTGATAACCAAAAGTTTAGTGCTTCAAGCCCCCAGCACAGGAGAGAAGACCCAGCAATCTGCTCCTGTAAGGATGACAGCCCAGGAAACCCAATGGGCCAGTTCTCCTCTGTCACATAGGGCCACTCCAAGCCGGAATCGACTTGACAGCACACAACAGCCACCACCATTATGGAGGTAGATTGACAGATCTTTCTCCTGCAGAGCTGCTAATGGGTTCAAACTGCCAACCTTTTGTTTAGCAGCCAAGTAACCATTACATCACTGGGGCTTCTCTCCTAATTATCAGCAACCTGAAATTCAGACAAGCTGAACAGAGTAAATTAAGCTGCAGAATGAAGCCACGTGGCTCATTCCATGCCCCCAGGCTGTACTTTGAAGCATGGTAGCCCAGTGAACTCAATAATCTCCACTTTCATAAATATTAAGGGCACCTTCACCTTGAGGTTTGCATCTTGGAACAGTGGCGTAATAAGAACTCTAGTTTCAAGTCACAAGATTAGTGACAGTGACCTAGGGCACACCACTTTATGCATCCGAGCACTATGCGGACCAAACTAGAAGCAACTAGGAGGCAGGAGCTCTGGTAGCATAGTGCCTAAGGCACTTGACTGCTAACCAGAAGGCTGGTGGTTCAAACCCACCAGCCACTCCTCGGAAGGAAGATGGGGCAATGTGCTTCCATAGTGATACTGCCTCAGAAACCCAAGGAGGGGTCGCTATGAGTCGGCTCTGACTCAACGGCACAGAACCACAGCAACAACAGGAGGCAGTGGTGGTTCAGTGGTAGAATTCCCACCTTCGATGCAGAAGGCCTCACACACAGCCGCCATCATGTGTCAGTGCTGGCTGGTGTTTTGCTATCATGCTGGATGGTTTCAGCAGAGCTTCCAGACTAAGGCAGGCCAGGAAGAAAGGCCTGGCAATCTCCCTCTGAAAATCAGGCATTGAAAACCCTGTGGAGCACAACAGTCCAGTGTGAACCCAGGTGTGGAGAGGGTGCAGGACCAGGCAGCATTTCATTCCATTCCACTATGGACGGGATCACCAGGAGTCAGAGCCAACCTGATGGTGGTTAATGGCCGTCAGATGTCTCCCAAGTTACACCTCCATCATTTGTCCACGTTACTGGTTTCTGTGCAAAAGACTATGTGAAGATGTTAGAAGAAATGCGGGCCAGCAAAATCATATCCTTCTCTCTTAAAAGCCAGCACAGAGTCCACAACACATTCAAAGAAAAGCCTGTCAGCAAAGGGTTCTGGGAACGTCCCATAGTCCAGGAAGATATTTATGGAGACACAGGGGAGGAACTCACATTTCCTGAGTCCAGCTGAGCCCCAAAGTTCTCATACACATCATCTTACTTAATCCCACAGAAATCCTATCAGGTTGTCATCATTATTACCCATCCTTATTTAGCAAATGAGGAAACTGAGACTTGTTATGCTAAGTACTTGCCAAGGTCACTCACCTAGACTGGTTGGGGTCTGAGGTCAGCCTGTTCCTAAAGTTGGTAACACCTTGCCTCAGACAGTGACACCTAGCAAAATGTGAAGACGGGGGAAACACAGGGGAGATGGACACAGAGAGTGCAGTTAGGCTGCCACAGACCAAGGAACTCCAAAGACTGGTAGCAAGCACCAGGAGCTAGAAGAGACAACAAAGGATCCCCTAGAGCCATGCCAATGCCTTGATTTCTGACATCCAGCCTCCAGAACTAAGAGGGAATATGTGAGCCACCCAGTTTGCAGTACTTTGTTACAGTAGCCCTAGAACCTTAATACAACACCCCAGGCCATTTGTAAGGCTCAGGCACACTTGGCTCACCTTCTTACAAGCGGTTCACAGGAGGATAGATGCTATCTCTCAAACATCCCTGCAGCCTCCTTCTAGAGCCTAGAACCTAAGGACCTCATTGATTTAATTAACCTCAAGCATGGCAGATCTCAACACTCCATGAGGAATGGGGGCTGCATATTGTAAAAAGCACCTGCTCTCTACTCACATTCAACAACTTGTATCAGCATGGGTAGGATTTGGGCAAGCGCTCTGCTGCCAACCAAAGACTGGCAGTTCAAACCCAGCCAGAGGCTCCATGGGAGAAAGGCCTGGTGACCTGTGTCTGTCAAGATTACAGCCTGGAAAACTGCTTGGGGCAGTTCTACTCTCTCACATGGGATCACTATGAGTCAAAACTTGGCTTGATGGCACACAGTAACATTTCTCAGAATACAACCCTGCTTTCCAGTAATTCAATAGTCCCAAGTTACTGAAGGGAACCTGCCAAGTCCTTCCCTTATACTCTACTGCCACCAAGCCCTCACTCAAAAGCAGTCCAAACCCCTGCTCCTGCATTGCCTCTGTTCCTTCCAGGATGGCCTGCTCACCATCTATTTTAGTTATTTAGTGCTGCTGTGACAGAAATACCACTAATGATGGCTTTAACAAACAGAAACTTATTCTCTCACGGTTTAGGAGGCTAGGTGTCCAAATTCAGGGGCTGCCTCTAGCAGAAGGCTTTCCTTCTCTTGTCTCCTTTCAGCATCTGTGGGCCCAATGCTCCTTGGAGATCTCCATGTGCCTTTGGCATCAATCTTCCCCCAGGTCTAGGAGGTTCTTAGCACAAAGACCCCAGGTCCAAAGGTCACACTCCACTCCTGGCCTTTCTTTCCTAGTTGTACTGAGGTCCCTCACTCTGTTTGCTTCTCTCTTCTTTCCTTTCTTGTAAAGTAAAAGGTGATGCAGGCCATACTCCAGTGAAGCTCCTCTTATATCAGATCAGGTGGTAACTTAAGCAAAGGTGCTGAATCTCACCCTAATCCTCATTAACATAACACACATATCCTAATCCTCTTTAACATAACCTTATCCTGAGCATTAACCACAGGCAGAGATTAGGATTTATAACACCTCAAAAAATTAAGGATAATCACACAACACTGGCCTAGCCATGTTGACACATACTTTGGGGAGACACAATTTGATCCATGACACTATCCTTATCGTCCAAGCCACCTTCCATGCCCCCTCACACACACCCTGAAGTATAATTGAATTGGACTCAACTCTGTGTTGAGGTTCCTAACTCAGGCTTAGACTCATATAGAGTCATGGAGTCATATCTAGTGTAGAGATAACTTATGAAATCTAATAACACAGAATCAGCACACCTAGACAGAGAGATGAGCACAAGGTAACAGTGCTGGCCTCTTTGCCAGCCATTCCACACCACGAGCTTTTGCCTCAGTCTGAGCATGAGATTGGAAAAGTGAGCCTGCACTCCTCCTGTTGTTGTTGTTATGTGCCATCAAGTCGGCCCCGACTCACTTGGGTTTCCAAGGTGGTATCACTACCTAGCAGGACTTAATTTGGGTGCCTATGATGGTTCCAACACCTCACCACACTGAATATACCTCTAGGGTTAAAAGATAAGCACCTTTCATACAATGTGGCACTCAAGTGAAGCCACCTGCCTCATCTGATCCCGAGAAGAACTAATAAGGAGAACTTTTGATTATAAGGGACTCAGTATTGTTTCCCTACTTCTCGTCTTTGTTCATCCTCTCCTCACCTGCCCCCCTTTTTTTCAAGTTAGAACACAACAAAACACTTTGATAGCAGAGTTTCACCAAATATCATTTAACATTTTTGAATTATTATGAAGGCATGTTAGGTTTTTGGCATACCTTAGAATGCTAACTTGCCACACCAATGACCCTCGTGGATACAGGAGAGGAGAAAACCAGTTAGGCTTGGGGAGAACAGCAAAACATTGCCATACTGGATTGCCCTTTTCAGCACTGCTCTGTGTATCTAAGGAGCCCTGGTAGCATAGTGCCTAAGGCACTTGACTGCTAACCAGAAGGCTGGCAGTTCAAATCCACCAGCCATTCCTTGAAAGGAAGGTTGGGCAATCTACTTCCACAATGATACTGCCTCAGAAACCCCAGGAGAGGTCACTATGAGTTGGGGCCGACTCAACGGCACAGAACAACAACAACAACTATGTATCTAGGGAGCTCTGGTGGTGTAGTGCCTAAGGCATTTAACTGCTAACCAGAAGGCTGGTGATTCAAACCCACTGACTACTCCTCAGAAGAAAGATTGGGCAATCTACCTCCGTAGTGATACTGCCTCGGAAACCCAAGAAGGGGTCACTATGAGTTGGATCCGACTCAACGGCAGTGAGTTTGGTTTTTTGGTCTATGTATCTAGATCCTGCTCATCCTTCAATGCCCAATTCAAATATAGTCTGCTCAATAAACTCTCTTTCATTCCTCCAAGTAATCACTCTAGTCTCGTGTTGTTGTTAAGTTCCTGTTAGGTGTCGTTGAGTTGGTTCCAACTCATAGCAACCCCATGTACAACACTGCCCAGTCCTGCATCATCTTCACAACTGTTACCATGCCCGTTGTTGCAGCCACTGTGTCAATCCGTCCTATTGAAAGTCTTCCTCTTTCTCACTGACCCTCTACTTTACCAAGCATGATATCCTTCTCCAGGGACTGGACCCTCCTAACAACACGATCTGAGTATGAGAGGTGAAGTCTCTTCTTCCTCACATCTGAGGAGCATTCTGGCTGTACTTCATCCAAGTCCTTACTCCAAGACCAGTAAAATAGGATTTATTTGTTCTCCAGGACCAAGATAGATTTATTTGTTCTTCTAATAGTCCATGGTATGTTAAATATTCTTTGCCAACACCATAATTCAAAGGCATAAATTCTTCTTCAGTCTTCCTTATCCATTGGCCAGCTTTCACATACATATGAGATGATTGAAAATACCATGGCTTGGGTAACATGCACCTTAGTCCTCAAACTGACATCTTTGTTATCAACCCTTTCAAGAGGTCTTTAGCAGCAGATTTGTCCAATGCAATTTTTGACCACTGCTTGACTTGACTGCTGCTTCTATGGGCATTGATCGTGGACCCAAGTAAAATGACATTCTTGACAACTTCAATCTTTTCTCCTCTTATCATGATATTGCTTACTAGTCCAGTTGTGAGGACTTTTGTTTTCTTTATGTTGAGGTGTAATCCATACTAAAGGCTGTAGCCTTTTATCTTAATCATTAAGTGTTTCAAGAATTCTTTGTTTTCAGCAAGCAAGGTTGTATCATCTGCATATTTCAGATTGTTAATCAGTCTTCCTCCATTTCTGATGTCAAGTTCTTCTTCATATAGTCCAGCTTCTTGGATTATTTACTCAGCACAAAAATTGGTGAAGTATGGTGAAAGGATACAACCCTGACACACATCTTTCCTGATTTTAAACCATGCAGTATCCCCTTGTTCTGTTCCAACCACTGCCTCTTGGTCTATGTTTCTCATGAACACAATTAAGTGTTCCGGAATTCTCATTCTTTTCATTGTTTTCAATAATTTGATATAATCTACATGCATGGTCATCAACTATCTTTGAGAGGGGTACCACTTTCTGTTTCTCTCTCAGGTCAAAATCTGAGGTGCAAGATATTTGGTTGCCATGCAGTGCATACACTGCCCTTGTTTCTAGTGGCCATGACTGAATGCTTTTGAACTGTTAGAAGCCCTGATAGACACAGAGACAAGGAAGCACAAACAGAAGGAAAATAGATGCCATGTGATGACTGCCAAGGTCTCAAGCAACACAGTGGCTAAGAAAGCTGACACAAGCATTTTTCCACAGAGCAGAAAGAGTGCCTCTATAGCTGATGGCCTAAATTCAAACTTCTAGCTTCCTAAACTGTGATAAAATAAATTTCTGTTCCTTAAAGCCACCCACTTGTGGTTTTTTCTGTCATAGCAGCACTAGGAAACTAAGACAGACCTCAAGGGCAGGCTGGGCAAAATTAAGTGGTACCTTACCCAATCTTTAAAAAAGTTACCTAAGCTCATTCTTGTAAAAAAAATAATGTGCAATTGATCCTTAATTTTTATATCATTTCATGTCTTTGATATTCTTTTGTTAGTTCCTAACATTTTTTACAGTCATAATGCAGCTATTATAGCCTTCAGTAGGGATTACACCACAACATAAAGAACACAAAAATCCTCACAACTGGACCAACAAGCAACATCAAGATAAACAGAGTAAAGTAAAAGGATTGCATTTTACTTGGATCCATGATCAATGCCCATGGAAACAGCAGTCAATAAATCAAACAACATATTGCACTGGGCAAATTTGCTGCAAGATAAACATCTTTAAAGTGTTAAAAAGCAAAGATGTCAGTTTGAGGGCTAAAGAGTGCCTGACCCAAACCATGGTATTTTCAATTGCCTCATATGTATGTGAAAGCTGGACAATGATTAAAGAAGACCAGAGAAGAATTTATGCCTTTGAATCATGGTGTTGGCAAAGAATATTTAATATACTATGGGCTGCCAGAAGAATAAACAAATCTGAATTGGAACAAGCACAACCAAAATTCTTCTTAGAAGCAAGGCTGGCAAGACTTCATCACATCTACTTTGAACATATTATCAGGGGACACTAGGACCTGGAGAAAGACATCATGCTTGGTAAAGCAGAGAGTCAGTGAAAATGAGGAAGACCCTAGATGAGATGGATTGACACAGCTGCTGCACAGTGGGCCCAAACATAACAATGATTGCAGGGGACAGCACAGGACCAGGCAGTGTTTCCTTCTGTTGTACATGGGTCACTATGAGGCGACTTAGTATATGTAAGTATGTACTCACTCAACAGCATGTACCAACAACAAATCAGGTATGTCCCATGTATATATCATCACTTTTCTTAGTCAATTGAAATCCCCAGAGTTTGAACCCAACACAAATACTGAAAAGTTTGCATTGGGTTGGCACCTCTAGATGTTATAAGTTATTAGAAGCTGAATGAATTCTAGATGGTCCTGAGAGGCAGTAGCAGAGGATAAATGCAAAAAGACTCCTCCTTCATCCGCACTCCTGCACAAGACCACTGCATTTCTCTTGAAAAAGACTACAAGCGTTCCCAAAATGCACAGGGTGGCTGGTCACTCTAGAGCCTTCTAGCTAAAACTTTGAGTAGAGCAGGCCTTGCCCTACATCCACATTAGGTTACCTTTGTTTACGTTAATAGAAAGAAAAGCCAGCCAGAGCCCAGGACCCCCCTGGCAGAACCCTGATTTCACACACATTTTCCCCAGATTCCTATTGGCTTGGCTGGAAACCACATATTAAAACCCACCAATCTTTCCACTTGAGTCTGATGAAAGCTTCAACAGAAACAGCTGCACTTCACATGTGGTTTCAGTTAGTATCTTATCCTGACTGTTTAACTCTAGCTGGCTGGGTTGCTTTTTTAATATTCACAATCCTCTTTTGTTTCACATTAAGAATATGTCTTTCATTACTCGCCAGAGCACAATGAAGCTGGTAGCACTTCATTTCTGAAATGTCTGGAATGATTGTTGGCATTGTGTGCAACTCAAGGAATACTCTATGGTAGGGATCACAGAAGCATAGGAAAGTGTTAAACAACCCTAACCCGAACACTGCTCGACCTATGCGCAACGTTTTCCTATTTAAAAAGTAGAGCCACACACTAACGGCTGGGAGTTAGTTTCTAAATCCCAGAGCTCATTTAGTCAAGCAACATGATAAGTTCATTGTTTTCGTCTTCCCTTCAGTGGTTCTCAAACCCATCCCATCCCTTCGCATGTAAGAAAGTTTAATCACTATGTGGTTAATTTCCCACACAGGCACACAATATGGGTAGGCACACACACACTTCATATCCATACCAGGCATAATTCACTTTCAAGTTCAGAGACAACAACACAACTCTGGTCTTCCTTGGCAAAACGCACATCAGGTCCCAGAGGTTCTGCCATAGCATTTCCTTCTTGCAGGATGTGACATCACCTAGGCTATCTCTACTATGTGATATCATACGTTATGCAACAAGCTTCAGGTGCTGGGAATATTCTGCAGGTTTCTGTTAACACTTGTCTCAAAAAGATTAAGACTGAAAAGACTTCAACAAACTTCTATTGCATTTATTAATCATTAAAGATATGGTTACATTTTTTTAACAGCTCTTGAATTGATCCCATATTTTAGTGCTGTATGTCATTCCTGACTTTTGTGAAATAATCATTGCTGACCATTTAGGAGTGTTTTCCACCACCCATCTGTCAGTGTGTTGTCATGTGGTGGCTTGCATGTTGCTGTGATGCTGGGCGCTATTCCATCCACATTTCAAACCTGTCACCTATAATGGACGGGTGTCAGAAGCTTGCAGACTAAGAAAGACTAGGAAGAAAGCCCTGGTGATCCACTTTCAAAAACTAACCCATAAAAACCCTAAAACCAGAATGCTGTTAGATAGATAGAGATAAGTATTGATTTGGGTGAAAAGAAGAGCAATGTACCAAATGTGAGTGACCAATATGGCACCATTGAGGATGAGAAAGACATAGAGAGGTACATGGGAGGGACAGACAGCAAATATGAACCCATTTGCACATACAGTACTGCGTTGTCAGTGAAGGCAAACATGGGTATATGGATGGATAGATGGGTGGACAGGCTAAACGACTAGGTATGTCTATGAAATGGGGAGTGTATCCAAGAACATATATAGGGTTGGCAGACAATGGTTCTATAAGTTTATATGAATGATCAGAATTCCCAGGTGTATAGTAGAGCTGGCAAGGGGCAAGGTTGTGGTCACTGCTTGATCACAGCCAGGTACCCAGAGGGACTGAGTAGTTGAACCTGAGGGCTTGGGACCATACTCGCAGGGGACATCAAGCTCAATTGGCATAAAATACTATACAAAACATTGTTTCACCTCCTACTTTGGCAAGTAGCGACTGGGATCTTAAAAGCTAGCAAGCTGCCATCTAGATGCAACAATGGGTCTCTCCTCGTCCAGAGCAAAGAAGAAAGAAG
>NW_006921589.1:9985783-10019611 GCF_000298275.1 Orycteropus afer afer
TGGGAGAAAGAGGGGCTGCTTATGCACAGGGAGACAGCTCAGGGGGCAGGAGAGTATGGAGGGATGGACACTGGGAAGTGGTAACTATGGGAAGGAAGTGGGAGAGGAACGGTTGCATTGTGGTAAACTGTGGTCAATGACATGAGACAAAGTATATGTGAACTGCTGTATAGAAAGTGAATTTGCTCTGTAAATCTTCACCCAACTCACAATTAAAAATAATAATAATAATAATAATAAAAACCTAAAACCCTATGGATCACAATAGAACATTGTCCAATATGGTCCTGGAAGGCACACCCCCAAGTGCAAGGTTGGAAGACATTCAAAATACACAGTGGCCTCACCAATGAACTCGGGCTTATCTACAGCTGTGAAGATGGGGCAGGACCATGCAGTGTTGTGTTCTGTTGTACACGAGGCTGCCATTAGTCAGAGATGATGGACGGCCACTGACAACAATGAGTGTTTGCATGGGCTGAGTGCTGTTCTGCATGTCATCTAACCTAAGCATCACAACCATCCTATGAGAGTACCATTATCATCCCTGTTCACAGAAGCTAAAGCACAGAAAAATGAAGCAACTTGTCAAAGATAGCACGTTTACCAAGCTACTGGGCCAGAGATGGCTAGTTAACTCCAAGGTCTGTTTTCCCATTCCTTTATAGTCATAGAACTTTAGAAACCAGAGTTGTGTTGATTACTATTGGCTCCCCAGAATAAAGAGCACATGGTAGGCAGAATTTTAATATGGCCCCTAAGGGTTTAACTCCGTGATAGACATGTCTTGTGTAGACCCCTCACAAGTAGATGGGACTTGCAAACAGTCCCTTGATTAGTTTACAACCTATTACAATAGGTGAAGGGATTTTACAAATATAATTAAGGTCTCAGATCAGCTCTCTTTTAGACAATCAAAAGGGAGATTATCCTGGGTGGGCCTCGTCTCATCAGGTGACCCCTTCAAATGGACTGGATCTTTCCTAAAGAGAGACATTAAAAGTCAGGGAGATTCTTCTGCTGGCCTTAAAGAAGCAGTGTTATTCTGTGGGAAGGGACATATGGCAGGAAATGCAGGCAGCCTGTTGCTGTTGTTAGGTGCCATTAAGTCTCTTTCAGTTCCTAGTAACCCCATGTGACAGAGTAGAATAGCCCCAGTAGGTTTTCTTGGCTGTAATCTTTATGGAATAGATCAACAAGTCTTTCTCCTACAGAGCAGCTGGGTAGGTTCTAACCACCAGCCTTTTGGTTAGCAGTCAAGTGCTTAACCACTGTGTCACCAGGACTCCTTAGGCAGCCTGTTGGAGCTAAGAATGGGCCCCAGCTAATAGCCAGCAAAAAAAAAAAAAAAAAATAGTGGGGCATCAGTCTTACAACCACAAGTAAGTAAATTCTGCCAACAACCAGTAAACTTGGAAGAGTACCACAAGTCTCCAGTGAGATGGCAGCCTGGCAAGACTGTGAGCAAAGGACCCAGCTACATATGCCTGGAGTCCTGACCCCCAAAAAGTGAGACAATAAATGTATATTGTTTTAAGCTACGAAGTTTGTGCTAATTTGTTATCCAGCAATAGAGAACTAATTAATACATTTCCCATACCCTTTGGCAGCTGGGTATTGCCATGGGACCGAGTTCTGGTGTCTCAGTTCTCTAGGGCTGCTATAACAGAAATACCACAAGTGGGTTGTTTTAATAAACAGAAATTTATATTCTCTCAGTGCAGGAGGCTGGAAATCTGAATTCAGAGTGTCAGCTCTAGTGGAAGGCTTTCTCCATCGACTCTGAAGGTGGTCCTGATCTCTTCTGAGCTTTTGCTCCTGAGCAATCTTCATGTGCCTTGCCATGTGTCTTCTCCCATCTCTGCTCACTCACTTGTCTAATCTCTTTTATATCTCAAAAATGATTGACTCAAGGTACATCCTACAGTGATCCTGTCTCATTAACATAACACAGACAACCCATTCCCTTTCTGTGGGATTATAACCACAAGAACAGAGGTTACAATTTACAACACATATTTTGTGGGGACACAATTCAATCCTTAACATTTGGTCAGTAGGATTTAGCTGAAGGATATAAGCAACATACCCTCCCTGTTTCCCCGTCTCTTCTCACTAGAGTGTGATGCACCAGATTAACAAGGTTGGTTTCCCTAGCCATGAATGTTGTGTTGAGGCATCTGGAACCAAAAGGATGAGAACCACACCCTGAGGATGGTGGTGCAACGAGATTAGAGGAATCTAGACCCCACTAAGGAAAGGACTGCCTCACCAGCTCTGAATAGCTTACACCCATGCTGTTATGTGAACATGAAATAAACTCTCATCTTGCTGAAGGCTCTAGTATAGTGCATTTGTGTTAAAGCAACTGAACGCATACCCTGTCTAACTCTGGCAGAGCTCAGACTGAATCCAGACAATATGATCCCAGAACCCATATGCTTAGCACTCACACTACCCTGCTTCCCTGGCATATATTACATCATCATAGAATTGGAACCATACACTGTTGAAGCTAGATGGGACTGTAATGGTTAAGTCAGTCAAGTTTGTTAAGAAGACAAGGAAGAAGTACTTAGATCTTAAGTGGTGGGGATTTATTACAAGGATACAAAGGAAAATGGCTATCACAGGAAGTTGCTTCATCAACTCTGTATCCAAATTTTGAGATTTACAGCAACCTCATGGACACCCAGTTCCTTCTTTCAGCTTGAAACCAAGTACTTTGAGGAGAAGATCATTTGATTTCATCAGCTTCCTGCTACTCAAATGAGCACCTTGATTAAGCATACTCCTCCCTCAAGCACCTCAGAGTCCCTGATGTCCTTGTGTCCAGCCTAGACATGGCTACTTGTGGCATCAGTACATCTGCTGGGTCCAATCAGTTGGCACCAGAATAACAAGGTTGGTGTCCCTAGCCATGCATACATGAGGTGCAGGAAAGGTGCATACATGAGGTGAGCTATGTAAATTGAAGGAGGTGATATGTGCTCATGGTTGCCATGCCAGTACTGGGACATGACTCATCTGACATTTTAGGGAGGATGATTCTAGAAAGAGAAGGAGACTTGCTCAAGTAGCTGTAGCCGATTAGTTTTCTGCTAACAAGGACTAGAGAGGCTAGCCTGCTTTCCTCCATCTAGGTGCCCTCTGCTTCTAGAAACATCCATGTTATTGTTGTTGTTATTTGCCATCGAGTCAACAGTGACTCATAGCAACCCCATGTGTACAGAGTAGAACTGCTCTATAGGGTTTTCAAGGCTGTGACGTTTTAGAAGCAGATCACCAGGTCTGCTTCCCGCAGCACCTCTGGGTGGGTTTGAACCAATCATCTAGTTAGTAGTCAAGCACCTAACCACTTGTGCCACCCAGGGAACTCCTAGAAACATCCATAGGCAACCTGAATTTAGATCTTATGATGTCTCCAGTACAGCACTTTGTCTTCTGTTTGTGATAATAGTTTTCAGATTCTTCTCATTTCCTGCAGAACACCATTTCAGAACTCAGTAGACGTGCATGGTGTCATATAACATGAAATGGAGAATTGAGGCAATTATCAGGTTAAAAAAAAAAAATCTTGCTTGAATATCTAAATAACTTTTTCCACTTTACATGTGTTGTTTTGATGTCAATTTGACCTTGATATATTTGCTTTTCACTAAAATTCAAAATAATCCTTCCAACACAGAAATCCCTCCTGTTATTTCACTTTCAGTAAGGAAGCTCCTTAGACCTAACTTAGATCTTTCTTGAGACAGCTTAAGTCCTTCTGTGCTATCCTCCAGGAGTGTAGAACAATCAGTGTGCAGGGAAAGGGGGCACCATCATAGTGAATAGGTACCCAGAGCTCAGTGTGGAAGTTTTCTGCTTCTCAGGACTATCCTGGTGATTGCCTTTTGAGACCACACATGGCTTATACTACCCTTCTTGTAGTTTAAGAAAAATAAAGGAATAACAGCATCAAGGGAAACCAGCAGCATTTTAAGACATTTCATTGTACTTGGTGCTTTCACCCATTTGCTGAGGGCAGGAGGAGGTATTGTATTATACGGGTCTCTGGAAATACTTAAAGTTCAGAAAGCCCTGCAAGCTCAATGCAAGCTTCTAGACAGAGTGGAGAAGGTGCAGAAGCAAAGCAGTGACCTTATCCCCTTCCATGTCACGTTGCAGAAAGAGTTTGCCCCTCCAGTCCAGCCCGCACCAGATCCTGCGCCTAGGAGGCTGTCCCACTCACAGGCTCAGAGGCTGCCACTCTATCTGGCTTCAGATTGAATTCTACCAATGGGCAGCAATGGAGGAAACCATACGGAGGAAGGGGAACAGTGCTGATCCCCCATCTCCTCCAATGCAGTGTCACCAGGAAGATTTCCACTCCTGACAGGTGGGTGTGACCATACAGCCCTGGCCATCTCTGAGCAGGGCAACCATACCTTCTCTCACACCAGCAGGCCTACAGATGATAACCAAGCACCCTGTGACTAACCCCAGGAACAGCACTAATCCTTATGGTTTTCCTACACCCTGCTTTGCCTCATCATAAAAAACCCTTTATTAAATCCTCCTCAATTTATCCTAATTTGAACATTCTGGGACTCTGACTGACATAGTATCCCCAGAATGAAGGAGCCGTTGCGAAAATCTGTGATATTCAAGTTTTTCCTTTGCCTCACCCTATATTAGTTTCCTGGGGCTGCCATAACAAAATGCCATTAACTCAGTGGCTTCAATGGAAGCTCTGGTGGCGCAGTACCTGAGGCACTTGACTGCTAACCAGAAGGCTGGTGGTTCAAACCCACCAGCCACTCCTTGGAAGGAAGATTGGGCAATCTACTTCCATGGTAATACTGCCTCAGGAACCCAAGGAGGGGTCGCTGTGAGTTGGACCTGACTCCATGGCAGTGTGTTGCATTGTGTTTTGAGTTAGGTGGCTTCAAACAACAGGAATTTTGTCCTCTCACAGTTTTGAAGACTAAAAGTTAGAAATCAAGGAGTCAACAGGGCCATGCTCCCTCTGATGACTCCAGGGAAGAATTCTCCTTTGCCTCTTCCTAGCTTCTGTTGGCTCCCAGAAATTCTTGGCATTTCTTGGCTTGTAGCTGCATCACTCCAAACTCTGCCTTCATCTTCACATGGCATTCTTCCCTATGTCTGTGTGTCCCATTTTCCATCTTCTGTAAGGATACCAGTCTTTGGATTTAGGGCCCACCAAAAACCTTATTTACAAGTAAGTTCCCATTCACAGGTTTCAGATGGACATGAATTTTGGGGGACAATATTTGATCCAGCAGAGACTCCAACCTCTCTTTCCAGCATCCACTCCCACTACGGGGATGGTGCGTACAAAATGCTCAGTCCTTCCTCCCCCTTGCTATCTACCCCACAGTTCCTTCCCAACACCACCTCTATTCATTCTCTCTGGAATGTCAGTATCCCACATCTCCCCATTCACATTACAGTTCTGGTGGCATAGTACCTAAGGCATTTGACTGCTAACCAGAAGGCTGGTGGTTCAAACCCACCAGCCACTCCTTGGAAGGAAGACTGGGCAATCTACTTCCATAGAGATACTGCCTCAGAAACTCAAGGAAGGGTTGCTATGAGTCGGAACTGACTCGACAGCAGTGAGTTTGGTTTTAAAAGTGATAAAATAATAGCCTGACAACTAAGTAATAGCTGAAGAACATTGTGCATTGTAACCCAGCTTATTTCTTTCTACCCCCTTACTTCTGTTCTGGAATCATCTATCCTCCAACCCTTCAGCCAGACAAGTTGTTTCAGCTCACTTTTTCTTGTTAATGTTGTTGGTTGGTTGGTTTAATCCAAGTGTCCCAAGTCTCGCCTCTCCACTGTAATCATGTTTACCAAAGTGCAAGGTAATTACTTGCCTAAGGCATTTGACTCCTAACCAGAAGGCTGGTGGTTCAAACCCACCAGCCACTCCTCGGAAGGAAGATGGGGCAATCTACTTCCATAGTGATACTGCCTCAGAAACCCAAGGAGGGATCACTATGAGTTGGGTCTGACTTGACAGCAATGTGTTGTTTAGTTGTATTGTTTTCACACCATTTGTTAAGAATATCGGAGCAGGCATGGCATTTTTGTTTTATTTTGTTATGTTTTGCTTTTAATTTTGTGAAGATTCTCCAAAGGATTTGTTTAAAAAATAAATAAACAAATAACACTGGGTAAATGAAGAATGATACAAGTTTCGATAAAAATCATGCTTAGCTTCTTTTTTGCTTCTGGATTTTCCTAGATTGTGTTAAAAATAGTAATATGTGTTTTTCAGTCTGCCATTGTGTTTACCACAGAAATAATGAAAAGCAATGAAAAGTGGAAATGAGCAATGTGACAAAGCCAATTCCCATGAGGTTTCTTCTAAAAGCTAAAAAGGAGCAAACAGAACCAGGTTATGGCAGCACCTACAATTAGCATAATCAGCATCAAGGAGGTGTCAGAATATCAGAATTAATGAGCCAGGGTCAGCAACCCAGGAAGTGGTCAGGTAGTCCAAGTACACACAAAGGGATTCACAATAGGAAACTCCTGGCCAGACAATGGATTCTGGAATTCTAAAGGAGGACAAGAGAAAGCCAGGCAATGAGCCAGGCAAAAGGCAATTTGTACGTAAATGTCTTCACACAGTTAATATTGGGTAATTGGGTTTTTGAAAACTAACACACATTCCTAATTTGGACTAGCCTGATGAAAGGTGGAGAAATTTACCTTTGATGATAAAAAAAAAAAGAAGAAGGAGGAGGAGGAGGAGGATAAGAAGAATCTCTTGCACCTCCTCCCGCTCACACTGACACCCCCACCTCCACCATGTCTGTGGAAGATTCCACCAAGCTCTGTCCTCAACAGAGGACTAATGTAAAATGTTGTTGTTATTGTTATGTGCCATCAAGTTGGCCCCAACTCATAGCGACCACTTCTTGGGTTTCTGAGGCAGTACCACTACAGAAGTAGATTGCCCAACCTTCCTTCCAAGGAGTGGCTTGTGGGTTTGAACCACCAGCCTTCTGGTTAGCAGTCAAGTGCCTTAGGCACTATGCTACCAGAGCTCCTAATGTAAGATGTAATAACTAATAATGACATAAGTCCAACAGTGCCTACTCTTCACTGCAAAGGAGGCTGACCCTGATCCATGAGGTTCTGGGTCCTGCATAGGTACATCTCAAACAAACATGCAAATTTTGTTTGCCTTTCCATACTACATCTGGGTTTATTTTCATATGAGAAGAATACTATGTGTTTCTTACCAGTTAAAGGACAATCTTTTCTGGGGCAGGGGACTATGCATTATTACCTTTAGGCTTCTCCATCCCTGGGATACCATCACACACGGCAATTGGAGGAGCACAGATTTAAAATATCAAGCCTTTCAAAGGTAGTTGCATTTCAGTAGAAGACCCCTGAGGCTGAAAAAAATCATAAGGTTCAAAGGAATCCATCTCTAATTGTGGAGTGACAGGCACTTGGGTTGATACTTCTGGACAGAGAATTTCGCCTGTCTGCTCCTCTCCATCTACTACAGTGATGTGGCCCCTGGGCTGACCCTGGTCCTAGACAATCTTTCTAAAAAATATGTCTATTTTCTTCTCTAAAGCTTGGGAGATGCTCAGGGAAAGGAAGAACCCTCTCCTAGACCTTTTCAATCTTCCCTGAGCCTCTCTGTAGCCTAGTACCAAGACCAAAGGTGGCATCTTAAAGAGACAGCAGGTACATCAGCAACTAACTCCATTTTAGTTTGAGGCCACATGCCTGTCTCACACTCAACATGGCCAAACAGCACAATCAACAAAGGCATTGGGGACCTGATCACCAAACTCATTTCTTCAAAGCACAGACCACCCTTTTGTATCTGGTCCAGCAGGCTTTGCTGGTTGGCAGGGCAGCCCTAATACCAACTTATCTGCCCCACATCCTTATCCCAGCATCCTCTTCCAGTCAGGAACATATACCCATCCATGCATCCATCCATTCACTCATCTCCCCATTTTCTCCATCTAAGGGATGGTTAAAAGGGGGGAGGGGTTGTATGTGGATGAGCCCAGAATTTTTAGCTTAAACTTGGAGAAGAAGTGATGATACAATAAATAGACACCCTTACTTCCCCAACCGGGGGGTGTGGGAAACTTTCCTTTAGGGCTGATTAATAGCAAATAGATGAACAAAGGCTCCCACGCCACCCACATGTTCCTCTATAAACAATGGGCAGGAATAGGGACATCCGCCCAGTGCTTGGCAGCAGAAACCTAACAAATATTTATGATCAGTACAAGTAGGAACTCAATCAATCAATGATGACTTCATAAAAGCTTAATCCTAACCATTAGGGTCCTCTCCCAGGGTCTCTCCAAAACTGTCACAGGATCATCTATTGGGTCTCCCACAGTCGGCCTGGGACAACATGCTGCATCCAATAATAATGAAGCCCTAATTCAGGTCCCTCTTGGAGAGAAGGGGCCACCAGGATGGCTGCTCCCTGACCTATGTGGTCACATCCTAAACCTTGTCAGCCCTATTCCTCTGTGATGTTTTCTACCACCACATGACCATTGGCTCCAGAACTGACTCTTTAAAAGTTCTATCCCAGGGGACCTGGGATTGGAACTTTGGGTTTCGCTCCACATGAGGTACACCCACTCAGTCATTGGCTTAGCTTGGGTTTGTTTGTTGGTTTAGGGGTTTGATGTTCAGAGCATTCATTTGTGACATGCAAACATTGAGGTAGAATTTTTATAACTCTGTCTTGGCTCTGCTGTTGTTTCTAGTTGGCTAGGACTCATGTGACCCCACGTGAAAGAGAATGAAACATTGCCTGGTCCTGTGCCATCTTCACAATCACTGCAATGCTTGAGCCCATTCTTGTGGCTGCTGTGTATTTTGAGCGCCTTCCAACCTAGGGGGTTCATCTTCCAGCTCTACACTAACCATGCAGAGGGTTTTCATTGGCTAATTTTCAGAATTAGATATGCAATCCTTTCTTCCTAGTCTGTCTTAGGGTCCTCTCCCAGGGTGTCTCCAGTCCTGGAAACTCCACTGAAACCTGTCCACCATGGGTGACCCTGCTGGTATTTGAATTACCAGTGGCATAGCTTCCAGCATCATAGGAACATAAAACCCACCACAGTATGACAGATAGGTGGTGGCTTTACCACAGAAACTCCCTAATTTGAAATAACCTTGAGATCTTCATCATCTGATAAGCCCTTCTTTAACTGAACCATAGAGAGAGCCATACCTGCCATGTTCACAGCTGCACAGTATAAGGCTTATAGTAGGTGGTCAGTAAATATTTTTTTCTTCAACATCTGTCTAGATGGCAGTCAAGTCCTCTGGACTCAGGCACCAACTAGCAGGTTCTTCCTTCATTAATTAACTCAAAACACTCTCAATCACAAATGATCTTTCATCATCTTAGTGAAATGCCACTTTCACTTTCCCCCATCTTCCTCTCCTAATCAATACACATCACTGGCATTCTCTCGCCTTACCATACAACACTTTTCTATGCTGACCTGAAAAGCTGTCATGGTAGAACTCCAAATTTTCCATTGTGCCAGAGGATGAAAACTGTGAAAAGCCCACACATCTCAGTACAACCCACACTTGAGTATGGGCATACTTTGTTTTACTGTCCTTCACTTTACTGTGTCTTGCAGATCCTATGTTTTTTACAAATTGAAGGTTTATAGCAACCCTCAGTCAAGCAAGTCTATTGGCACCATTTTTCCAACAGCATGTGCCCCTTTGTGCCCCTGTGTCGCCTTTTGTAATTCTTGTAATATTTCAAACTTTTTCCATAATGCTTCTGCACACTTAATAGACTACAGCATAGTGTAAACATAGCTTCTATATTCACTGAGAAAACAAAAAATCCGTGTGACTTGCTTTATTGCAATATTCGCTTTATTGAGGTGGTCTGGAAGCGAACCACAATATCTCTGAGGTATGCCTGTATTGTACTCTTCCCAGATACAGGGTAAACTGAAGGTCTTTCACACCTAAAGAAGGGAGTTGCCTACAAATCCACAAATCTTCCCTCCTTCTGAAGTGTGATCACTTGTCTCCAAAGATGCCACTACTGACTGCTGTGGAGTCTACCCCAACTCATAGCTGCCCCACACGCATCAGAGTAGAGCTGTGCTCCACAGGACGTCCAGTGGCTGGATTTTCAGCAGTGGATCACCAGGCCTTTCTTTCAAGCCCCTCTGCGTGGACTCGAACCTCCAACCTTTCTGTTTGCCGCCGACCATATTAACCATTTGCATCACCCAGAGACCCCTGTCTCCAAAGATAGCCACCATCAATTCCTTCTCCTCCCAGCAAGAAGTGAAGTCTATACCTCCAACTCCTTCATTCTGGGCATCTCTGACCAATAGAACAATGTGGAAGCAACACAGGGCCACTTCTGTCCATAGCCTTTAATAGGACTGAAGTTTCTGCATTTTCCTTCTTGCAGCCCTGAGCCACCTTATAAGAAACCCAGGTGATATGATGCTGGAGAGAGAAGATGTGCAGGGGCATTACTAAGGGTCCAGATATGTGAGTGAAAGAAAACATCTCAGATGATCCAGTCCCTGTCCATTCAAGTCATCCCACTTGAGGCCCCAAACGTCTGGAACAGAGACAAGCTGACCCTGCTATGCCCTGTCCAAATTTCTGACCCCCAGAAACATGACAAAGTTTGAAGACAGTTTGTTACCAACCAATGGGTAACTAGAACACCAAGAAAGGATCTATGTCAATGAGAGGTTTCAATTTCTGGGTTAGGAATTGCATTTGTATGCAAGTAACAAAGAGGAAAACACTGGCTTAAATATAGTGTGATTTTATTTTCTCTCAAATAACAAGAAAGTAAGACCTCCTTGCGTTCCTTTGGCAGCTTGGAGGCCAGGTCTCTGTAATGCTCTTGGTTTTTCCCTCATGCATTTAGGATGGCTTTTCAGCATCCACCACTATCAGTGCTCCAGGCATCGATAAGGAAAAAGAGTACTCCCTTCACTAGAAGAGCAAAACTTGCCTAGAGAAGTTCTGTATATATCTCATTGTCAGAACTATATTGCCTGGCCATCCCATACAAAGAAGATAGTTTTAACTGGGTTATTGCCACCCTGGACAAAACTGGAATTTGGTTAGTAAGAAAAAGGGGAAAAATGATATTGGAGAGGCAACCAGCTGTCTATGACATTCTCAGTAAGGAAATCAATTACATTGGGCTAAGTCTAGAAGCAGGGCAGCCTTCTGAGTCAACCTAGTGGTGTTATCAAAGACCCAGGAATTTCCCATCTCTCCACTCTGTTCTACACAGAACTGGCTTCCTCCCAAGGCCACCCCCCTCCACTTTGTGCCCAGCTGCCAATAGCAATCAGGCTACAAGCCTCCTCTTCACATCCAGGAGAGGAGGCTGACTTCCTGTGCGTCTTAGGCTAGGTTCCTTAGAGGAGTAAAACCAGGGAAGCATATATATAAATATAGAGGGTTTTACTCCAAGGAAATGGCTCACACAATTGTGGGAGCTGGAAAGCCTCAAATCTGTTGGTCAAGTAGCAGGCTTCTGCTGGCTAACAAGGTTGTGGACACTGGAGAATCCAAATTCTGCATGCCAGGCAAAAGGGTAGAGACTTCTTCAGGCTTACTTTCCAAGAACCAGAAGTCAGGTGACTGGAGAGAGAGAATGATCTTGCCAGAACATCCATTTATATGGTGGAGGCAGGCCACACCCCCAAAGAAACTCCTTTTTCAACTGATTGGCCGATCGCATCATAGCACATCATGAAGATGATTACATTATATTATATCAGCATTTGATTGCTAACTAGAAGACTGGCAGTTCAAACCCACCAACCACTCTTTGGAAGGAAGACTGGGCAATCTACTTCGGTAAAGATTTACAACCTGGGAAACCCAGTGGGGGTTGCTATGAGTCAGAATCAACTCAATGGCAGTGAGTTTTTTGTTTTGTTTTCTTGTTGTTTTGTTTTTATATCATGGAAGATCAACCACTCCAGTATCTGCTGAACCACTGAGAATCATAGCCTAGCCAAGATGACACATAGCATTAGCCTGCAACTCTCTTAAGAGACATTTAACTCTGCTTGATACATACTGAATACCTTACCCTATTCCTGAACCAGGAGGCCCTGAGTGGAGCAAACAGTTAAGGCACTCAGCTGTTAACTGAAAGGTTGGCAGTTCAACTTCATTCAGAGGCACCTCGGAAAAAAGGCCTGTCAATCTACTTTTGAAATATCAGTCACCGAAAACCGTATGGAGCACAGTTTTACCCTGATACACATAAGGTCACCGGGGGTTGGAATCAATTTAATAGCAACTTTTTTTTTCCCAAGTCAAAAGTGAATAATGGCATTACCCAGACTTATTGCCAACAGGGGCTTTTCTTTACAATATTTGGGTAGGCTAGTAGGGAGAGCTTTACAGTCAGACCATCTGGGTGTTATACCCAGTCCTATCACTTTGCTAGCTGCTTGCCTTGAGCAAGATACTGATCATTTCTAAGCCTCAATAGTATCTACTGCATAGGCTCAATGTACCAAAAAAGGAAGACAACACATAGCACTGACCACGGTGCCTGGAAACCAGTAAGCATTAAACAGATGTCAGAGATTATGATTAGGCAGAACAGTTTCACACAAGGCCCCATGTGAATTTTGCAAACACAAAAATAGATGTAAATCAGCGATGCATAACCTCTCCCTTCTCCTCTCTTTGCCATTTTAATGATCTCAGCTCTTACATCCTGGAAGACCTAAGATACTTGTTTGTACAAACCCCTCTTCAGAAATGACCATTCCAGCCCTCATCCCTACAGGTGAGACTGAAATTCATAGCTGTTCTACTGATATGTGGACTTATCTGAAAAGATATCTGGAAATTTACTACTAAACAATGCATTAAAGAATCCTGTAATTAATCCAATCCAGTCATCATCATATCTCTACAAAACATATCATTAAACAGCTGAAACACTGCTTTCTGTTTTGTTTTGTTTTGTTTTTCATTTCAAGAAGGATTTAATTACCTAATAACCAAATCAGATTATCTATGTGGTAACCCCCTCAATTGTACAATAGTTAAAGTATAATTATCCCAAAAAGTAAAGCTACAGTATTTTTTCTTTTTAGTTTCACTCAACAGTATTGACAGAGCACAAAAATATTCTGTAATAGAAAAATAATTGCTAATAGTTTTTATTAACAATAACAGGTGGTATTACTATAATTTCCCAAGTGCAGGACCAAACTAAATGCTTGATAACATTATGAGAGAGTTACTATTATTATGCCCATTCTACAGATGAGACAACTGAGGATCTAAGAGGTTACATTAGTTATGACCAGAATTCCTAAGTAGCAGAATCAAGGTTCAAAAATTCAGTCTTACTCCAGGGCACAAGCTCTTGAATATCAAGTGCAGCAGTATACCATATCACCTTCTCAGAGTGGTCTTCAGCATTACACAGACCCTGAAATTTTATATTAGATAGAAACATGACAGATGCAGAAATCAAAGATTTTGGAGTCAGACAAATCTGAATTTGGATTCACTCTGTCATTTAGTCTTTGTTAGTTATGTGACCTCAATCAAGTTGAATAAACTATGAGCCTCAGTTTCCCTGTCCGTAGGCTGAGAACAAAGCAAGTGCACTGTGCATGAGCGCTTAGTCTGACTGACCCTCAATAAGCATCATCTCCCCTTTCCCTTGTTTCCTTTCTTCTTCCTGCCTAATCTTTATACTCTTCTTAGAGGAAAATCAATAATTAAAGCGAGAGTTGTGACCAGTTCAGACCTTGGTCAGATTCTAAGAACACATAGTCAGTACTGAAAAATTTGTTGAATTTATAAAATAATTTAAACATTTGTTGAATTAATGAAAATTTATTGAATTTGTTGAATTAATAAACAGTACATACTAATACAAGTTAGTACATTTTTCTCTAAGCAATGCCTTACTAGGAATTCTCATTTTAGTTATTTAAAAATTGCACGCAGCATCAGACTTTAGTCCTATCCAGTATCTGTAGTTGCCCCTAGCTCAGGGTCACACTGGTCCCAAGGCCAGCTCAGTCCCTTCCTAACTGTACTTGTGGGACTAGAACAAGGAAGGAGTCCTCCTAGGAGGTCAGTAGCCCAAGAGGGAGATAAGAATGGGAGGTGCAATCACCCAACTCAGAAACAAACCAACTAAAGAACAATTGTCACTTGTCTGAGCCATCCAAAACACCAAATCAAACTCACTGCCATCCAGTAGGTCCCAACTCAAGGCAACCCCTCCTTGGGTTTCCAAAGCAATATCTTTATGGAAGTAGATTATCCAATCTTCCTTTTGAGGAGTGACTGGTGGTGGGTTTGAACTCCCAGCCTTCTGGTTAGTAGTCAAATGCCTTAGGCACTACACCACTCTGAACACCTTTTTATATTTGGAGAATTCCCTACCTTATGAGTTCCAACCTCCCTGTAGGAGTCATATACTTTCTGAGTTAGATTGTTAGCAAAATGGCAACAACAGTTCTCTTAACCCTGTTTGCTCATCCCTTTGCAACATGACTTTGCTATTCTTCTATCTGGAAATCCCTTGAGTCTGGGCAAGGAGCCCTGGTGGCACAGTGGTTAAAGCATTTAGCTGCTAACCAAAAGTTCAGCAGTTCAAACCCACCAGCCACTCCACAGGAGCAAGATGTGGCAGTCTGCTTCCATAAAGATTTACAACCTTGGAAGTGCTATGGGGAAGTTCTGCTCTGTCCTATAGAGTCATTATGAGTCAGAATTGACTCAACAGCAGTGAGTTTGGCTGAGTCTGGGCAGAAGCGAAATTTTGAAACATTGGAGACTAAGACTAAAGAGACATTGTGACTTCCATTATCTCCCTCTTGGAACCTGATGCCACCATGTAAGGAGCCTAGATTATTCTACTGGAGAAAGTAAGACCATGTGGATGAGAGGTTCAACCAACAGGAGCAACCACTAGTCATGTAAATGGATGTACACCATCCATTCCCAGTTGAGTAACCAGATGATGTTAGAATTCCAACACATATTTTAGGGAGACATATTTTAATCCATAATAGGAGATGACCCCCAGAGTCAAAAGTGAGAGAGAGGGGAAAGTAAGAAAAAGAGGGAGGAAAAGTCAATTAAGTATGAGTAAATGGCCCTCAGTTCTACCAGGGATTCACTGAGGAACCATGTTAAATGTGATTCTGAACTCATTCTCCAAAGGATGTATCTGAGGTATCTGTCATCAGGTGTGCAACCTCTATTCGCTGAGGTTTGCATATGGCCCCATTGACTCCAACACACTTAAAGTCTGCCCTATGTGAGAGCTGAGCAAGCTCTGTGCTGTCAGGAAAAGCCATGGGTCAGAAAGAGGATAAACAATGGGCACGGGGTGAGATGGAATCCATGTACAGGGGAATTGATCCCTACAGCAACAGCTGAAATCAGAAGTGGTACAAGAGGATGTAGCATAGCTACCTAACATCCACCCCTGTGCTGGTAAACATTTAGCAACTGGCTCTCCAAAGAAAGGATGAGGCAAGTGGATCAGAATTGTACTCTTTGCCAGTATCCATGGTGTCAATGTTGCCACCATGATTGATGTCTACCTACCAACCTGGCATCATCCAGCTCACTAAATTTAGCAGTCCACTCTCAGGAGCCAATGTAAGCTGGCCCCAGCCCATCATTGCTTAAAATCTTTTAATAACTTCCTTTTCTGCTTTAGCTAACTTAATGTTTTTGACTGAAAATCCTGACCAACTAAAATCAACCACAAGAAGAAAGATTATACAGGTTGGGAGTAGGGAACTAGGCAAAGACCATCATTCTGGCATCACAGGTATACCTTCCTGCCCCTTTTCTCTGAGCAAAACTATGCTAGCCTTCCCCACATGTCAGGGCATGTTCCTAATCCCCCAACCAGGAAGTGGAGAATACCCAGAGATATCATCTGCAAATGAGGCAAGAAATTTAAGGGAAGACGTTAACAGAAACCCTTCCAATGACAAACAATTTTCAATGTCAGGAAATTCTTCTTTCCCTGAAAACCAAATCCCTTGTGTAGCAGTTTAAGTGTTTTTCCACCAGTTTTATTCTTAGTGGAGACAGAACAATTATCCATAACCTTCTGTAGAGTAACCTTTCAGATACTTGAAGGCTTTTCTTCTCCAGAGGAAATAGTCCAAGTTAGGTTGGCCTTTTGTCAGAAATTCAATTTTCTGATGCTTTAACCTTCTCTGGGGCTTTCTTTCTAACCTTGTCCACATCCTACATGTCCTTATTAGCTGTAGAACCCAGACCTTGGTCCAGGCTTCTTGCTGAGTTTTGACTGCAAGGGGAAAAAAAAAAAAAAAAAAACAAGGAAAGAGGATCTCTTGGAGCCTATGCATCTCGTGTTTATTCCTAGATCCCTCCACCCCAGATTCCCTTTCCATTCCAGCAAATAAGCAAAAGAAGGCAAGAAGGCAGTTGTGGGAACAGAACAGTCATCTTTCTGATTGTGACAGTCTCTCTTTCACAGATGCAGCAGGACTACTGGGCAGGAATGACAACCAGAGGCTCCTTTCTGGTACCTTCCTGATAGAAGTCCTTGCTTTCATGGCCTGCTCTACCACCTCTATGGCTCACCCCAAATCCTTGACCGGTTCCATCAAACTCAGTCAATTCCGACTCACGGTAACATCTTGTGTGTTGGAGCCAAACTGTGCTCTGCAGAGTGTTCAGTGGCTCATTTTTCAGAAGCAGGTCACCAGGCCTTTCTTCCAAGCCATCTCTCCATCCACTCTGACCTCCAACCTTTAAGTCAGCAGCTGAGCACATTAACAATTCGCATTACTCAGGAACTCCATCCCAAATCCTACTTGCAACAACCTGAATGCACTTTTCAGGAACACTTTTCAAGTTCCAAAAGACACATCCAAGTGAAAAGAATACACTAGGTCTTACAAGGAATATTAAAAAATAAATACCCTAAGACATATCTATCTCTATCTCACTAATTCATGGAAGGCCAAATTCAGGCCCTCAATGGATCCATGAAAATAATGATTTAAAATGATGGTGCCAGATAGAAATATAACTGAGTCATAAATTTTTTTTTGCCATATTTTACATTTTCTAGTAGCCATATTTTTTAGAAAGAGAAATTGGTAAAATTAATTTTAATAATATATTTTATTTTACCCAATATATTAAAAATATTACTTCAACATATACTAAATACTTTGAAATCACTAATGAGTGAGATATCACACATTCTCTTTATCTATCTATATCAATCTACTTCCGTAGTGACACTGCCTCGGAAACCCAAGGAGGGGTCGCTATGAGTCGGGGTCGACTGGATGGTACATAACAATGTATTTACACCCACAGCATATCTTCATTCAGACTAGCCATGTTTCAAGTGCTAGTGGTCAGATGTTACTAGTTGCCTTGGAGTCAATTTCAGCTCATGATGATCTCGTGTGTCATGTGTGCAGAGGAGAAGTGCTCCGAGGAATTTTCAAGGCTGTGACCTTTCAGAAGCAGATTGGGAGTCCTTTCATCCAAAGTACCTCCTGGTTCAAACCACCAACCACTAGTTTTGACTAGTAGTGCAGCACTTGATGAGGCCTGTCACCCAGGGACTCCTATGGGCCAGGTGGCACAGGTTTAAGTTGTCGATTCCCAAAGTGTGATCTCCTGAGCAGGAAGCATCAGCATCACCTGGTAACTTGTTAGAAATGCCAATTGTCAGGCTCCACCCAGACCTACTGACTCAGTTGCTCGGGGTGCCCCCAAGTCTGTGTGTTAACAAGCCCTTCTGGTCCAGGCTTAAGTTTAAGAACCATTGTCTGCCTGCTGCCAAATTTGCATAATCTGCTTTGACTTCGTGCTATCTCCAATGTCTAGTAGGGGTTAGGAATCTTTAAGAAACTAACTCTTTCTATTTTCCTGTTGTTAGGAAGCCTAAAATAGCAGATTTGGTTCCCACAAGATATGTGCTTGATTTTGATTTTTGTGCCAACTAAATGAGTTTTCCACTGGTTTGCTCCTCTTTTTCCAAGGATCCATTTTATTCCTTTGGCTTCTTGGACTTTTACACTAACTACAACCACATTTACTTTTCCAGGTCATATGTTGTTGTTGTTGTGTGCCGTCCAGTCAGCCCTGACTCATAGCGACCCCTCCTTGGGTTTCCAAGGCGGTATCACTATAGAAGTAGATTGCCCAACCTTCCTTCCAAGGAGTGGCTGGTGGATTTGAACCGCCAGCCTTCTGGTTAGCAGTCAAATGCCTTAGGCACTATGCTACCAGAGCTTCTTTCCAGGTCATATGTATCTAGAAATTTAGCAGCTGAAAATATAGGACACCTAGTTAAATTGGCTAAGACACTTGCCTGCTAACCAGACGGCTGGCGGTTCAAACCCACCAGCCACTCCTCGGAAGGAAGGTTCGGCAATCCTACTTCCGTAGTGATACTGCCTCGGAAACCCAAGGAGGGGTCGCTATGAATTGGGGCCGACTCGACGGCACATAACAACAACAACAACAACAGTTAAATTGGTGTTTCAGATAAATAACATAATAATGTTTGGGCATCACTATGTCACATGCAATGTTTCCCCAAAATCACATATGACATACTTATACTAAACAACACTTGGCAAGTATTGCATGAAACAAGGAGCCCTGGTTGCATAACAGTTACATGCTTGGCTGCTAACTGAAAGGTTGGCAGTTCAAACCCACTCAGCAGCTCTACGAGAAAGATCTGGCAATCTGCTCCCATAAAAATCATAGCCTAGAAAACCATATAGGGCAATTCTACCCTGTAACAGGAGGCGGCTATAAGCCAAAAATCAACTCGACAGCACCCAACAACATTGTATGGGACATGCTTATACTAAAACATTACTTATTGCTTATCTGAAATTCAAATTCAGCTGGGAATCTTGTATTTTATCTATTTCTAGCCCCCTATACTCCCCTATCTCCAAATCTCACCAGGGGCCAGACCATGAGGGTCTCCAGGGCAAACTGGGTGGGATCTGCAGGGAAGAGCACCAGCTCTAAGAACTGCAAGCTTGTGGCTTCATCCCCCAACAACTTGACTTGACAAAATAATTCTGCATAACAGCAGCTGCCCAAATGTATTCTTGGACTTTCCTAGGATGGGTCCTCAGGCTTCTTCTGAATACCAGCTGCCTCTCAGGATCAAGCTCTCATTTAAAAAAAAAAAAAAAAAGCAAATCAAACAAAGAGAACACTGTCAGTCAATCAGAGCAGCACAAATGCACCCACTTAGCTCACAGCTCAAATTGGGCCTCCAGATTTGTGCTATTGAAAAGGAAATTGGCCTCACTTGCTTCGACACAACCCCAAAGTGGGGAAATTAATACAGAAGATGCCAAGTCATAATGAAAGCTGGCAATGGCAGTGGGCTGTGTGGCATCATCCAACTACAGCAAACATAGACACTGCCCAGAGGGAGAAGCGAGTCTGGACGCTGAGAAAAATTAGGGCCCCACAGAGTCATTAGCCACTCCTTGGAAGGAAGGTTGGGCAATCTACTTCCGTAGTGACACTGCCTCGGAAACCCAAGGAGGGGTCGCTATGAGTCGGGGTCGACTGGATGGTACATAACAATAACAACAACAACAACAGCAGAGTCATTATCAATGGAGGGAGGAAGTTTGTTAGGATGTTGCAAAAATTGGAGCATTTGATACATGCAAACACCTCAACACATGCACAAGACCACTACCCCACATAACTTCAAAATAAATATTCTTGACACACACTAGACTACGAGCTCCTCCAGAGGAAACCTGGTAATGCAATGGTTAAGTGCTTGGCTGCTGACCAAAAGGTCAATGATTCAAAGCTACCAGAGGTTCCAGAGGAGAAAGACCTGGTAACATGCCACCATAAATATTTCAGCCTGAAAACCCCACGGGGGTAGTTCTGTCCTGTCCGACAAGATCACTATGAGTTGGAATTGACTGATGGCACACAACAACATGTGCTCCTCCGAGGGACAACTGAAAAAACAAACCTGCCACTGTCGAGTGTAGTTCGACTTATAGCCACCCTATTGGACGGAACAGATCTGCGCCATAGGATTTCTAAGGCTGTAAATCTTTACAGACTCATCTTTCTACTGTGGAGCAGCAGGGGGGTTCGTACTGCTGACCTTTTGGCTCACAGCCAATCACTTTAAGCACTGCACCTCTTAGAGTTCCAGGGCTCCTCTTCTAGCTCCTCTGAAGCCAGATTTTGGCTATGTTGTCACCTGGTCTCTGAACCCACCACCTACCAGCAAGCGCACATGACTCAGGAATGAGCTCCTGATTGCCAGGAGAGCATCCCTGTCTCCCCCACTGCCTTGGTTCTTCTCCCTCCTCAGGCCTGAAGACTCTAGGAGGCTCAGCTACCCTTCCAGAACTGAGCCAGGAAAAGCTCCCGAAAGGCCTCAACCTTACCTGGTAAACCAACAGTGTTGGATTACCCAATAAGCAAGGTAAGCATGGGCTTACTTGTGCCTACTTAATCTGTAGTGAACAATTTCACACTTTTTCACCACATCAAAAATTTTGCTTCTAGGTATGGCTGACGCCTGTCTCTCTCCAAACCCTAAAGCACCTTGCTACAGTATCAAAGCCTCTTTTCAAATTGAAAATCCCTGACAGAGACTGAAGGAGCTCTGGTGGCACAGTAGTTAAAGTGCTGGCTACTAACCAGAAGATTGGTGGTTTGAACCCACCAGCTGCTCCGTGGAAGAAAAATGTGGCAGTTTGCTTCCATAAACATTGATAGCCTTGGAAATGCTGTAGGACAGTTCTACTCTGTCTTGTAGGGTCTTTATGCATCAGAATGAACTCAATAGCAGTAAATTTGGGTTGCACAGGGACAGAGTACCCAGTAAACAAAGTAAGCATGGGCTCACTTGTGCTTACTTACTAATCTGTAGTGAACAGTTTCACGTTTTGAAACCACATCTTTGATGAAACCCACATGAAATCATTCACTGTAGGTTAGAAAGTAAGCACAAATTTGGTCATGCTGACCTTGCTTATTGTGTAATCTGACCTTGTAAGCAAGTATGACATGAAGACACTGTGGGGGAGAGAAAACCTGGAGCAGCAATGAGGGAAGTAGGGAGAAGAGGAAAGAGAACGAGAAAGAAAAGGGACTCACCCGAGAGAAATTCCACATGAACTGGCATGCCATGTGACGGGGAAGCAAAGGAAGTGGTGAACCCCACTCTCTGGACTCCATGTGGGTTCAGAATTACATAACCTGGTTTTATTCCTTCCTACAATCTCTTCCACACTTATGGAAGCATAATATACAAATGAATGTAAAGGGTTATGAACCCTGAGTTTTTGAGTTCACCATTCCATCTTGAAGTTATCTTTAAGGTGAATGGTGGGAATTTTGATCTCAAATAAGATAAAAATTATTATATTTGGTTATTCTGCCAAAGGCAGAACAACTGATTTGATTTTTAAAAGAAAACTAGAGTGTTGCACAAATAAGGGTTAAGTAGCAATTGAATGGAAATGAGCTTATACCATATGTTGCTTCATTTCAAGAGGTCAACAGAAAATAATATAAACATATATAATTGATATGGGTCTCATATAGATGATCTCACAGGAAGGAAGAACACTTATTTTTATAAGTAGAGGATACTCTGAGCCAGTAATCTAAAGACAATTCCTCTTAGGGAGAAAACTTTTATTTTGGCTAGTAAAACACATTAAAATATATTCTTTTGAAAAATGAAGACTCCTGAAAAAACATTTAGGTAAAGAGGAGGTAAGTTATTCACCTAGGAGAGTAACAGGAATCTGGAGGCTTATTGGTGGCCACTTATTGGCAACTGAAGGATGAGATCTGGGGAAGCTAAAAAGAGAAAAAGGTAGAGAAAGTGAATGGGCCCAAGTTCAATAAGGGAGTCTGCGGAGTTAAGGAGGAAAGCTAGAGAGAAACTCCTATCATGAAATGGGTTAAGACATTTTGAGAGAAGGATGTGTAACACTCAATAAAACGTTGTCTGTAGTTCTGTAATATTATCCCCGAATTTTAGTAGCATCTGTTATATGCAAGAGCCTGTGTTGGAGGAAATTCATGAAAAATAAATGGGGCTGCATGTTACAGTCATGATGAGGAAAGGCAGAAAATACATGCACATATAGGAGGAAAGACATGCATGAGAGTCGGAATTTCATCAGGAACAGGAAATCAGAGCGAGGCAACCACAAGAACATAACTCCTCTAGGAATCTGCAAAACTACTTATTTAGAGCTCCAGACCTCAGCAGAACCTGTAATGTAGGCTTGGACCAGTGTTTTATATTCTAGAGAAAGCAAACCCCTGAAACTAGAGATATATGAGTCATACTTCAAGAACTGAAGCCACTAAATATTGAAAGAAAGGAGAGAGGGAGTTGGGAAGGGAAGGGAGGGGGGTGGGAAGGACCAAGGAAAAGAAAAAGTGAGGAGTCAAACGGCTGAAATTCTATCTTGCATCAGTTTAGTCCTGAAGGATGCACACAATTTAGACACCAAGGATCAGACATGTCATATTGGTATTTATAAAGCGGCAGAATAAACGTAAAATAAAGCAGGTGAAATAAATACAAAAGAACTTTGTTAATCATAGCATACAGAGGCAGTATATTTTAAACAAGTTAAGAAGAAGGTTTTCAAGTCAGACTATCTAGGTTCAATTCCCAACCCCACCATTTACTAACCTAGTAATTTGGGGAGATTTATCTAGCCCTTTCTGAGCAGTTTACTCACTTGTAAAAGGAGAATAATAATAATATTGCTTTCCTTAGATAGTGGTTGTACAGAATAACTGAGATGATAATATCTACCTGATAAAGCCCCATTTCTGGCAACAACAAACTGGGTTGTTTCCCACCAATATTCCCAATTAGATTAATAAGAAAAGCTGGAAAAAAATTATTGATTGTTGGTGTTTGTTTTGTTTTTCAATCTATTTGAAGGCATTGGAGAGTTACCAAGACAGTGAGAATCTGAGAGGCCAAGATCTGGAAAAGGAAAGAAATGAAGACAGGCTGTCCCAGCAGTTAGGGTCAGTTTTCCACCTTGAGGTAATTGTCAGTTCTGAAAGTGAAAGTGGTTGATAGGCTGAGAAGCTAAGCAGAGCTATCCAGGGTCTCATGGGATTGGAGGATCAAAGTTTGACTTCAAGGTCCACCAAGGTAGAGGGACTATGGTAAACACAAAGGATGAGTTAGAAAAAAGACAGTCTTTATGAAGAATGAAGTACAAATTAGCTCAATCTCTGATTAGATTAAGTTAGGTTGATTAGATTAAGTTAGTCTGCCTTTAGGTTAAAAGCTGCTGGAAAAAAAGTCAATGTTCTCTAGAGTAAGACATCATGAGCCAGAGTCTTGATTGTCTTTACAGTTTTTCATACATAATGTCTAGCATTTGAAATAATGAGGAAACAAAAAGACAAGAAATGGATAAAAACCCAATGAAAAAAATCAGACAACAAAAACAAACTCACAGAAATCTAGATATTGGAGTTATCCAACCTGCACTTTAAAATAACTATAACTACTATGTTCAGGAAATCAAATTATATACAAACCATTGCTGTGGAGTCAATTCCAAGCCATAGCAACCCCACAGGACAGAATAGAACTGCCCCATAGGGTTTTCAAGGCTGTAATCTTTACAGAAGCAAATTGCCACATCTTTCTCCTGTGGAGTGGCTGATACTTTTGAACTGCCGATCTTTTGGTTGATAGCCAAGCACTTAAGCACTGTGCCACCAGGGTTTCTCAATCAAATTATAGGATATAAAATTTCATCAGAGAGTAGAAGCTATACCAGAAAAAAAGAATTCAATGAAAATTCTAGAACTGAAAAATAAAATTACAGAAATTAAGAACTCAATGAATGGATTTAACAGCTGATGAGTCACTGCTACAAATTAGTGAACTAGAAGATAAAGTCAGACAAATAAACATGAAGAGACTAAACGTGAAAAATATAAAAACAGAGGGTAAGAGACATAAAAGACACAATGAAGAGATCTAATACAGGAGCTCTGGTGGCATAGTGCCTAAGGCATTTGTCTGCTAACCAGAAGGCTGGCAGTTCAAACCCACCAGCCACTCCTCAGAAGGAAGATTGGATGATCTACTTCCACAGAGATACTGCCTCGGAAACCCAGGGAAGAGTCACTATGAGTTGGATCTAAGATGACGGCAGTGAGTTTAGTTTTTTGGTTTAATATAACTAAACCAAACCAAACTCACTGCCGTGGAGTGAAATCCAACTGATAGCGACCCCTCCTTGGGTTTCCAAGGCAGTATCTCTGCAGAAGTAGATTGCCCGGTCTTCCTTCCAAGGAGTGGTTGATATAGGTGTAGTTATATTTGAAGGACAGGAAAGAGAATAAGGCAGAAGCAATATTTGAAAGGATGACAACTGAGACTTGTATAAGACTGATCAAAGAAATCAAGCCACAGATTCTGGAATCCCAGGGGGGATTTGTTTCAAAAGAAAACCTAGGCACATCATGGAAAAACTGCTAAAAATCAAAGGCAAACAGAGTAGGGCTGGATACCTAGCATTTTTCAGTATCTTCAAAAGTAATCACCCACAGCTCTGATTTCAAGGGAAGGAAGTATTTAATTTGCTAGACAGAAGAAAGTTGACACATACTTATAATGACCTTTCAGCATCATACTAAGAAAACATATGCATGTGTGTGTGTGCTTAAACCTTGACATATATACATTAAGGATGGCTTCAGCACTCAAATTTTCAGGTCTCACAACACAGCATTTGGTTTTACTTGTTATAGTTTATCTGAAAACCTAAATTAGAAATTAAAATATAATTACTTTTAAATATTACAATAATATAGTTCAAATTGCCTATCATTAACAATTCACAGTAAGTTTTTTCATTTCCTTTCTACAGAAGGAAAAAGACTCCATGGATCTTTGAAGCTCTTTTCCAGATTCAACCATCAGAAAAGGGCTAAAAACGAATCAGTCCCATCCTTGCCTGCACCTATACGAAAGACTGGTGCAGCCCACTGCATAGCCTCGTCACCAAATTATTGCCTTCTACAACTCCAAATGTATTTGTGGTTTGCTTCTAGATGTCATCATTATTTTCAGTTTTTTTCTTTCTTTCATAAACAATATCTTTGAAACTTTTTATTCAAACTTAGAGTACATTTCATTAATAAGAAGCCTGAGAAGTATCAGTGCATAATTTCAATATGTTTTACTGCACATTAAAAAGTCAAGGAAAAAAGTAGGGTAGAAAAAGAGAAGAGAAAGAATGAAAGAAAAAGGAGAGCAAAGAGAAAGAGACAAATTAGCCTAGTGGGCAGCAGCCTGCGAGTCGGTACCAACCATTCCATTAAGGAGTAGAGAATGCCGTCAATCCAAGGACAAGGTCTGCAAAACACAGGTCCATCAACAGGGCTTTATTATTTGGTCTGAATTCTTGTGAATACTCAGATCCTCAGACAAACCCATATTTCTAATGCCAATACATGCGCATGGTGTATTTAGAATTCACAATGCCATTCAAAAGGAAAACCCAGGGTTTTGCAAACCTGCTTTTAAATAGAGCCATTTAACCAATGATAGAAAACCAAGATTCTGGAAAATTTCATTCATTCTTACAATAACCCTGAGACGAAAATGAAATTCTTGCAATAGTTCACATTTTCTGATCTCACACTGCAACATGTATAGAAAATAAGAGGTCTTGTTCAATAAACATGACCCCAAGTATAGTGTAGTGCTTTAGCCCCAAGATACATTATAATCATAGTTAATTCAGGGAAAGGGTGTGTTGTGTATGTGTCTGTATGTTTTAAAACATTGAACAATTTTTTCATAAATCTTGTTGTTTATCCAGAGCTCTAAGCAGCTCATTAAGGTCCTTCCCTAATATCACCTGGTTTAGGCCAGGGCAAGGTAGGAGTTCTGGAATGAGAGTGCTCCAATCCCGAAACCTAGGAAGCTGCAGCTCAGAACCTGGCTTGGGTGGCTGAAGCCATCGTTGAATCTCTCCAGTCTCTCATGGCTTGGTAAGATCAGGTGAAGAAGTGTAAAGGCTGGTAAATCCTATTGCTGATGTCGTTCTTTCAACAAGTAGGATCTAATCAAGGAGATTTTCCACCTCTTCATCTGTTTTTCTCAAGAGTTTTGTGCCTGCTGTTATTAATGGTAACAGCCAAAACTGTGGACCAACATTGGACTTTACTATTCCTCATTAAAATAGAGTAAGCAAGATGGAAAACATGAGCATGAGCACAACAGGGGTTATCTTGTTGTTAGAATATAAGCTCCTTGTGCAAAGAAATATGCCCCGTGTTCTACGTGACCACTTTGGAGTTCTTAATGAAGAGGTAAAGTTATCAAGTATTTGTTGCAAAGCATTATTCTAGACTTCTTGGGAGGGTAAACAATATAAGACTTAGTTTCTGTCCGCAAGGACCTTAAAGTCAAGTTGGGAAGACAAAAAAAATCAATATGCAAAGAGTTGATTAAATAACAACTCAAGGTTAATTAATAAGACAAGGATAAAAGACAAGTCGTGAAGCAAGCCATTTTTAATTTCCAGATGAATTATACATCTAATACCTCAAGAAAATGTAGAGATTTACTTCAATCTGTGGTAGAAATGAAAACTTTCATGAAGGAGGTAGAATTCAAGGTGGGCCTTACAGTTTTCACACATGTGGGGGAACTGTTGTTAAACTAAGGTCATTATGGTTATCTAACCTTACCCAAGGTCAGGATCCAAATCAAGCCTGGCTCTAAAACCACCACCAAAACACATTGCATGGATATTTGATCCCCTGGTAGCACAATGGTTAAGCACTCAGCTGTGAACCAAAAAGGTAGTGGTTCTGCTCTGTCACATAGGGTCACTATGAGTCAGAATAGACTCAATGGCACCCAGCAAGAACAAAGTTTAAGCAAAAACATAGAGATGAGAGTGCCCAGTGGCTGGGATGCACTGAATAAATTAGCCAGGAATGGCTGAGAAATCAGTTGGATTCTTCAATATGGAAATTCCTGGAGAACAGAGTAATACAGCTGAGCAGGTAGGTAGAGTGGATCTTACCTATATTCACCAAATTGTAAACAGTAGGCATTACAGTGGAAGGGAATAATGAAGGACTTAACTGTTTAACTTAAAATACTTCTACTTCCTGTTCAAACCCACCAGCCACTCCTCGGAAGGAAGTCTGGGCAATCTACTTCCATAGCCATAACACCTTGGAAACCCAAGGAGGGGTCGCTGTGAGTCGGATTCAACTCAATGGCAGTGAGTTTGGTTTGGTTTGGTTCTCTATGGGATTTAGAAGTACTGAATTCCTCTTTAAGAAAAATGTCAGTCCTTCAGCCCAGGTAATCTACATATAGTTTGCATAAATTTGCATACCAAGTTCAAGATCCTCCCCCAGCCTTGGTTGTATGACATTAATTAACTGACTAGCAGGACCTCTGAAGGAAGGTTGGGCAATCTACTTTCGTAGTGATACTGCCTTGGAAACCCAAGGAAGGGGTCGCTATGAGTCCGGCGGACTCGACAGCACATAACAACAACAATAGGGCAACCTCCCCTGCCTCCTCTGCTTGCTGCCCACCCAAGGTGCAGATGGTTCACTCCTGAGAGTTTCAAGGACGATTTCTGGCAGAAAGCAGTTGACTGTGGCCACTTCTCGGCCCCCCACTCTGAGATTCTGGAGAAGAGAGCCTGCCTCACCTCGTCCGGGAGAGTGACAGTGAGCATCTGCCCTGCGAACTCTGCCTGCCCTCCCTTCAGCTCAGAGTCAGAAAGAGGGTGTCCAGAAGCCCTTGGCCTTTAAATACAACTTGGGAGAGGAAGTAGTGAGGGGAGAAAAACGAGCCTGTGATTACCTGCAAAGAATAAAGAAGAGCTAAAGATAGAACAGAAAATAAGAACATGCCAGCCAGGCCAGTCCTTAGATAATATCTTCAACTATTTTTCCTTCTCTGTTGTCTTCATTCAGTGAAAAACTATGGGACAGAAGCCCCACAATTCCACAGTAAATGGACAACACTCCTACTTGGAAAACCAGCTGTCATCAAGTCAATTCTGACTCATGGAGACCCCATGTTGTCAGAGTGGAATTGTGCTCCATGGGGCTTTCAAAGGATGATTATTCAAAAGTAGGCAGGCCTTTGTTCCAAGCACCTCTAGTTGGACCTGAACCTCCAGCCCTTTGGTTCACAGCTGAGAGTATCATTCATTTGCACCATTCTTGAAAGCCTGCAGAGGCACCCCAAAACTAGATTCCAAATTCCTCAGGAGAAGTCATTCTTACAAGCTATGGATCCACCACCAACGCAACCCAAGGTGATGGTATGTCCTTCCATGCCTGTTTTCCAGAATCAACAAAATTCTACAGTGTCAGATCCTAGAAGGCCAGGCATGAGTATCCCCGCACATGGTTCCCTCGGTGGTGCACAAAGGACACCCTTTTAGCACCTACAACACCTCCTCACTCACCTCTTTGGGAGATATGAAAATGACTGCAGTCAAAGTGTTACCTCTCCTTGAGCTCAGAGAACAGTGAAATAATTTTAGCAAATAGTGACTTTTCAGCAAATAACAGCAGCAATGCAATAATGTAATGAATTGTTTTTCAGTGCAGATAAGGGACAGAAAGACCTTCCTTTTGCACCCAAAATCACAACCCACCTACTCATAAGGCTGATCTTGAAGCCAAATCAGTTTCAATTATTTCAAGAAATCCTAGAAAAAAAAAACATTTACTTAAGGATCCACAGCCCTGAGTCATAAAGAATTAGTAGAAGAATTTTCTGAGGAGTCAGATTTAGGTTTGTTCCCCACCTCCCCCCACCCCCACTTTGGGATGTCTGTGTCAGTGAGTACTTAAAGTTTTGTGTTGCTAAGATGAGAGTTAAACTATTTCCGTGGTGTCAGGCAGAGTCAATGGAATGATCATCATTAAAGAACATTGAAGAACTAACATTTAGAAGAGAATAACCACAAAAACAGTTTCTTCTTTAAAAATGAATTCTAAGTATAAAAATGTGCATAAACCATTACCATTTATTACCTGATTAATAGAGAACAAAATAATAATCATGCAAAGTACCAGGTTAAGTTTACTTGTTCTTGTCGTTAGGTGTCATCAAGTCAGTTCTGACTCATAGTGACCAAACGTACAACAGAATGTAATACTGCTCGTTCCTGCATCACCCTCAGAAGCATTACTATGTTTGAGCCCATTGTTTCAGCCATTGTGTCAATCCATCTCATTGAGGGTCTTCCTCTTCTCTGCTGATGCTCTCTACTTTACTAGGAGCTCTCTTGGTGCAGTGGTTAAGGCATCTGGCTCCTAACCCAAAGGTCAACCGTTCAAACCCACCAGCTGCTCTGCAGAAGAAAGATGAGGCAATCTGCTTCTGTAAAGATTTACACCCTGTTATACACAAGTATAACATATAAAGTCTCGTCATCCTTCCTTCTAAGGAGCATTCTGGCTATGCTTCCTCCAAGACAGATTTGTTCATTCTTCTACCAGTTCATGTTTGTTCAATATTCTTCCCAAAACCACAGTTCAAATGCATCAATTCTTCTTCTTTCTTCCTTATTTGTTGTCCAGCTTCCACATATATATGAAGCTGTTGAAAAGACCATGGACTGGATCAGGCACATCTTAATATTCAAAGTGATATCTTTGTTGTTTAATACTTTAAAGGGGTCTTTTGCAGCAGATTTGCCAAGTATGATATGTCCTTTGATTTCTTGACTGCTGCTTCTATGGGCATTGATTGTGGATCTAAGTAAAAGGAAATTCATGACAACTTCAATCTTTTCCCCATTTATCATGATGATGCTTATTAGTCCAGTTGTGAGGATTATTGTTTTCTTTACATTGCAGTGTAATCCATACTGGAAACTGTAGTCTTTGATCTTCATCAGTAAGTGCTTCAAGTCTTCCTTTGTTTTAGCAAGAAAGGTTGCGTCATCTGTCAGTCACAGTTGTTAACGAGTCTTCCTGCAGTCCTGATGCCTGCCACTTTCTTCTTCATGTAGTCTAGCTTTCTCAGATTATTTGCTCAGCATATGGATTGGAAAGCTATGGTGAAAGTATACAACCCTCACTCACACCTTTCCTGATATTTAAACCGCTCAGTATCTTTCTTCTGTTCGAATGACTGCCTTTTGGTCTACATACAGGTTCCACATGAGCACAATTAAGTGTTCTGGAATTCCCATGCTCTGCAATGTTATCCATAATTTGTTAGATCCACACAGTTGAATGCCTTTGCATAGTCAATTAAACACAGGTAAATATCTTTCTGATATTCTTGGCTTTTAGCCATCCATCTGACATCAGCAACGATACCCATCATTCTACATCCTCCTCTGAATCTGAATATCTGGCAGTGCTCTGACCATGTAGTGCTGCAACTGTTTCTGCATTTTATTTGTGTGTGATATTAATTATATTGTTCAATAATTTTCACATTCTGATGGATCATTTTTCTTTGAATGGGCATAAATAGGTATCTCTTCCAGTTGGGTGGCCAGGTATTGTCTTGCAGATTTCTTGGCATAGAAAAGTTAGTGCTTCCAGTGTTCCATCCATTTGTTGAAACATCTCAGTTGGTATTCTGTCAATTCCTGGAACCTTGTTTTTCGCCAATGCCTTCAGTGCAGCTTGGACTTCATTCTTCTATACTGTCAGCTCTTGATCATATGCTACCTCCTGAAATGGTTGAACATCAACCAATTCTTTTTATGACACTGTGTATTCCTTCCATCTTCTTCTGGATACTTCTTGCATCATTCTCTTTTGCCCATAGAATCCTTCAATATTGCAAATGAAGGCAAGAATTTTTCTTCAGGTCCTTCAGCTTGAGAAATGCCAAGCATGTTCTTCTCTTTTGATTTTCTAACTCCCAAATCTTTGTGTATTTCATTATAATACTTTACTTTGTGTTCTGAAACCATCTATTGAAATCTTCCTTTCAGCAATTTTATTCCATCATTCCATCCTTTTGCTTTAGCTACTCTACTTTCAAGAGCTAGTTTCAGAGTCTCTTCTGCCATCCATTTTGGTCTCTTTTATTTTTATTTTTTTTTTTTTCCTTTTAGTGACATTTTACTTTCTAATGTATGATGTCCTTGATGGCATCCCACAACTTGTCTTGCCTTAGTGTTCAATGCATCAAATCTATTCTTGAGATGGTTTCTAAATTCAGGTGGGTATACTCAAGGTTGTACTTTGGCTCTTATGGATTTGTTTTAATTCTCTTCCATTTCAACTTGAACTTGCGTATGAGTTGATGATTGTTCCATGGTCAGCTCCTGGCCTTGTTCTGATTGATGATATAAGTTTCACCAACATCTCTTTCTACAAAGGTAATCAGTTTGGTTCCTGTGTATTCCACCTGGTGATTTACACATGTATAGTTATCATTCATGCTTTTGAAAAAAGGTAATTGAAATAAATAAGTCATTGGTCTCACAAATTCTATCATATGATCTTCAGCATCATTTTTATCACCAAGGCCATATTTTCCAACTGCAGATACTTCTCTGTTTCCAACTTTCACATTCCAATTATGATTCAAAAAAAAAAAAAAAGATGAAACCCACTGCCATCAAGTCAATTCTGACTCATAACAACCCTCATTGGTTTTCTGAGGTGGTAAATCTTTACAGAAATAGATTGCCCAGTCTTCCTTCCATGGAGTGGCTGGTGGGTTTGAACTGCCAACCTTCTAGTTAGTAATCAAATGTTGTAGGCACTGCACCACCAGAGCTCCTTTTCCAATTATGAGTAATTATCAATACATCTTGCTCCCATATCTGATCGATTCAGACTGCAAAAATTGATAAAATCTTTCATTTCTCTATTGTTGGCATTAGTGGTGGGTGAGTAAATTTGAATAATAGTCATATTTACTGGCCTTCCTTGTAGGTGTATGGATATTACCGACAGTGTTGTACTTCAAGATATATTTTGAAATGTTCTTTTTGATGATGAATGCAATGTGATTCCTCTTCAATTTGTCATTCCCATCATGGTAGACCATATGATTGTTCAATTCAAAATGGCCAATAGCTGTCCATTTCCATTCACTAAGGCCTAGGATATCCATCTTTATGCATTCCATTTCATTTTTGACAACTTCCAATTTTCCTAGATTCATACTTCGTACTCTCCATGTTCCAATTATAATGGATGTTTGCAGCTGTTCTTTCTCATTTTGATTCATGCTACATCAGCAAATGAAGGTCCTGAAAACTTTACTCCATCCACATCATTAAGTCAACACTACTTTGAGGGGACAGCTCTTCCCCTGTCATATTTTGAGTGCCTTCCCACCTGGGTCCTCATCTTCCGGCACTATATCAGACAATGCTACACAGCTCTGCTTGAGGTTTTCACTGGCTGGCTTTTTAGAGGTAGATTGCCCAATGCTTCTTCCTAGTCCATCTTAGTCTGGAAGCTTCACTGAAACCTGTCACCATAGGTGACCCTGCTGGTATTTGAAATACTCGTGGCATAGCTTTCAGCATCACAGTAACATGCAAGTCACCGCAGAATGACAAAATGACAGTTGAGTGGTGGCACTTTACTTTAAACATTTACCACAAACCTAAAATGTTTAATTAAATGTAGTGGGAAAAAATCACTATTATTCTTAGCCTTTCTCTTCCCCCTAACACAAAAGAATATTCTAGCTTCCACAACTCAGTTTCTTTCCCTCTTCTCCCTTTGATGAGGTGCTACCATTGCCAAGTTTATTCTTTGGTGGTTTTATGATGCTGAATTGAGGAGAAAAACAGTAAGGAATAAGGAATAGACACACCAATGCTAGACATAAAAAGGGTGGTTTTGGGGAAGTTAAGAGTTTTAACTTTGGTTAATCAAGGGAATGTGGGAGAATTGTCACATAAAAAAAGACAAAAATTTTAAATATGGCTGTGGGCTTTGTATTCAAGTCATAATATTTGAAAAAATTTCAAAAACTTGAGATGTTGTAAAAATATCTTTTGGTTCTAGGGCTGTTTCTTTCACTGCAAAGCTGAGAATGGACCACATTAAGTCATAGCTTCAAGAGGGTTGCATTTCCTCATCCTTGTTGTTGTTGGTGGTGTTGTTATGTGTTGTCGAGTCAAACCCAACTCATAGCCACCCCTCCTTGGGTTTCCGAGGTGGTATCACTACGGAAGTAGATTGCCCAACCTTCCTTCTGAAGAGTGGTTTGAACTGCCAGCCTTCTGGTTAGCAGTTAAGTGCCTTAGGCACTACACAATCAGACCTCCCACTCATCCTTCTTAGCTTGTACTCAAAACTCACAAGGCAACTGGAAGAGGAATTGCTCTATAGCTGTAACTCCTACCCTGCCACCCACTTCCATAACCAAGAGCCCTGAAACGTTAATATCTTCTTCCCTATATAGACATTGAGTTGAGTATTGTGTTTGCATATAAAACTATTTAAGTTATTACATGAGACCAAACTATAAGTTAGTGGCAGTAGATCAAAGCTCCCTGGATGATGTCGATTTTCCACCTCTCTTGCAAATTGGCTGTGGGAATTAAGTAAAATAATGTAAAGCTTATAAATGTAAAAACAAACCAAACCAAACTCACTGTTGTGGAGCCGATCCCAACTCATAGCGACCCCTCCTTGGATTTCCGAGGCAGTATCACTATGGAAGTAGATTGCCCCATCTTCCTTCCAAGAAGTGGCTGGTGGGTTTGAACCTCCAGCCTTCTG
>NW_006921589.1:10020291-10040816 GCF_000298275.1 Orycteropus afer afer
CTGGCTCACTGTCCTCCACAGCATCCCAACAAGTAACCAGTTGTTGTCCAACTCATGGTGACCCCATGTGTATAGATTGAAACTGTACTCCATAGGGTTTTTAATGGCTGATTTTATCAAATCACCAGGGCTTTCTTCCTCTGGGTGCCTCTGGATGGACTCAAACCTCCAACCTTTGGTTTAGTAGCCAAGTGCATTAACTGTTCCACCCAAGGCCTTCTCAGCATCCCAACCCCCATCAAATGGCTTCTCTCTGTATCACTCCTCTTCCTCCCAACCACTTTCTGTAGCCTCTCACTTTTATTATGCAAAGTAATTCTGCTCTCTCTTTGTCTCTCCCCCTTCTCAAATCATACTCTAGAGTGGAGGGGTGGGAAGGAGTCTACATCCTTCACACCAAAGGGTCCATTAGGGCAGTTTCCTAAGCAAAGAGCTGTCTCTCCTAAAGTGAAAGATTAGGCCACTGGCCTAGTGTGTAAAACCAGATGCAATCTGTTCTTATTTTCAATAGAGATTTTCTTCTTTCCTGATCTATATGCATGAGCTGGTGAAGGAGAGGGAGGGGCTTGAGGAGTCTTTCTTGAATTATCCAGACCATTCCTTTCACTCCTGCTTGATTTTACATGGTGAGTGGAAGCCCGAGCATGCTTCAGCTTTCCTGCCGTTTTCCATGTCTGTGTAATGAGAGGACAGCTGATCCCTTTTTCTAAAATCCAACAAAATAGTCAATAGTTTCAATGTGCAAATTGAAGTTATTACAGTGATCCAAATTGGGTCAATGGTCAATTAAATGCCTCAACACAGCCATACTCCACACTCATCTTAGGAGTCCTCATCTGGGAAAACAAACAGGGGGAAGGAAAAGCCTACTCAGCTGAACCTGTTTCTTGACAATTAACTGCAAAAGTCAGGGCATATGGTCCTTGGTTTGGATAGTTATGTGATTGCAGAGAATCATTACAATGTGAGGGTAAGTCTGACAGCAGATCTGAGTTCAAATCTATACTCTGCATTATCCTAGCATTGAGACTTTGGGTATTTCATCTGGAAATTGCCTTAAATCATTTCTGGACCAAGATGGAAGATGGATGGATGGATGGATGGATGGATGGATGGATGGATATGCATTCATTTATAAAGGGAGATACTAATGCCCATACTGCCTTTTATCAGAGGTCATCGAACATAGGGAAGAGCTTGCTGTTGTCATGAGTTGATTGTTTTTGTTTTTCCTCTGTAGCCAGAAAAGGAATTAATGTTGAAATTTTCTGGAAACACAGATACTGAGCCATTTCTAAAGGGCCACTACCAATGGAAGGAGCTCTGGTAGCATAGTGGCTAAAGCACCTGACTGCTAACCAGAAAGCTGGCGGTTCAAACCCACCAGCCAATCCTTGGAAGGAAGGTTGGGCAATCCCACTTCCGTAGTGATACTGCCTCAGAAACCCAAGGAGGGGTCGCTATGAGTCGGGGCTGACTCGAAGGCACATAACAACAACAACAACAACAACCAATGGAAGTCCCGTAGTTACAGATGACATCTCTTTGGAACAAAGCAAAAAGACAGTAGAAAAGCTCCCTCCCACCTGTCCATCTTGTCTCCACCATCACTAGTGCCCCCTCCCATATTCCACACGTACCAATCCATCTACCATTTCTCACCCTGTCCTTTTCAGTCCTACTTGTTAAAGGCGTTGTGACCACCCTAACTATTTCCTTTGAGGAGGATAATGCTGCAGCCGAAGCTTCATTATTATGCTAATCGAGCTTGGTCTGAGCTGCTTTCATAACTGTCACATTAAAGCATCCCACCAAGGAGAGGCCTCCAGAGTCATTTGCACTACACTGGGTGAATATTAATGAAGAACGAGTCCCCAGGAGTTGTTTTTGAACCCACTATCAGGTAAAGGGTTCCAGCTCTCACTGTTATAAATAAATAAGCAAACAAACAAGCAGATTATAAAACACAAACTAGAAGGAGCGAAGCTTCAGAGCAGGGAGAAAGGAAGGAGATGCCTGCATGTAAAAATGCCTTCTGTTTTAGAGTACGTGCCTCTATCAAGTCAAGCTTCATTATCACGGATAATTGCTCCTATTTTAGCGGTGAAGAACCAAGGACTCAGAATTGCCAAAAGATGTATCCCAGGCTTTACCATTCCTCAGTGACAAATGTTTGCTCCCTTCAGCATGCCTGCCAGCCAGTGATTCAGTCATAGGCAGTTACCTGACCTGGGAGCTAAGGTAGATCAAGCTGAAGAAGGTAAGAAACTAGAAGGTGATGGAGCTGAGACTTGAATCAAATTGGATGTCTTCAAGATTTGAGCCCCAGGAACAGAAAAAGTACACAGTTCTCTATATCCTGGTGAAAAGACCAATAAGCAACCTCTCCCCTTGCTTACTTTTACTATTTTTCAATGGTGTCACATGGAAAAGTTACCAACATCACCAGCTGATGAGTCAGCTCCAACTCATGGTAACCTCATGTGTGTCAGAGTAAAATTGTGCTCCATAGAGTTTTCATTGGCTGATTCTTCAGAAGTTGGTTGCTAGGACTTTCTTTCAAGGTATCTCCAGGGGAACTCAAACTACCTTGGTTAGCAGTCAAGAGTGTTAACCATTTGCACTACCCAGGGACTTCATGGAAAAGTCACAAGGGATGAACACCTTTAGGTCCAATAGGCATTTCCGGACAAGTTGGAGTGGGAGAGAATAGGTCCCTTTAGGGGCAACATCAGAGTGTGAGAGATGAATGTGTCCCTTCCTTCCCCAGCTGTCAGTCAGGAGGCTGGGTAAAGGAAAGAGGCCGGCACTCCTCTCAGTTCCGGAATGCTGAGGATCCCCCAGGGAACATTCATATACAGCTCCTCTCAAGAACTCTCATATTTCTGAATGGATTCCTAGCCTCTAGCTTCTAGCCCACAGGAGAAGTCCTTATAAAGCCATTGCTGATTTCTGCTTCTGAGGGTTGGACATGGCAGCATTCTATATCTTCATCTCTGAGAAGTATATGCCTTTGATCTATTTAATAGAACATGAACACACACCATTATACTAGGTATACAATCCAGTTCTTCCAACAATTCTTGTGTATGATGACTTACTCAAGAGTCATTAGAAACCTCTTCCTTCATTCCTTGCTGGTGGGTACCTGAGCGTTCTTCAGATGTTTATAGCATTCCCTTCCCACCCATAAGGACCTCTGGTGGTAGAGTGCCCAAAACACTTGACTGCAAACCAGAAGGTTGGTAGTTCAAACCCACCAACCACTCCTTGGAAGGAAGATGGGACAATCTACTTCTGTAAACATTTACTGCCTCAGAAACCCAATGGGAGTCACTATGAGTCAGAATTGACTTGATGGCAGTGAATTTGGTTTTGGTTTTCCCACCTATGACTTCCTCAGTTAAGAGACTGCCTCAGATCCCAGAGATAAGTGTTAAATGTTATTAGTTTAAGCCCATTATGTTGATTTTATCCACTTGCTAGAGATCCCTTTAGGACCAGGCATATGATATAATCCTGGACCATAAGATATAAAGAAAAGACCATTGTGAATCATTGAGAAAGTTTCCCATGTTCCTAAAAAGGGAAACAAGGTAGAAGCTTTGCTCTCTTTGTCCATTAAGATGTGGAAAACACATTGAACTGTTGCAGCTACAGTGAAACTGACCCTGGAGGGAAAGTCAAGTGAATAATGGAGAAGCCAAGGGAAGCCTGACATCCCCAAGCTGCTAAACCCACCAATTCTGGAACCACCTACAGCTGGTTGTCCTGTTAAATGAGATAATGACATTTTCATCATTGTTTGGGCCATTTTTATTTTGAAGTTCTGACACTTATCAGCAATATTGTCCCATTTGTTCCTTTGGAAGAAAATCCCAATTTTGTTTGGGTAATCTGTACCCCTGCACAGACTATGATACTAATCTAATGGGTAAGTCCCATTTCCTCATCAAGAATTCGTCTAGGGTACAAATGTCATCCAAATCTGTCAATAAAATTGGAGGAAAGTCTGCTGGGGGCTCCTGGCAACAGATTTTTGCTTTAGAAAAAGAAAAAGGCACAAGGAAGAGAGAGTTTGCTTTTCCTTCTGGATAGCCTCATGGTTGGGTGTATCGTGGATGGGATGCAGCAGCCACCTTGTAACCATGAGGCACTGGTCTGTGGACCAAGTGAATGTGCTGTTGGTGAAACTGAATGCTAGAGAGCACCTGCCTTTGATGAAGAGGTTACATTGTTGAATCATCACTGTGGATGAACCAACATCAAGATTCTTATTATGAGGAGCTCTGGTAGTACAGTGGCTAAGACACTTGACTGCTAACCAGAAGGCTGGCAATTCAAACCCACCAGCCACTCCTCAGAAGGAGGATGAAGAGGTTACATTTGATGAAGAGGTTACATTGTTGAATCATCACTGAGGATGACCCAACCTCAAGATTCTTATTATAGGAAATGATAATTCCTATTGTTAAAAAAATTTCAAGTTGGATGTTCTATTACATGATGACTATGCCGTGATAAGCTTTAAGTCTTCCCTTTGGGAGAATGGATTACTTGTTGTTATCTATCCAGTCACTTGCCTTCCAAATGCTCTCTTGAATGGGAGAGAAAGGGGTGTATAAAGGCTAGCTAAAAGAGATTTACAGGTGGTTATATCCCAGCCTATCCTACCTGAGCCACAGGAGTAGTGAGTGACCATTAGGGGGTACGATTAATACTTGTGATGATTACAAATTACTGTAGTGCTTGTGGATTCTTCTTTTATTATGACTTCCATTTTCTTTTCAATTTAATCACTGCTAAATTTTTTATAAGGAAGAAGGAAGGCAAAGATAGATTAAGAAATCCTGTAAAATGCATTACATCTTTAAAAGATGGATTTCATTACTCTCATGCTTGTAAAATGCTTTCATGAATCAAGTCCCCTCACCACACATACATGCACACACACCCTCAAAAAATAGCAAATTAGAGAAAGGAAATGGCTGCGATGCTGTTTGCTTTATTTCCCTACAAAATGTTTTGAATTCTGTGAGCATGCACCCTGCATACAAGCAACATCTGTGGTGTATGTCAGGCAGAGTATGATTGAGGACCACTCTCCCAGCTGGTGTGACCATTCTGACCTGGCTGCTACTCATTGAGCTCAAGGTAGAAGCACCAAGTACTTCTAACCTGTTCAGTCAAAGACAAAGTAGGGGAAACTATAATTTTAATTTATAAGAACTCGAGGAGCTGCATTAAACATCAACAAATACAATTCTGCTTGATATACATAATCCACTCAGCAAAAAAAAAAATCATTTTGTGATCTTTCCTTTTGTTTTGCAAAAAGAGAGAAACATCATTTGCACATGGCAGTTTGATTATTATTTAGACTAAATTGACTAGTGAGGTCTGGTCCTATAGAGGTCTGATGATCAAATCCTAGGTCATAAAAGGGCCCTTATGTAGGGGGGTGGGGGGCTGGGGAATTCATGTAACCACTGTCTTAGAAGCCAAAGAGCCCACTCTTCTAAGAGACAATATAGTAGAAGACAAAGAGCATTTCTCCAGAGGCAAAAGACCTGCACTGTAGTTCTGATTCCATCAGTAAATAGCTCTGTGTCTTAGGCAAGTCACTTTTACTCCCTGGGTCTCACTGCCCAGTTATTAAAAAGAAAGGGGTCTGTAGTGGGTTGAATTGTGCCCCCACAAAGATGTCCAAGTCCTAACCCCTGGTACCTACCTATGTTGCCGTTGTTGTTATGTGCCGTCGAGTCAGACCTGACTCATAGCGACCCCTCCTTGGGTTTCCAAGGCAGTATCACTATGGAAGAAGATTGCCCCATCTTCCTTCCGAGGAGTGGTTGGTGGGTTTGAACCACCAGCCTTCTGGTTAGTAGTCAAGTGCCTTAGGCACTACACTACCAGAGCTCCCATACATGACCTTATTTGCATGTAAGCTCTTTACAAATGTAATCAAGAATCTCAAGAGGAGATCTTCCTGGATTTAAGGTAGACTCTAAATCCAATAACTGGTGTCCTTATATGACAAAGAAGAGGGATATTTGAGACATGGACAGAGGGACATAGAGAGGAAGACCATGTGAAAACAGAGGCAGAAATTGAAATGATGTATCCACAAGCCAAGGAACACCAAGGATTGCCCCGTAATCACTACAAGTTAAGAGAAAGGCATGGGACAGAGTCTCCCCTCAGAACTTCCAGCAGAAATCAATCCTGCTGACACCTTGATTTCAGACCCAGGCCTCCAGAACCATGAGAGAATAAATTTCTATTGTTTTAAGTCACCCAATTTGTGGTCATTTGTTATGGCAGCCTTAGGAAACTAATACTCATTTCCCAGTTCAGACATTTCATTTGAAAGCAACAGTTTGAGTCAGTCCTCTTCATTCTGTGGTTTGGGGTAGGGTTGCAGGAAAATGAAATTTACATAAAGAAGACTACATCTGAATCCTTTTGCCCTGGGATTAGAGTGAAGAATGGTGTTCTTTTTTCTTTCCTTTTTGTCCCCCTTTTTTTCTTTCTTTTTTTCATCTGGATGAGGCACTGAAACACTCCAAGAAGGGCTGTTTTGAAATTATTTGCAACCTGTCAAAAACAAAAGCAATATAAATCTGAGTGGAAGACCTGTAATTTGACCAGGACAATCTGGGGCCTGCATTTACATTATGATGAGATTCTAGTAAAATTCTGTCTTGTTGGGATGTGGAGACTAAAGAGTGCAAAAGTCTTACTTCAGTAAGACTCTTCTATCTATAAACTCAACTTAACTCAACTCACTGTCATCAAGTCGAAGCCATAGCGACCTCTCCATTGGGTTTCCAAGGCTGTATCACTATGGAAGTAGATTGCCCAATCTTCCTTCCAAGGAGTGGCTGGTGAGTTTAAAAGTTTCTCCTAAAACTCTGAGCTTATGACTCAAGAATGAATCTTATATTCAAGATGATGGATAGCTGGAGAGAATATGCTACTTCATTTATTCATCATACATGCACTCACTTAAGCATTTATTCCATGAGTATATATTGAGACTATCATGTACCAGAAGCTAAGCCAGGAAAGGGGATGCATTGGAGACCAGAGTAGACAAGACCCCGGCCTGATGGATTTACATTCTGGAGATGGGACAAGTCAGGGAGGCAAAAGGAGATAGAAATAAGGAAGTAAACAAGCATATGATTGCTAAGTGTGATAAGTTCTCTAAAGAAAAGGGGTACAGAGTCAGACAGTGATAGCAGGAAATATGACATCAGGAAGGACTTCTCCATGGATATAGGATTTAAACCTATAATATGTAAGACCTGAAGATGGAAAGGAACCAGCCAGGCAACCAGCAAAGGGGGAACATGGAAGGCAAAAGGAGCCACGTGTAAAAGTCTCACAAGGCAGAAAGAAGCCAGTGTGTCCAAGGAACTGAAAGATGCCCAGCCAGTCTTCTAAAAGATTAGGTTGAGGGGACAAGAGGTACAAGGCAACCTTGGAGGGGTAGGTTGGTAGGGGCCAGATCTCACAGGGCCTTGAGGTCATGGGAATAGGTCTGGATTTTACTAAACATACAATGGGAAGCTGTTGAAACTTTTTAGCAAGAGAGAAGCTGAGTTCCGTTCTTGTTTCTTGTTGTTGTTGTTATGTGCTGTCGAGTTGGACCCAACTCATAGCGACCCCTCCTTGGGTTTCTGAGGCAGTATCACTACGGAAGTAGATTACCCCATGTTCCCTCTGAGGAGTGGCTGGTGGGTTTGAACCACCAGCCTTCTGATTAGTAGTCAAGTGCCTTAGGCACTATGCTACCAGAGCTTCTTATTTCTTAGTTTTAAATAAATAAATATTCTGAGGCCATGTAGAGAACAGATTGGAAAGTGGGAGGAACGAGTGTGGGGAGACCATTAGGAGGTTCTGGCTACAATCCAGGAGAGAAATGACAGGGTTTGGACAAGGTGGCAGCAATGCTGGGGAGAGGAATGGATGGATTGAGAGGCAGCTGGCAATGGGTTCCAATAAGCCCACTGTGCTGCACACTCACTCATGGGGCCATTCAGTTGTCCTGTTAGGTGAAATTTCCAGAGAGCGATGTCTGAGCAGTTAACCCTTGACATCCTTTTATCCAAACAGCCTGGGAGGGACAGGAGGTGTTCACACACTTGGAATATGAACTTGGATTCACTCTGGCATTTCATGACAAACCCAAATTATTGCTTATCTTATTTAGTGCTGCCATAACAACAAAAAAACAAGTGGGAGACTTTAAAGAACAGAATTGATTGTCTCACAGTTCTGGAGACTAGCGTACAAATCAGGGTCTTGGCCACGTAGATTCTTTCTGTGAGCCTCTCTCCCAGTTTATGGATCTGCCACCAATCCTTGGAATTCCTTTGCTTGTAGATGGGTCCTCTCATGGCATCTGTCTCCCCCTGTATGTGTGACTCTGTGTCTATTCTGCTTTTTCTAAGACACCTCTCAGAAGTGATTAGGTTTAGGGTGCACCATCCTGTGGCATGGCTTTATTAACATATCAAAAGAAAACCCCTCTTTCCAAATAGGGTCATGTTTACAGGGAACAGAGTTAGGGCTTCCACATATATTTTGGGGAACTCAATTCAATCTACAACATTGCCTCAGTAGGTTGATTATTGCTGTTTCAGAGACTTGGGTTTAACAGCTACCAAAGAGGCCAGGGCAGACTTAATTGGCATTAAAAGAACAAGGGGAAGGTGGTTAAACCTGTCCTGCTAGGACATTCAAAGAAGGACCACCAGATATCAGGAATGTGAAAACCAAAGTGGAGGAGGAACGATGGAAGTGAGAACAATCGGAGAGCACTAGACAAGTGCCTTCAAGTGTTTGAAGAACTCTACAAAGAAAAGATCGACTGTGCTGCACAGTTGCTGAGCACTGAACTTGGACCAAGGTTAGAAGATGCAAGAGCAACAAAATGGAGAGCAGCTTCCCAACATTCAGAGCAGCCACAACGGGACCGGCTGCCTCCGGCTGCCTTATGGTGAGTTCCTCACCTCTAGGGGGATTTAGGCAGACAGGGAAGAACTGCCTACCAGGAATTTTTTGGAAGAATTCATGTATCTGGTATGGGCTGGATGGTCCCTAGGGGCCTATTAATCTTCCTTTTAGCAGCCGTTCATGTGAACAATCACAGGGGACTGCAGATTGGAAGATCTATTCCTCCAAAACATTCCCTGCCTTTTGAAAGAAGACCGTCCAAGACCACATTCTTTCTTTCCTCTCCGGAGCCATGTACCAACTGATGCTGCAGACCTCATCAGATAGAAAGCTGCTGCAGAGGACCTGGCAATATTTCGGTCTGTCCATGATTCCTTTCAAGCCTTTCTACCACTAAGCAGAACCACGGTTCTCACTAGCATCTGTGCAGTTGCCTCACTAACCTTGCTGTGCAAGGAACCACATCAAAAACTTGTCATGTTACAATGCCTCTCCCTAAACGATGTTAAGTTGGGCCGAGCTTGTGGTGCACATGTGAGGCGTCATTAAATATCATGACAGGATGTGAGCAAACATCAGGGGCCTTCGGGGATCAAAGAAGCGCAACACAGTTGAAAAGCAGCTCTTTAATAGGGGGGTAGGAGCAGGAAGTTTCCTTTTGTTAAACAACAGCCCTAATGACTTCTCCCTGCTTTCCTCATAAAGGCTGCCTAATTGTGTCACATATGTCTGCACCTCACATTCAAGGCCCCCTCTGCATCTGGGTCCCCCACTGTCAACCTTGCAGCCCTTGAGGTCATAAAAACAGGGGAGTCTGCTGCTCAGAGCTGGTTTGTAGACCAGGCCTCCTGGCTTTGGACATACAAACAAATTCTCATTATATTTTAGCAGTGAAACTGAGGACTCCACGGGGGGTAAAGAGTAACAGTCCTTCCTCAAATGAATCCTGGCGTGTTTCATCTTCTTCCAATCCTTGTGAGACCATCATACTGGTATTTAAGATTAAAGGTGGCATATTGTTTCCAAACAGAGAGCTAAAGAGACCCCAAACTATATCTCAGCAGTGGGCAGACTGCATTTCAGCTCAGCCTGCGTCATGACTGCAACTAATTGGACTCCTGAAGTCTAACGGGTCCGCAACAGTCTCTGAAGGCAACCAAAATGACATCCAAATCACATCCTCAAGACCTTCCTTTTCTGGGTCCCTGCAAAACACTCATTGTCTGGACCACTCATTTGGACACTTAACCAGTCACTGCATTGCCCTGCAGTTCGCCAATTCTTACATTCACCTCTCTCTCCTCAAATTGATTGAAAGCCACTTAGGAGGTTTTTGTTTTGTTTTGTTATGGTATACCTCTTGGATTCCAGTGGGGATACACAAATAGCAAATAATAAATAAATGGATAGATGATGAATGGATGGACGCACAGAAGAAAAAGATGCTACCATATTCTGAATCATTAATTACTCTTTTAAGATGTGAACCCACAGCCACCCAAGTGGGTTGTGTGGATGTGTTTGATCACATCTGCCATATCCAAACCTTAGTTCAGAAGAGCCCTTGGCTTAAGGTTAATTCCTGTCACAGAAAACTTTTCTCCCTACTACTGAACACTGCAGCAATTCATGAATATTCCAACTTCATAAATCTGAACTCTGGCTTTTGGAAAAAACACATGAAAAAAACGCTCTGGTAGGTTTCTTTAACTCTTACATAGCCTATTTCTTTGTGACCTGTTGCCACCCATTGTAATTGCCACCAATGTCTGCCTCTCTGGTTTCTGGGAGAGTTCTCTGTGTGTGTGGATGGGAGGGAGTGTTGCACATGATGTCACCCCACTAAAGTTGGACAAATCTGTGTTTGAAACCCAACTCTGTCACTTTCTGGTGTGGCTTTGGATGAAATATATGACAACCTCTCTGAGCCTCACTTTTCTCCTCTGTAAATGAATGATAATAATCATATCTTCCCCAATCTGCTACTGTGGACATTTAAGGAAGTAATATGTGTAGAGTGCCCAGCAGGCAGCAATTTGCTCAATGCATGGCCACTACTATCACCATTCCCTGATGAAACAGGTTGTTCTACAGGATTCACAGTGACCAAAGGGTGCCCACCTACAAAAGACACATCCCAAGCACAAATACTGAAAATTATATGCATACATAAAAGTTTCCCTATACATTAGCACAAACCAGCTGGCGAAATAAGGTTTTTGTGAAAATGCTAAGTGCCCAGGTACAAGGAGCCATCAGGATTTGACCCCTGGTCCAAAATGATTCTGATTTCCAGCACCTTCCTCAAGAAGACAAACCATAGTCATGAAAGTTGCAGCTCTGGTGGCGCAGTGCCTAAGGCATTTGACTGCTAACCAGAAGGCTGGCGGTTCAAACCCACCAGCCACTCCTCGGAAGGAAGATGGGGCAATCTGATTCTGTAGTGATACTGCCTCGGAAACCCAAGGAGGGGTCGCTATGAGTTGGGTCCGACTCAACGGCACATAATAACAACAACAACGGGAACGTGAGCAAGCCCACTTCGTTTCACACCAGTAACAAGGCAAACACTCTGTGGGAAGTTGGAAGGAAAATACAGCCTGAAACTGCAGGTTGTTATTGCTTGTGATAATGTTGTTGATGGTCTGCCTCTTAAAAGTGCCATAATCTTGAACAAGCTACCTAATATTTCTGAGGTTCATTGTTCTCATCATGGATGGACCATGACCCCTTGCTTAGTTGTGGTCTATTTCAGGGCTACACAGTTGCTGGCACAATGAAGGCACTCAACTAATGTTTGTTGAACTGTTGCTGGACCCAGGTGGCTGAAGGCACACTTGCTGGCATGATAGAGCATTTTAAGTCATAAACTGTTTCAGACTTAGCAGCATTTTGTTCCACTGTATATGAGCTCACCGTAAGATGGGACTGACTCTAGGGCAGGTAACAGCAACAACACACAAGCCTGTTCCAACATTTGAAAAGATGTAAAACCCTGGCTTCTTTAAGGTCAACTTCTGGGTAGACTGACTGGGTGGAGGCTGTAAAAACGAAGAGGCAAGAGCAGAGAGACAGCTAGTGTTTGAATTTGCTCCTGAAAAGAAGCCTGTTTAGGATTTTCTGTTGTGTTGACAGGTTTCTGTTGTCAGGCAATCACAAAAGTTCCCTAGTATGTGGTCCAGGGCCAGAACCTGCCCCCAAAAGAACATTTTAGTTTCTCCTTTGAAGCTGACATTAGATTGTTGGCACAGGAACTAAAGGCTACTTAGTCTGGAGCTATGCTTTATCTTGAGATGCAAACACAGTTCTTTCCCAGGGTGTGGCCCTGGGCTATACGGCTAGGATGCTGCAGCCTTGGAGGGTTCTGGGAGACCCTTTCCACAGCTGACTCCAGCAGAAAGGAGAGAAAAAGTCTCTGGAGCCCTGGCTGCCTCCTCAGTCACCAATGAAGGAGTTAGATGCCACTGTTCTTTAGAACCCATTGCCATCAAGTAAATTCCAACTCATAGCGACCCTATAAGACAGAGTAGGACTGCCCACAGGGTTTCCAAGGCTGTAAATCTTTACAAAGGCAGACTGCCAAATCTTTCTTCCACAGAGCAGCTGGTGGTTTCAAACTCCTGACCTTTAGGTTAGTAGCCAAGTGCTTAACCACTACTCCACCAGGGCCCCTTGTCCCTTGGAAGCCTGACCACATTAAGGCATTCTGGTATGCCACTACCACCAAATCAGCATTGAACTCTACCAGGCAGTTAACCCGACTACCCTCCCAATGCAAAAAAAAAAAAAAATCCTTTCATTGACCCTCCAACGTGCAGTTCTATAGTCTCTGGAGGAACTCCTGTACAGACTGGAAGATCACTCTTTTGCAACCAAGACCATTCTATTGTTGGGCAGCTCTGATTGATGAAATATTTTTGATAATGAGTTGACACTTGCCTGTATATAGTTTCTACTGATTGGTTTTGGTTCTGCCCATTGAAATCATTAAGAATGAAATAAAGTATGATATTGAGTTTACTATCCAGGTTCTTTCATTTTGAGTATAAAAACCATTTGCAAAATCCATGTAGCTCTTCCTCTTCCTTCTTCAAAAATATGTTATCTTCCTTCCTTCTTTCTTCCCTCCCTCTTTTGTTTCTTCCTTTCTTGATCAAAATGCCATTCTCCAAAATTCACTGCCATTGAGTCATTTCCAACTCATAGTGACCCCCACTGGGTTTCCAAGGCTGTAAATCTTTACGGAAGCAGACTGCCTCATCTTTCTTCCACAGAGTGGCTGGTGGATTCAAACTACAAACCTTTTGGTTAGCAACCAAATGCCTTAACCACTACACCACCAAGGCTCCTTAAAAATGCCATTGTTGTTGTTGTTATGTGCCATCGAGTTGGCCCCAACTCATAGCGACCCCTCCTTGGGTTTCTGAGGCAGTATCACTACGGAAGTAGGATTGCCCAACCTTCCTTCCGAGGAGTGGCTGGTGAAAAATGCCATTAGATGGGCCCAAATGAGATAGGGGGTCTGGGCGAGGCCAGACCCTGCTGGTGTCAGGACCCACACACAAGGGTAACAGAAGTTAGTCGGGTGGAGAGACAGGATACATAGAGGGGATTGAAATAAGGGAGCCCAGGTTTCTCATAATCAAAAAAGAGAGGTACAAATATAGAAAGAGAGAAGACAAGAATGTATTCTGTGATGCTGGGTTGGAACCGGAAGTATCAATATGAACTCATGGTTTTCAATATATGGAGATATATAAAAATAAATACAGCTATATTTTATATACACATATAAATACATAACTCCAGATGAAAACCGTGTGTTATAGATAAAGTGTGTGTGTACATGTGTAGACACATACTCTCTGGCTCTGTCTGCTGGGCTCAGTGACATCCCACTAGCAATGAGTATTCCTGTCACCCATATCTTGGCTTCCAAATACTGTTGTCCGCTAAGAGGAACCAGAACTTCTTGGTACAATGGCTGATTCTGAGACTGGGGCAGGAGAAACAGAAGAGGAGTTTGGAACAACTTATGCTGCTGGAAAGTAAAGCAGTGCTCCCAGCATTAACAGCAAAGTTCAACAAGAGAGAAAATAACAAATGCAGGCAAGGATGTAGAGAGATTGGAACTCTCATACACTGCTGGTGGGACTGTGAAATGATGCATCCACTGTGGAAATCAGTATGGCAATTTCCTAAAAAGTTGGAACTAGAAATACTATTTGATCCATTGATCCCATTACTAGGTATATATCCTAAAGAAGTGAGAGACAGGACACAAACATATAAGTATACCCATGTTCATCCCAGCACTATTTATAATAGCAAAGAGATGGAAACAACCTAAGTGTCCATCAAGCAAGGAATGGATAAACAAACTGTGGTACATGCACACAATGGAATAATACTATGCAATCCTAAAGAATAATGTAGAATCTGCAAAACACTGCATAATGCGGATAAACTTGGAGGGCATTATGTTGAGTGAAATTAGTCAATCACAGAAGGACAAATGTTGTATTAGTCTACTATCATAAAAACTCAAGGAAAGTCAAGGACAACATAGAAGGAAACTTTCTTTGTTGGTTACTAGGGAGGGGAGAGGAGTGGATAGATAGGTTGATAGGATAGATAGGTTGATATATATATGTGTGTGTGTGTGTGTGTATATATATATAATATATATATTATATATATATATATATATATATATATGGTGTTACGGTGCCACCAGAGATCCATAGATATATAGATATATAGATATAGATATGTAGATAGATATAGATATACCAAAGATTATTAGTGGTTACCAGGAATAGGAGGGAAGTGGAAAGGGGAAGCATTTGCTTGCAGGACATTGAGGGGAAAAAAAAAAAGAAGTGCTCAAAGAGTAATGGAGACTTATTAAAAGGATACAGAAGCCAATTGGAAGGGCCTCTCATTGGCCAATCTGGAAAATTTAAAACATTCAAATAAAATATTTTTTTGAAAATTCAGATATGGTTTCCATCCACCTCTATGCCCTGCTTTCTGTGACTTAAACCTTTAAACTTTGTTAATATACAAGTATCTCTGGAAGGGAAAACACTTTAAGCCAACACTCATTTTCAGTAGTGTTTCCCAAAGTGGCTTGTAGTATATTAGATCCCCATGAGACAATTTGTTAATCAGCATTAAGGGAAAGGAGATTTTATACTTGAAAATTGGGGGAAAACATTGAATTACACAAAGTCTCATTGCTGCAGGACTCCTCGGACTCTTTACTAAGTTGATGTGTGTTATAAATTGGCCTTAGGGTAAATACCATTTGGCATTATTTGATCATTGCAGCTTAGGATTAAAAAAAAAAAAAACATTTTGGAAAATGCTGACTGACAGATTCTAGTCAGCAAGCTCTGACTTAAGAGGGCCTGAGTTCAAACCTTGGCTTCCCCATTTAGTAACTGTGTGGCCTTGGGCAAGACAAACCCTCTGTGCCTCAGTTTCCTTATCTGTAGAATAGAGGTGAGAAGAATTCTTACTTTAGTGTTGTGGGGATGGTTAGACAAGATGATAAAGATAAAAATTGTAGCCCAGGACTTGACATATGTGAGAATCAATGTGTGTTTGCTGTTATTCTTCTTATTATTATTCTTTCTTGAGGGTTTTTTGGAACAGACCATAAGAGGGGGGAACACTGGAGATTGCCACCAAGGTCAGGAAATGTGAAAATGGGCAGCAAGAACTAAAAACTTGAAAGCCCTCAAGACAAACATCCCAATTTTGAGGGTGTTATTCTTAAAGCAGAGTCTGGGTCAGGCAAGTGGTTTGCAACTGGTTACTAACCGAAAGGTTAGTGGTTTGAACCCACCCACTGGTTCCATGGAAGAAAAGCCTTGGCAAAGTGTTTCCATAAAGATGACAGCCAATAAAGAAATGTCTGTCTTGAGCATTGTGCCCTTTTAAGACCCATCTATATGGAATCAAAATGACAAAAGCAACTAGAAAAATTAGATAAGAAAGTCAGGGGCAGTGATTTTATGTTAATGGTGGAGGAACGACTCAGAAAAAGAGGTGAGCATCATTGCACAACTTGAAGAGTGTGATCAATGCCACTAAATGTATGTGTGGAAACTGTTGAATTGGTGCATATTCTGCTGTGTGTACTCTCAACAACAACAATAAAATAAATTATTTTTTAAAAAAAGATTACAGCCAAGAACATGGGACAACCATGAATCAAGGGCCAACTTGACAACATGGTCAAAGCTTCTCCGTATACAGTCTTCTAGACCCAGCAAGAGCCCCAGTGTGTTTGGAGGACAAAAAGCCAGAAACGACCAGACTTCCCAGCTTTCACCCAAACCAAGACACCTACTTTCCCCAGGAAAGAACAGTATACAGGGAAGCATTTCCCCCCTTAGCAAATAACCATTGCTACTTTCCTCTTTGTAAAAACACTCAACAGGTCCATTGATGTAGCATCCCACCACCTGCTGCTGGCTCCTTGGCTGTCCCCTCCTGTGCTGTGGGGAAGCAGGAAGAGAGGTTGGAGAATGTGGCTGCCTGCCAAATGGGGTGACCCGAGCCATATCCCAATACCCCATAGTCACCACAGAGGAGCTGACCCACGGGGCTGTCAGCTCACCACAGACAGGCTTCACCAGCGCTTCAGAAAATGAAAAGCTTTATTAAACTTTCAAGTCCAGAACAGATGTGTCCAGACATAAATATTCAAAAGATCCCATCTGTTAAGTAAATTGTCTTCTGATGGAGTAACAGAGGGCCCGCATGTTAGTGAGACTCCATAGCTCTGGGAGCCCAGGAGTGTTGGATATCCTGGAGGCAGATGCTGCTGGTGTTCAAATTAAAAATAACCTGAGCAAGGAAGAAAACGCAAGGAGGACAGCAGTGGTGGGGAATTTTGCTCTACGTTGGTCAGGGCCCGGTGACAGGCTCTGAGAGGGAGCTCCCAAAAGAGTGCATGAGCAAGGGGATCAAGAAAAGCAACCAAACTGCCCTCCACCCCATCCTCAAGCCAGATCTTGGTTAGAGATTTCAAAGTTCTCTCCACAACTACTACCAGTTGCCATGGAGTCTATTTCAAGTCAGGGTGCCCCACGTGTGTTAGCATGGAGTTGTGCCTCACAGAGTTTTCCATGGCTGATTTTCAGACTCTGATCACCAGCCCTTTCTTCCAAGGTGCTTCTGAGTGGACTCCAACTTCCAAGTTCTTGGTTAGCAGCTGAGTGTGGTAACCGTCTGTGCCGTCCAGGGACTCCTTATAACTGCTACAACATGCTTAATCTCCCCCAGTCAGTGAGCCCCGTAGGCAAAATACTTAACCACCCTGCGCCTCCATTTCCTCTTCTGAAAGATTAGGTTACTGAGCACCCACTTTATGTAACATGCTGTAATGAACATTGTAGAGTGGAAATAATAATGATAACAACAAATAGCTCACACTGAAACAACCTTACTATGTGTCAGGAGCAATTTTCAACATGTCACATGCACTGACTGAATGGTTTAATTCTCCCAGCAACTTCTGAGGTAGGTACTATCATAACTCCCATGTCACAGATGAGGAAAAAGGCACAGAGAGAACGAGTGATTTGCCCAAAGGGTCAAGCTGCTAAGTGCAGGGTCAGGGTTCAAACCCAGGCAGACTACTCCAGGCTGACTGTGTCACCACCATTCTAACATAGTACAAAAACAAAAGGCAGCTGCTGCTTGCCAGGAAGGAGCTCTTGTTCTGTTATGAATGGAGTTATGACCCCTAACAGGAACAGAATACCCAATAGGCAAGGTAAGCATGGCCACACCCATGTGAAATTGTTCCCCACAGATTAGTAAGTTAAGCATGCTTCCCTGGCATACTGGGTGCCCCTCCCCTGTCAAGAACTGTCAACTTGGAAAGAGGCTCTGATTCTTCAGGAAGGTGCTATGGGGTTGGGAGAAAGATACTGGCCATACCTAGTAGTGGATGTGATGGAAAAATGTAAAATTTTTCACTATAGATAAGTAAACTAACACAATTAAGCCCGTGCTGATCTTGCTTATTGGGTAATCCAACATTGCCCCCTCCTCCAAATATGTGTTGGGATCCTAACCCCTATACCCATGGATGAAATCCTGTTTCTTTGCTATGTGCCATACCATAGTTATGTCCTAAACCTAATTACTTTTAAGAGATTAGACACCCAGCTGTGCACACACGGGGGACAGATGCTATGGGAGGGTCACCAAGGACCAAGGCACGATTGGGATAACCAACAAGAAGGAATCGACAAGACTGAGACTCTGATTTGGACTTTTAGCCAATAAAATAAATTTGAGATGATAAATTGCTGTTTTTCAAAGCCACTGGCTTATAGTTTTTATGTTCCAGCAGCACTAGATAAGACATATTCTAAAACCGAATCTTGAAGAGACACAGTTGAAGAGTGGGTGCAGAAAGAAAGTAACCAACTGTTAGGGAATTCTGCTCCACAGAGTAAAGCATGATGCTTCAGTAAAGGGGGCTTGCTGGGGAGGTAGAACTGAGGCACCCAAAGTCCTCTGGGTCAGCTCCCAGACCTGCTTGCCTGCTCTGTTGCCCCCTCCTCCCTAACAGGAAGCAGCCAGGCTGGTCTACTCCCTTCATCTGAAAACACTTCCCACTACCCCTGTCTGCTTTGCTCACCCCCAGATGCAGCACCATCCCTTCTTCTTGTCCAGCCTCAGTCTCCCCAATAGCTCAAGTTGTCCAACTCTCCCATGCGGCTCCTCTCTCCTCTGAAGTCCTGTAGCACCCACCATGCACCCTACTCTTTTAACATGTGTTTTCAGTCTTGCTCAGTTCACTAATTTGCAGGCTATTTACTGGTGAAAACCATGTCTTAGATCTCGTTAAGCTATCAAAGTGCCTAACATGACTTCAAGGAGTTCTGGTGGCATAGTGGGTGAGGCACTTGGCTGCTAACCAGAAGGTCGATGGTTCAAATCTACCAGCTGCTCTGTGGGAGAAAGATGAGGTGATCCATTTCTGTAAAGATTTATGCACAGCATGCACTGCCATCGAGTCAGATCCAACTCATAGCGACCCCTCCTTAGGTTTCCAAGGCAGTATCACTACAGAAATAGATTGCTCAACTTTCCTTCCGAGGAGTGGCTGGTGGGTTTGAACTGCCAGCCTTCTGGTTAGCAATCAAAGGCCTTAGGCATTACACCACCAGAGCTCCTCTGTAAAGATTTACAGCCTTGCGAACACAATGGGGGTCACGCTGAGTCAGAATTGACTCAATGGCAGTGGGTAGTGGGTAACATGGACACAAGAGCCCTGATGGCACAGTGGTTAAAGCTGTTGTTGTTATGTGTCATCGAGTCGGACCCGACTCATAGTGACCCTTACTTGGGAGCTCTGGTGGCATAGTGCCTAAGGCACTTGACTGCTAACCAAAAGGCTGGCAATTCAAACCCACCAGACACTCCTCAGAAAGAAGATGGGCAGTTAAAGCACTTGGCTGTTAATCAAAAAGTTAGCAGGTAGAACATACCAGCCACTCCGCTGGAGAAAGCTGTGGCAGTGTGTAAAGATTTACAGCCTTGGAACGCCCTGGGGCCGTCCTACTCTGACTCTATAGGTTGTTGTAAACCAGAATCGACTTGATGGTCATGGATTTTGGGAACGTGGGCTCAATTACACACACACACACACACACACACAACATTCACTATACATACACACACACGTAGATTCACTTTCCAGCTACATGGAGCTTCTCATGTTCCTTAATCACACTAAGGTTCATTAATAATAATAATTTCTGTTTGAGGTCAAAGAAGTCTTTTCCTTGTAAGTTATAGCATTCCAACTGAAATAGATTTAAGCCCCAAAATGCAGAGGTTATATTAGCTCAAGTACCTGAGACATTCGGGAGTGCTGAAAAGCCCTGGGTAGACAGGCACGACTACATCCAAATGCTCAGACTGAGTCTTGTCCTCCTCGCCAGCCTCACTCCCAGGCAGGTGCTTGGGGTGTCACAGCAAGATGCCCGTCCACCACTTCAAGCTCACATGCACCCATCTAGCAGCCCCAGCAGAGAGAGGGCTCCTCTTTATACCACAATAGGCTTGAGTCAGGGCCATCTCCAAACCAATCACTTCCATCGGTCCAAGGATTCAGTGGTCTCATTGGCCAAGCTGGGGTCGTGTGTCCACCCCTGAGTCCCACAAGGAGGGGGAAGAGGAGGTGGGAGCAGCCCCATCAACATGGACAAACAGTAGAAGTATTTCTTCAAATGGACTTCTGAGTGCTATTACCAGAGAAAGGGTGAATGAATGTCAAGTAGTCAAACAATACAACCACAATAACCAAAACTGATATCCATTAAGGAAGTTCTATTATTGAGTGTTTATTGTTTGCATGGGATTAAGTGAATCTCCTACAACCTGACATTAAATAATATATTCAAAGCAAGTCACCCAGACTGAATATATGTTGTTGTTGTTATGTGCCGTCGAGTCAGCCCCAACTCATAGCAACCCCTCCTTGGATTTCCAAGGCAGTATCACTATAGAAGTAGGATTGTCCAACC
>NW_006921589.1:10045256-10046867 GCF_000298275.1 Orycteropus afer afer
CCATGTTGTCTGCCAATCTCGAGACTGTTTCTGGACTTGAACTAGTGGCTTGCTGTGTTGCTTGATAATCTTGGGACTGTACCATTTTACTTGTCAACCTTGAGTTTGTCAGCCTCAGCAGCCAACAGCTGTCTGAATTAAGACAATCCTCCAGCTTCAGTGGGCCAGGAGCAAGAGGCAGAGCTGAAGAGCAAGATTGAGGGGCTTTCACCCAGCCCCTAGAGCTGGCACTTTGAACCCGAACTTCTAGCCTCCTAAACTGTAAGAGAATAAATCTCTGTTTAATATCATCCACTTGTAATATTTTCTGTTAGAACAGCACTAGATAACCGAAACAGGCATTGATTGTGGATCCCAGTAAAATGAAATCCTTTCTCTATTCATCATAATGTTGCTATTAGGATTTTTATCATGATCTCAATGTATCATGATGTTGTAAGGATTTTTGTTTCTTTATGTTGAAGTGTAATCTATACTGAAAGCTGTAGTCTTTCATCTTCATCAGTTAGTGCTTCATGTCTTCTTCACTCTTAGCAAGCAAGATTATGTTACCTGCATATCGTAAGTTGTTAATGAGCCTTCCTCCAATACTGATGCCACAATCTTTACATAGTCCAGCTTCTAAGATGATTTGCTCAGCATACAGATTGAATAAGTATGGTGAAAGGCTACTTTTCCTAATTTATACCATGTTGTATCCCCTTGTTCTGTTCAAACAACTGTCTCTTGGTCAGTGCACAGATTCCTCATGAGCACAATTAAGTATTCTGGAATTCCTATTCTTCACAATGTTCTCTTTAATTTGTTATGATTTAAATAGTCAAATACTTTGCATAGTCACTAAAACACAGGTAAACTTCTTTCTGGTATTCTTTGCTTTTAGCCAAGATATGACATTAGCTGAATCTTCTGAATCCAATTTGAATTTCTGGTAGTTCTTTGTTGATGTACTTCTGCAATTATTTTTTTTATTATTTTCAGTATAATTTTACTTGTGTGTGATATTAATGATATTGTTTGATAATTTCTGCATTCTGTTGAATCACTTTTCTTTGGAATGGGCACAAATAGAGATCTCTTCAAGTTGGTTGGCCAGGTAGCTATCTTCCAAATTTCTTGGCATAAACAAGATCACTTCTGTTGATGCGTCTGTTTGTTGAAATATCTTAATGAGTATTCCATCAATTTCTGGAGGCTTATTTTTCACCAATGCCTTCAGGACAACTTGCACTTCTTCCTTCAATACCATCATTTCTTGATCATGTGCCACCTCCTGAAATAGTAGAACATCGACCAATTCTTTCTGGTACAGTAACTCTGTGTATTTTTTCCATCTTCTTTTGATGCTTCCTGCATCATTCAATATTTTGCCCATAAAATCCTTTAAATATTGCAACCAGAGGCTTGAATTTTTTATTTGATTTCTTTCAGCTTAAGAAATGCCAGGTCAAGGTTGTGGCCACTGCTTGGTCACAGCCAGCTACCCAGAGGGACTGAGTAGTTGAACCTGAGGGCTTGGGACCATAGTCACAGGGGACATCAAGCTCAATTGGCATAACATACTATACAAAACATTGTTCCACCTCCTACTGTGGCAAGTAGTGACTGGGA
>NW_006921589.1:10048140-10062701 GCF_000298275.1 Orycteropus afer afer
AAAAACTATTGCCATTGAGTCAATTCCAACTCATAGTGACCCTATAGGACAGAGTAGAACTTCCCCCAAATGGTTTCCAAGGCTGTGATCTTCACAAAGCAGATTGCCACATCTTTCAGACTGCCACATCATTCTCCCTCAGAGCAGATGGTTGGTTCAAACCACCACCATTTCTGTTAGCAGGGGAGAGCTTAACCACTGTACCATCAGGGCTCCTATCACTATCAACTAGGTTTATTGTTAGTTATTGGTTGTCATTGAGACTGTTCCAATTCATGGCAACCTTGTGGAGAACAGAACAAAGCGTTGCCAGGTCCTGAACAATCTCGTGATCGTTGGTATGTCTGAGTTCATTCTTGTGACCATCGTGTCAGTCTGTCTCACTGAGGGTTCCCTCATTTTCCTTGGCCCTCTAATTTACCAAACATGGTGTCCATTTCTAGTGATTGATCTTTGCTAGAAATAGAACTAGGTAGGCTCTATTTTTATCTTCAGCTTTCGGAAAGGGAAACTCATCTGAAAAAGATGAAGTCATTTGTCTCAGACCGCACATTTTTTTTTTATTTTATTTATTTTGTTGTTGTTCAGAATGATATACACAATAGAACATAATATACACAATAAAACAGTTTTTACATGTACAGTTCAGTGACACTGATTACATCCTTCGAGTTTATGACCATTCTCACCCCCTTTTCTGAGTTGTTCCTTCCTCATTAACACAAACTCACCGCACCCTAATTTTCAAGTTGATATTGTAAATTTGATTCCATATGGAGAGTTCTTCTTCTTCTTTTATATATAGTTCTTAAAAGACCATAAGACTCAAGGGAAATATTTTTTACCAGTTAAGCTAAACTATTACTTAATTTTAAGTGGACTTCAGAGGATATTTTTGGTTTAAGGTTTAAGATTATCTCAGGGCAATTGTTTCAGGGTTCATCCAACATTTATGACTTCAGAAAGTCTGGAGTCCATAAGAATTTTACATTACATTCTGTATTTTCCTCCTTTTGACTAGGATTCTTTTATGGAATCTTTGATACAAATGTTCATTAATGCTAATCAGGCATCATCCAGTTCCTCTGGTCTCATGGCAAAGAAGGCAGTTGTTAATGGAGGCAATTAGCCACACATGGCATATCCTCCTCCTATTCCTGTCTCTCCTGTTTCTCTGTTGCTCCAGGTTGATAGAGACCAATTGTTGTACCTTAGATGGCTGCTTGAAAGCTTTTAAGACCCCAGGCATTACTCAATGAACTAGGAGATAGAACAGAAACACTAAACACATTAGTAGGCCAGTTAACTGGAATGTCCTATGGAATCATGACCCTAAATGTCCAAACCAAGAAACTCAAATCCTGTGAGGTATTTGGTTGTACATGAGCAGCCTCAGCAACTACTCAGCAACTACTCTTTTTTTTTTTTTTTTTTTTTTGTCATTGTTATAAATATATATATCCACAACTTTTGCCAATTCAACTTTTTACAGATGTACAGCTTCTTGATAGCAATTACAATATTGGCCGTGCAACCCTAGCCTTGATTAATGTAATTTTTCCTTCACCATTAATCCCCCTTTTTCCCCTCTTTCCTGCCACTGGTAAAAACCAATAAACTTTGGTCTCTATACATTTGCTTTTTCTTGTCTTTTTATATAAGTGACCAAACCAAACAACTAAACCTACTGCTGTCAAGTCTGTTTCGACCTATAGCAACCCCTCCTTGAGTTTCCAAGGTGGTATCTCCAAAGAAATAGATTGCCCAATCTTCCTCCCAAGGTGTGGCTGGTGGGTTTGAACCACTAGCCTTCTGGTTAGCAGTCAAATGCTTTAGGCACTACACCGCCAGACTCCCTATGTGAGTGAAGTGATACAATATTTGTCCTTTTATGATTGACTTATTTCACTCAGCAGAAGGTCTTCAAGTTTCATCTATATTGTAACATGTATCAAGTCATCGTTTTTCCTACTGGCTGAATAGTATTCCATTGTATATATGTACCATATTTTGTTTATCCATTAATGATGGGCATTTAGGTTGTTCCCACCTTTTGACTACTGTGAATAGTGCTGCAATGAAATTGTTGTTCAAGTCTCTTTTTGAGTCTCCACTTTCAAGTCTTTTGGGTATACATGCAGGAGTGGAGTTGCTGGGTAATATGGTAGTTCTGTTTTCAGCTCTCTGCAGAACTGCCACACTGTTTTCCACAATGGCTGTACCATTTTGCATTCCCACCAGCAATGGATAAGGGTTCAAATTTTCCCACAACTTCACCAATATTTGGTATTTTCTGTTTTGTTTTGTTTTGTTATCTTAGCAATCCTGTTGTTGTTGTTGTTGTTTGCCGTCGAGTCGGCCCCGACTCATAGCGACCCCTCCTTGGGTTTCCGAGGCAGTATCACTACGGAAGTAGAATTGCCCAACCTTCCTTCCGAGGAGTGGCTGGTGGGTTTGAACGGCCAGCCTTCTGGTGAGCAGTCAAGTGCCTTAGGCACTATGCTACCAGAGCTCCTTAGCAATCCTAGTGATAGTAAAATGGTATCTCATTGTGGGTTTGATTTGTATCTCTGATGGGTAATGATGCTTAGCATTTTTTTCATGTGTTTGGTGGCTATTTGAATGCCCTCTTAGTGAAATGTCTATTCAAGTCCTTTGCCCATTTTATGATTGGGTTATCTGTCCTTTTGTAGTTAAGTTGTCAAAATTTTACATATATTTTGTTTATTAAATTCTTATAGGATGTATACATTATAAAGATATTCTCCCAGTCAGTAACTTGTCTTTTCACTTTTTTGGTAAAGCCTTTCGATGAATAAAATTTTTCATTTTTATGAGATCCCATTTGTTAATTTTGTCCTTTGCTGTTTGTGCTTTTATTATATTAGATAATCCACTGTTCAAAGCTAGGCCTGACAGCATTGCTCCTTCATTTTTTTCTAAGAGTTTGGTTTCAGTGTGCACTTTTAGGTCCTTAATCCAATTTGAATTTGTTCTTGTGTATGATGTGAGGTATGGGCCCTGTTCCATTTTTCATGTAGAAATTCAATTTTCTCAATACCATTTATTGAAGAGACTCTTCTTTTCCCATCGAATAGATGTAACATCTCTGTCAAAAGTCAGGAGGTGTGAGTGCTCCTGTTTTGTTTTCTTCCAACATTGCTTTAGCTATCTATAGCTTCTTGACATCCGAATAAAGTTGAGGATTGGTTTTTCCATTTCTCTAAAGAAGGCTGTTAGAATTTTGATCATGTGGCCACACAGTTTTGGTGGGCCACAAATGCAAGTCTTTAAAGTCTACTGACATCTACTTCCCTTCCTAGTCTACCTGGGAAACTAACCAAGTCCCAGGTCCTGGTTCAGACAGAATAAACAACATCCTTCCATTGCATCTTATCCACCCATCTGCTACAGCGTCTACATCCTCAACTGCAATCACTGTATCTTCTCTATTCTAAGATGTATGTTTTCTCATGTGTCAAAGCTGCTGAAATCAAGGCTCAACTTACAATGTGTCCAGGTTTAGACTAGAGTGTGAGTTCCTTGAGCAGGAGCTTACTCATTTTATACCCTAAACACTTAGCACAAAGCTTTTTATTTAGGTGTTGATGAACTCTAGAAATGCTCTACAAGAAGAAATGTGTTTTTAACATTCATTCATTGGACAGATATTTATTGAGCTCCTACTATGTGATAGGTATTGCGTTGGTCCTAGGGCTATAATGCCAAATAAGCTGGCTAGGTCCCTGCCTGCACCTCTTTATTGTGTTTGAATAGGGAAAGTCCTGCCTCTGAGGGACAAGGGCAGAACTATGCCCCAAAGTGAGCAACTTGTGCAGGTTATGTTTGGCCAGAGCAAAGAGAAGGAGCCAGGAGGTTGCAGAAGATGAAGGCAGTTAAATGTGAGTTTGCAAAGGTCTTGAAACACATGCTGAGGAGTTTAGATTAAAGGTGAGAGGCAAATGGGAGCTCCTGCCGATATCTGAATGGACAAGTGACAGAATCAAAATAGCACTCTGAGAAAATTAGCCTTGCCGTTGGGTGTAGAATGTTCTGGGAGGGAAGAGGCTGCAGGTGGAAATGCCCACTAGGCAGAAGGCTGCTGCAGAACTCAGCATGTGAGGCAATCGGAGCCAGGACTCCACGGGAGGCTTGGCTGTGCCAATGGCTCAAGAAGGTCAGGTCTCAGAGATGGAATTGCCAGCCCATACTGACAGGGAGCAGACTAAGATAGGGAGCAGTCAAAGGTGACCCCAAGATTAAATGCTTGGAAGGCTGGATTGACCCTGATGTCTACTGGCAAGGGAGAAGGCAGGTTGCTTAGGTGCCCTTGGGAGACATAGTCAAAGAGAGTGAGTGAAGGTCAGGGCTGGAGAGGAAGAGAGAATGTGAACCACATTCACTAAGCCATGACACTGTTGTTGTTGTTGTTGTATGCCGTCGAGTCGGCCCCGACTCATAGCGACCCCTCCTTGGGTTTCCGAGGCAGTATCACTACGGAAGTAGGATTGCCCAACCTTCCTTCCGAGGAGTGGCTGGTGGGTTTGAACCGCCAGCCTTCTGGTGAGCAGTCAAGTGCCTTAGCCACTATGCTACCAGAGCTCCCAAGCCATGACACTAGGTATGAGCATACTTGTCCAGAAAATAGAGAGAAACCCTCCTTCTCTCTCAGCCTGAAAAGGCAGCTCCATATACCTCCCTGACTCAGAGAGAGAAGTAAGGATAAACTCAGTACTTACACCTTGGACTTAAGCTGAGTAAACAATTAGGCAAAAGACCCAGGCTAGGAAGTGCCTAAGGCATTTGACTGCTAACCAGAAGGCTGGCAGTTCAAACCCACCAGCCACTCATTCAGAAGGAAGATTGGACAATCTACTTCCATAGTGATACCACCTAAGAAACCCAAAGAGGTGTCACTGTGAGTCGGATCAACTTGATGGCAATGAGTTTGGTTCTGGTTTTGGTTTTGAGTCACAGCAGAAGAAAGATCACCTGTGAAGATTCCTTAAGCAGTGAAAGAAAAGACACAGAGCCTAGGATCAGACAGAGCAGCTCAGCCTCCAAATCTATGTGGAAGCTTATTGTCCCTCCGTAGTCCCTGGGTGGCACAAATGGTTTAGTGCCTGACTATTAACTAAAGATTGGCAGTTCAAACCACCCCCCAGGTACCTTGGAAGAAAGGCCTGGTGATCTGCTCCTCATAGGTCATATTGAGCGCAGCTCTGCTCTGCACATGTGGAGTCACCATGAGTCAGAACTGACTCGGCAGCAACTGTTTTTGTTTTGCTTTGTTTATATATCGTCGCATTCATAGAAATGCTTATTAAAGGTCATTGGTGCTCACTTGAAGTTTCGGCCATGCTTTACTGCATTTTATGGGGGCACTTTAGGCTCTAATGGTATTTTTTAATTTGGTGATTCTTGGAATATACGTCTCAGGTGTTAAAGGGTAGAGGATTAATGAGGAAGTGAACATCAAGTTCACACACTGCGCAGTGCGTAGTGAGAGCTCATAAATGTTGAGTCCAGAAGATGCATTTAGCTCAGCTCCAGCCTATGAGAAATGAGAGAGAAACACAGACACTGACTCCTGCTCTCAAAGAGACACATGACATTAACAAACATCACCCTTAAGAGCCATAGACCTTCCTTGGGCCCTGATTTTAAAAGCAGAAACAAAGACCTGAATCTCTACTCTTCTACCTTTGTCACGGTGACTAGACTCTTCCTGTTAAATATTTTAATGTGGCTCAGCTCCTGATTCAAATTGGCATCTTTCAGGGTTACTTACATTTTAGGTTTCCCCAGCATTTGAGATCAGACAGATCTGACCCACCCTTCTTCTCTCCTGATGGTCCTAACTGAGGCCAGCACGCTGACACAACTCTCACCAGGCTTCCTCTGGATTCTCAAAAACCAAAACCAAACTCACTGTCAGAGAGCTGATTCCAACTCATAGCAATCCCCACTGGGTTTCTAAAGCTGTAAGCCTTTACAGCAGCAGTCTGTCCCATCCTTCTTCTACAGAGCAGCTGGTGGGTTCAAACCACTGACCTTTTGGTTAGCAGCCAAATGCTTTAACACTACACCACCAGAGCTCCTTCCTCTAAGTTCTAGGAGATAGAAAATAAGTAGCTCAGTAACAGTAGAGTAAAATGAAAAAGCAGGCATTTAAAAGGGTCAAAATCTTGGTGTCTGCCTTGTCCATGAGAAGAGTGTCTTGGAGAAAAAGCCTCCCTCTCTCCTATATTTCAGAGTGGAGCAAATGGTTGGTGAACTCAAGCTCAGGTGCTAACCAAAAGGTTGGAGGTTTGAGGCCACTCAGAGGTGCTTCGGAGCTCTGGTAGTATAGTGCCTGAGGCACTTGACTGCTAACCAGAAGGCTAGCAGTTCAAACCCACCAGCCACTCTTCAGAAGGAAGACAGAGCAATCTACTTCCTTAGTGATACTGCCTCAGAAACCCAAGGAGGGGTTGCTATGAGTCGGGTCCGACTTAACAGCACGTAACAACAACAGAGGTGCTTCAGAAGAAAGACTTGGATATCTAAGTCTGAAAAATCAGCCACTAGGAACCCTGTGGAGCACAGTACTACTCCGACACACATGAGGTCACCATGGGTGGGAATCGACTCCGTGGCAACTGGTTGTCCTGTATTTCCACTTTGTGAGGCAACCTCAGAGTCCCAGTAAACCTTAGAGCTCCTCTCCTCCAACCTCTGCAAGTTGGTGAAACCCTTTGTGCACTTTTCTCCTCACAGTGCCTCCCGCCCTCTGCCTGAACATTGACCAAGACAGGAAGCTCACTCCTCATCCAGGCAGCCTGTTCAACTCAAATGACTCTGGTTGGTGCCAGTGCTTCCTGGCTTCTTTCCCACACTCGCTCAAACTCCTGCAATCAGATTCCTGGGAGGGGAACTAATTAGTCCGAGCCCCTCTTCTGTTCCCCCACAAAAGGTAGAGACTCCAGTCGTTTTATAGGGGATGTGACTAGACCAGCGGGCACCTGTTTTTCTTTACACTGTCTTAAAATGGGGAAGCGTGGGAAGGCTATGTTTTCGCCAGACTGCAAAAGCTGACAGAAGGCAAGGTGTAGGAATTTGCCTCTGGCTTGTGGATAAATAGTTATGTGGGTTCCAACTTCAGGAATGGCCTTTACTATCCACTGGCACGGCTTTTGGAGAAGGCCCGTGGAATTAACAGGAAAATCCTGCAACACAAGCCTGCCCACGACAGCTGAGAGTGACAGCTCCAGAAGTCTAGCGAAGAGAAAGTCAATGACATTCAGCCATGGAAAAGTTCTGCAAGTCTTCAGCTGCTTCGTCAGACCGTAGGGAGGAAAAGAACAAAGGCAGTGCTTTTGCAGAGAGCAAAGGTGCCCGCTGGGTGTCAGCTGCTGAAATGAACCCTTCCTCCTACCTGCCCCTGTGACACCATGCTTCTTCAGGCCTCACACCTCTCTTCCAGGACAGACCCACAGACCAGCATCCTCAAAGACTGTTTGTTATGGACTGAATTGTGCCCCAAAAAGATATGTTGAAGTTCTAAACCCTGAACGTGTGAATGGGATGCTGTTTAGAAAGAGGGTCTTTGAAGATGCCATCAGTTAGGTTAATATGAGGTCATACTGGAGTAGGGTAGATCCTAATCCCATGTGACTGGCTTCCTTATAAAAGGGGAGAGAACACCCAGAGACAGGTAGGCAGAGGAAGGAGGCCATGTGAGGCTGCAGCTGCAAGGCAAGGAATGCCCACCTGGAGCCACCAGAAACTAGGAGAAAGGCGGGAAACAGATTCTCCCCCAAAGACTCAGAAGGAATCGGCATAACCAGTGCACTGATCTGGCCGTCTAGCCTCCAGAACTGTGAGACAATAAATTCTGTTCTTATAAGCCACCCAATTGTTGGTATTTTGTTACAGCAGCCCTAGGAAGCCAAGACACAGACAGATGACACCACGGTCAGGACAGTCCAGCTGCTTTTGTGTGGTTCCAACTTAAAAGAACTATTTGTTTGAGGGGAAGGGATGTAGCTCCTCCCAGGCATTCACTTTTGCTTCTACTCTGGACTTCACAAACAAAGGATGTGAGTAGTCAAGAGATTCCTATAGACCAGGCCTGGAAGAGACCCCCTAAAACAACTGCTTCCTTCCCCTTGCTTTGTAAGTGAGGCCCAGAGAGTGGGTCCCCAGCCCCAGTCAGTGAGCGGCAGAGGTGGGATTGACCCAAGGCCTGGCCCCTGCATCTGACCCACACCAGGCTGCATAGCTCATCCACAAACACCCCCACCAGTGCTTTAAAGTCCTTTGTCATCTGTTAGTTCTCTGGTTATCAGGGCTGAGACCTCACCTTTTTCTCTACTCCCTACAGTGTTCGACCCATGGCTGAGTGTGTGGCCAGAGCTCAGTAAACACTTTCTGAATGAGAGAATACCCACAATGAGCTCAGGAAGAACATGAGGCAAGGATTAGTGCTCCCACTTACAGAAGAGGAAGGTAAAGCCCACAGAAGGTCTCTCAGAGTCAGGGGGAAGGGAGCAAGAAAGAGGTCAGGTTAGTTTTGACGGTGATCCTCCTGTCATCCCTCTGTGAAGCCATTAGAACAAAAAACAAATCAATTGTCATTGAGCCTGTTTTGATCATAGCAACCCCTTGTCAGAGGAGAGCTGGGCGCCTTAGAGCTTTCAATGGCAGATTTTGTGGAAGTAGATTGCCAGGACGTTCTTCAGAGGTGTATGGACTCGAACCACCAACCTTGCAGTTAGCACTTAAGCACTTTAACAATTGGTACCACCCTGGCATTCCTGTGATGCCATTAAAAAAAAAAAAAAAAAAAAACTCACTACCGTCAAGCTGGATCCAACTCACAGCAACCCCTCCTTGGGTTTCCGAGGTGGTATCACTATGGAAGTAGATTGCCCAACCTTCCCTCCAAAGAGTCACTGGTGGGTTTGAACCACCAGCCCTCTGGTTAACAGTCAAGTGCCTTAGGCACTATGCCACCAGAGTGCCTTAGAGTAGACAAAATGCATCCTCAATTTATGATGTATTTAAGTTACAACAAACCACAATTACAATCACCTTGTTTTTGTACATCTTATCATTAGTAATATGTACTGCCTACACTGTAGCAGCCTGTAATTTGTTGACACTATCATTCTCAGATGTTTACTCAATGTTATAAAGATACTGATAATACAAGACAGTAATGAAAACTTTAAAAAAAAAAAAATGGGCTATTTGACTTACATCAGAACTAACTTATTACAGAGCCCTTGGAATGGAGCCCCGTTTTAAGTCAGATGCTACCTGTATGTATTCTCAGTTTCTCTCATTAGCTCCACCACCATCTTTAGGCCAATGTCACTTATGATCCTAGAACTTTATGACTCTGTGGTACTCATGCTCCCTGTCCACATATAACTTCTCCCCTCATCAAGCTCAACAGCTTTCCAGTGTTCTTCCTCTGTCCTTCTCCACTTATTGCATGAAGACAGAAGTCCTCATCTCCTTCTTACTGCCCCTTCCTTTTCCCTTCTTCACAAGTATGGCCCAGTGCCCTTCAAACAAGATTATGTACTCATGTTTGTAGGTGACATTAAAGAATTAGTATAAAAAACAAAAAATAATAATAAACTCACTGCCATCAAGTCAATTCTGACTCAGCGACCCCCTTTGGGTTTCTAAGTTGATAAATCTTTCCTGAAGTAGATTGCCCAGTCTTCCTCCTTCAGAGTGGCTGGTGGGTTTGAACTACCAACCTTCTGGTTAACAGTCAAATGCCTTAGGTACTATACCACCAGAGCTCCTTAAGAATTAGTATAGAATTGGTTTATACATTGTTGGCACCCTTATTAACTGCTTGAACATTGAACCACTTTTCTAAGCAATAATAACCAGTTAACTAGTTGCTGTCAAGTCAATTCTAACTCACAGTGAACCCATGTGTGTGGGACAGAACTATGTTCCATAGGGTTTTGAAATCTATAACCTTTCAGAAGTAGATGGCTAGGGTGTCTTTAGGTGGGCACGAACCATCAACCTTCTGGTTAGTAGTTTAGGGCTTAATCATTTGTGCCACCCAGGAACTCCCTGAGTAACAAATACATTCCCAATAAGTATCAGCCAGAAAATAGCCATCCTGGTGGCTGCAGATGGTCCTGGCACCAAGGCAAAGCCACAAGGCTGATTCTTTGGGGAGCTGGATTTGAATGAGGCAGATTTCCCACTTCATCTGTATTTACACTTGCATTCCCAAACACAGTGTCTCCATTCCAATGACCTCCTTCCTCTCTCAAGTTCTATGGACCTCAGAGGAGAGATTTGCTGTTTCCGTGCTCCTGCCTGGCAGCCGGACAGCTCCCCAGCCTGATTTGTCCTTAACACCCTCTCTGGTCCCTGTAAACCAGGGTAGGAGCATTTTTACTATCAAGAACCACCACCCCAAGGACAAGATCAAGAGCCACACACATGGAATCATGTCCAGCTAACTTTCTTGCTTGGTTTGTTTTGGAGAAAATAGAAAATTTTCAAGTTGCTTGGTTTTTAAGCAAAGACTCGGGAATGAAAAACTTTATTCCCAGTAAATAGAGGCTACCTCTAGCAATCAGATAAGCTATGGAAGCATATATTTTGTTTTCTAATTTGACTTTGTTTCTCTTTATTTATCCCCTTCATTTCAATTTCTGCAGCTATTTATGTTATTCTGTGGCATGTCTTTGATGAGATATATAAAATCATTTTTTTTAAGTTAGGATATAAAAAATACTTTAATAAATTCAGTTCATATCACAAATAAGAAAATACTGTTTGTGTGTGTGTGTGTGTTTGTATAGCTATATAGATACACATATTCTCCATTGAAAGGAAAAGGAGGGAAGGAAAAATGAAAAAATAATGAATCAGTAAACAAAAGGTGAAGGAAAAGGTGAGAAAGTTGTAATGATAGGGACCAAACCTTATTAACTACTGCCTTGCTGATAGCTAACATGGAATGCATGTGTACTTACCATCATGTGTGTACACATATATGCACACAGACAAACATATTTTCCCAATGGGTAAAATTCTCCCTCTTGCCAAGTGGTTCTCTTGACCTAACCATAAGAATTGCTACTAATTATTGAAGTCCTACTATGTGGTCTGGTCTTCACAACAGCTCTAAGAAGTAGAAATGTATGAAGAAAGAGGACTCAGACAAACCATGTAATTACTAGGTTTCCCTGGCAGCAGACATGAGTGGTTTTACCAGCCCAGTATCAATAGGCTTGCTTTTGGTAATAAAACCTCAGTGTCCCTTTGGGAAAACAGTTTCTGGACCAATCAGTGTATGATATCCTCTGCCTACAAGATTGATTTGAGGATGAACACACAATCCAGTCTAGGCCAATGACATTCAGTTCTGAGAGTTTGGTTGTGAATACTCAGAATGAGGACTTCTTTCCCCTGGTGTTGAAAATAAAGATAGAAGAAGGAGGAGCCACAGGACGGAGGAACAGAGAAAGAGACTGAAAGAGGCAAGTCCTCACAAGCTCACTTGAGCCCTTACAGAGAGCTATGCCTGAGTTTCTCAGTTATGGAAGCTATTAGGAGTTGAAATTCATCCCCTAAAAATATGTGTTGTAAATCCTAACCTCTATGCCTATGGTGATCATCTCATTTCGGAGTGGGTAGTCTTTGCTATATTAAAGAACAGGATTAGTATGGAGTATGTCTGAGTCATCTCTTTTTCGATATAAAAGAGATTAAACAAACAAGCTAAAGAAGCAGAGATGGGGGAAAAGAGATTCCAAGCCACAAGAAGATGGCCCAGGAGCAGAAGCTCAGAAAAAACAAGGACCTTCCTCCAGAGCCGACAGAGAGAGAAAGGCTTCCCCTAGCGCCGGCACCCTGAATTCTGACTTCTGGCTTTCTAAACTGTGAGAAAAGAAATTTCTGTTTGTTAAAGTCACCCACTCGTGGTATTCCTATTATAGGAGCACCAGATAACTAGGACAGGAGCCAGTAAATCTCACCCTGTCTCTTTTATTTTTTTTTAAGCCTGTTTGAATTCTTGCAACCCAGAGAGTCCTGACTAATAATATTCCTCATGTGTGAGTAGCTGCCTTAGATACAAGCCCATCTGACACCAAAGTATGTGCTCTTCCCCTCCCATCATGCTGTGCTCCTCCTGCCATCCTGCCCCACAAGACCTTCACTTGGGCTGTTGCCTCCTGCCACTCCAACATCTGCCAGTGTCCACTCATCCCCAGGAAAATTCTTTCTCAGAGCAAAATGAAGAGTCATTGAGCAAAGGCTTGGCATATGGCTGAACTGTGGAAGTGCCCATTAATGGAGAATCTAAGCTGTTTCAGAATACACATAACTGCTTGCTGATTGTAGCAGGAAGGGTGAGGATGCCAAACTATAATTTAGACAACTTGCCTCAGAGAAATTAAAACCAAGACAAGATTTAGATCAAGCACAGGGCCAAGACTTCCCATCACCACCAGAAAAATCCCTAAAAAGGGAAAGAGCTAACATGACCCAACCCCAATACTATGGCAGAGCCTAAGATGGGGACAGAAATCTCAACCTAGAATCTTAGATGTGGTGAGCTTATAAATCATCTGACCCAATGCCACCCAGAACCAGATCCCCTTCTTAATATCCCTGAGTATTGACCATCAAGCCTATGTGGGAATTATCCCTATAACAACAGAATCCCTACCTTGTGAGAAGACCCATTCCAGTGCTGAGCAACTCTGATTATAAACAAATTCTTTCTCAAATAATGAAAATAAAATTGATCTGTGTGTGAGTGGTTCCTGGCTGGTGCAAATAGTTTGCGCTCAATTACTAAGTGAAGGTTGATGTTTCAAGCCCACCCAGTGGTGCCACAGAACAAAAGCCCAAGATCTGCTTCTGTAAAGTTTACAGCCAAGAAAACCCTATGGAACATGGTTCTACTCTTGACACACATGAGGTTGCATGACTCAGAATCAACCTGCGAGCAGCAGGTTTGGTTTTCCTTTTTGGGAGTGTGGGGGGGGGGTGCGGGGAGGATGGTGAGTGCCCTCCTCATTCACCCTTTTTAAAGAGAAGTCTGTCTTTGCCAGCTCAGTTTCTGGAGCAATGGGAAAGAGAGATGCAAAACTGGACTATATGTATCAGAAGTTGCCATAGAAACAATAGAGGCAGAAGGAAAGGAGGAAGAGGAAAAAAATAGAGAACCCACAAAGGCAGGATGACGGGGAAAATTCTTGGTTTGGAACTGGAGAAAGAAGTGCGGTGGGGTGGAATGTGGAAGATACAAAGAATACTAGAGAGGGGAACATTTAACAAGTCTTACTGTGCAATAAAAATGTACTTACTTCCCTTGACATTCTTCCCAGAGATACCAGTAAAGTTTTAATTTAATTTAATTGCTTCTGGTTGCTGGACTACATTCCTCAGAGTGAAATTCTCTGCCAAGGCTAGACTGCATAAGGCCCAGTTTGGGGTTGAGTTATAATTGTATTAATTTCAAATCTCCTTCCCAGTAAATGCTACCCAGGTTATAAGGGAGAAGTACAGGGATGAAGACATAGAACCAATTATGGACTTGGAGTTCAGGATGGAGACTTGATTATAAAAGAGATGGATGTCAATTTATTAGAAGTAGAGCATGGGGGTCATAGTGGCACTAGCTGGAAGAAGAATTAGATGGTGAATCACCTGAGCTAGAAAAATTTTCTAAGGATGCAGTTGGCCCCAGCACCTGTAGGTTGAGTCAAGTGGTCCAAGTCATGGAGAGAGGCCAGCCAAGGAGACGGGGACTCATACAGGTCATTAGAGTATGGATCTGACAGGTTCTTAATACAAACAACAGAAGCTGCCTCTGGTTGATTAAGCAGAAAAGGAGCTTATTAAAAGGCATTGGGCAGCTCATGGGATCTTTGGGAAGTCTGGAGAAACAGGTCTAAGCTAATCTTCCAGAAATGACATTTAGCACCAAGATTAAACACTTGCCTGGCTAAAAAAAAAACAAGTCCTTGACTGCTACCAAGCCCTGTGTGCACGTACTGCTGCCACAGACTGAACTGTTCCACATCAGCAGCTACCGAGAGGGCTGATGCCACCCACTTCCATTCTGTAAGTTTGACCTGCAGCTGCCACCCCTTCAAAAGCCAGATACCTTTACTGCCACTTTCACCTTTCATATGGAATTCATACTGAGCCTGTGTTCTAGTGCTTTCTTCTGAGCCAAAGTCTATCTTTGTGACCTTTGATGCATGGAGCCAAGGTCATTTACCTGTGCCCTGACTACCAAGGAAGTACAAAAAGTGAATTTGCAGGCACCTGTTTCAGGAAAATGGAACTCTAAAAGCTGGACATTCCTAAATAAAGAAAGGACCCCTCCTTGGGTTTCCGAAGTGGTAACTCACTGTCATTGAGTCGGATCAGACTCACAGCAACCCCTCCTTGGGTTTCCGAGGCAGTATCACTATGGAAGTAGATTGCCTAACCTTCCTTCCAAGGAGTGGCTGGTGGGTTTGAACCGCCAGCCTTCTGGTTAGCAGTCAAATGCTTTAGGCATGACAGCACCA
>NW_006921589.1:10063066-10096072 GCF_000298275.1 Orycteropus afer afer
CCTTAGCTGATTTGTCCCACTGTTTTGTATTTTGTTCCACAAATCCATAAATCAAGTAGTAACTTGTGTTTGAATCCACCTTTAACTTTTTATAAAGCCCTTTTATATCATAATTCCATTTTGCTTTGACAAAACCAAAACCAAGCCCATGCCATGAAGTCATTTGTAACTCATAGTGACCTTACAGGGCAGAGTAGAACTGTCCCATGGGGTTTCCTTGGCTGTGATCCTTATGGAAGCAGACTGCCACCTTTCTTTTGCATTTACCTTGATAGCACTATGAAATTTTGTGTCAATATTTATCAAGCACCTACTATGTGCCTGCCTCATGTTAAGTGCTTTCACATATTGTGTAACAGTTCATAAACTCAAACTCCAAACTCACTGCCATAGGGTTGGATCCAACTCATAGCGACCCCTCCTTGGGTTTCCAAGGTGGTATCACTACAGAAGTAGATTGCCCAACCTTCCTTCCGAGGAGTGGCTGGTGGGTTTGAACCACCAGCCTTGTGGTTAGCAGTCAAATGCCTTAGGCACTATGCCACCAGAGCTCCCAACATTTCATAGCAACAGTAAATATTACTTTGCCATTTTATAGATGAGAGAACTGAAGTCCAAAGAAATTAAATGATTTGTCCAAGATCACATAGCTAAGCTAGCAGTTGACAGAACCAAACAAGATTATTCCCTGCAAATCCAGGGCTCCTTCATTGCACTCTGCTGTCCTCTGAGATGTGGGACCAGGAGGGACATGAAGAGAACATTGACACCCAAATGAACTTTAGAGACTCCCTCTACTCCAGCTCCCTTATTTATAAATGAGGAGACTGAGATCAAGAAGGGAAAGTGGCTTCCCAAAGGCCACATAGCCAATCCCATTCCACGCTTTGTTAGGGTCAGTCTGTGTGAACAATAGAATATGGCAGAAGTGATGGTGTGTGATTTCGAGGCCAGGTTATAAAATACATCTGCTTTGCTCTTTCTGGGATCCTGTGCTCTGGGGGATGCCAGCTGCCATGTTATGAGGATGCGCAACAGCTTGATGGAGAGAGGTCTACATCATGAGGAACTAAGGCCTCCTGCCAATAACCAAACTAACTAGCCAGTCAAGTGAGTGAGCCACTTTGGAAGTGCTTCCTTCAGTCCCTGAAGGATGTCTCAGCTTCTCTAGCCAATGCATTCCTTGATTCACTGTTGATCTCCAAGTGGCATCTATCTTTTCCCTGTTGTCTCTATATCTATGCTGCTTTCTTTTATGCTCAAAAGTGGTTAGGTTTAGGACATACCCTACACTGGTATGGCCTGATTAACACAACAAAGAAAATTCTATTCCCAAATGGTATTACATCCACAGGGATACCCACCCACTGCCATCAAGTGGATTCCAACTCATAGCAACCCTATAGGATAGAGTGGAACTTCTCCATGGGGTTTCCAAGGTTATAAATCCTTATGGAAGCTGACTGCCTCATCTTTCTACCATGGAGTGGCTGGGTGGGTTCAAACCACTGGCCTTTTGGTTAGCAGCTGAATGCCTTAACCACTGTACCACCAGAGCTCCTTTCCATAGGTATAGAGGTTAGGATTTCAACACATAGTTTTAGAGGACACAATTCAATCCATAACACTTACTCAAGACAATCAGAGTCATTTTGCAATTCTGAACCAAGTGGCTAAGAAAGAATGGAGTCAGTTTTAAATACTGGGGAGTCTGAGGTCTCTGATGAACTGAGCTCCATGACATTCCTAGCCTACTTTAAGGAAGAAATGAAGCACATCTGTAAGTTTCCTAACAAACTAATGTGCATGTGACAAGAGCTGTAATCAATAAGTAACTTGATAAAGTGGATAAAAATTGACCCAGAAGGGGAATGTAACATCTTATTAAGCAAATTCAACCCAGACCACTTTCAACCAGCCGTACCAAACTGCCAAACTCGGAGGCCCAGATCTCTGAGGGGAGAAGATAGATCAGTATTTTAAGCCCAAATTTCCTAACTGTACTAAACAACAAACCAGGTGTTGGGGCGGGGGTGGGGGGTGATGCTCTCTAAATTTAAAAACAGAGAAAAGGATAGGGATATGAGGGGAAGGCTAAGAAATACATAGGTTGTAAGTTACACATAACTCCCAAGGAATAAATCTGTCTTCCCTGAATGAGACAAACGCTTAAATCCACCAACCCAGCCCCAAATGATTCTTCATGAATACTGAAGGAAGAGAAGAGAATATTCAGGTCACAAATTTATCTGATTGAAAGTCAGGAGCTAAGTGAAGCCTGCAAAAGTTTGATTTCATTCTCATTAATGTTGGGGGAGGAAAGGGAGTACTGGGAGATGTCAGCACACCAGAGCAGGAAGGACTGCGGCTTTTTTTTCTTTTCTTTTCTTTTTTTTCAAATTGCATGAATACTATCATATAAATATTTTCATTTGAGAGGAAAGTGTGATTCTGTGTAAAGGAGTTCTCATGAATAAGTCCCAAGCAGACCTCTATCGGAATTCCAGCAGCATTTCTGTCACCCTACCTGAGCATGAACCTCTTCTTACCTATCCACAATAGCCAATCAAGAAAGCAATTCTCAAAATTACAGTCTGCAGAGAGGATATCGGAGGGCTGGGTTTTGCAGGGCTTTGATTGGATTCTAACCTATTGGAGCCATCAAGTATCTACTCATATAAGGTTTAGACAAAGAGATGAAAGTAAGAAATAATGTCAAGACCATAGCCAGGGTAAACTATTCTATAGCAATTTTTCCACACCCTGGTCCCCCTTTAAAAGAAGTTACCTCCTCAAAACTACTTCCCATCTGTCCTTTTGCAATTCAATTTATTGTGGACTTATTGAAGGCCTACTATGTGTTAAGCACTGTGGAGCTTACAGGGGAAAAAATGCCTACAACAGATCTCTCCCCCAAGTTGCTGGGAACTGTCCAGTGTCTGGGTAAAAGTGGGGGGCATCTGGTAACCACTAGAGGGGGAAATTGGCCAGCAAGTGGATACTGTCATTCACATCTCAAGGGTCTGCAAACTTGGTCGGGCTGAGTGGGAACAGCCAAGGTTGAGCATCACAGAAGTGAGGGGCCGAGTCTTGGCTACTTCATTGAATCTGGGCAAGATGCTTAATTTATCTGACCCTCCTCCGCTTTCCCATCTGTAAAATAGATAGAACACCTAAGTCATGGGAATATGGGGAAGATTAAACAAGATAATGGATGTAAACAGAAAGTCAAGTGCCTGGTCAGCTTCTTCCCCTCTTCTCATGAAGAAAGTCTTTGATGGGGGCTCCAGGCTGGCACAGAGGAAACACAAAACTCCAATCACTTCCCCCATCCCCACCCCACTAGCATGTAGAATATGAAGACACCTGGACAAGGAAGGAAGGCAAACTCTCCAGCCCTTCCGTCCCTGTCAGCTCATCTGCTCCTTGCTGCAGGGCTGAGTAAGAAAAGAATTGCCTCAGCATGGGGAGAAATTGGATCCAATGCTGGGAAACATGATTGAAGAGTTTCAGAAATTGAAAAGGTAATATGAACAGTTTCTGAGACCAGTCCTCCTCCCTTGTAACTGAATTAGACAGCCTGCTGTTCCTCAGGGGTGGGAAGGTCTCTGGAAGGGGCCCCTCTCTCATTAGACTCGCTAAACACTCATGGGCAAAGAACTGGGCTGGGTACTTTGGTGGATACAAAGACAGCTAAGACATGGTACCTCCTTCCCTACCCCGAGGAGCCTACAATGTAGTCCGGGAAAGAAGACAGAAATGGATTAAAAGTAATATGTCGATTACATTGTCTGCATGTCTAAGGGGAATACTCCTACCCACCCCCTATCATGCACATTCTATGCTAAGTGATTTCCCTCCACCACTAGCCATAGGTGGGGCAGTGATGGTTCTGCATGGAATTCTCACCTCCCATGCAAGAGACCCAGGTTCATTTTTCAGCCAATGTACCTCAAGCACAGTACCACCCATCTGCAGTGTGTGTTGTTATGATGCTAAACAGGTAAGACAGAGCTTGCAGGGTAAGACAGACTAGAAAGAAAGGTCTGATCTACTTTCAAAAAATCAGCCAATGATTTGGCTTATAGATCACAATGGTTCAATCCATGGAACATGGCTCACCACGAGTCAGGGGCTGCCTCAACAGCAGCTAACAGCAACAATTAGCCGTAGGAGATCATGAGTACTTGAACAAAGAAGCCCCTTCATAATTTTACCAGGCCTGGTAAACTCACCTGATACTTGCCCAGAAATTTTAACTGAAAATGCAGAGATGGAGGTTCTTAGCAGTGGGAACGAAGGCTGAAAAGTTGGAAAGCAGAGAATAGGGCCATAATAGACCACCTGCAAGGTAAAAGTTATGAAGAAGTCAAAAATATGAGTCAGAAGGAAAAAAAAAAAAATTAGTCAGCATGGGATGTATCTGTCAAGATCTTGGCAGGAAAAGGTCAGCACACTCATAATAAGTAATGTGAGAAAGGTTTGATAAAGAGGCTATGTTCAAAGTTGAGAGTAGGGTTTAGGGAGCCTAAAAAGGAAGATGTAGCACCCCAACAGCAGGGAACTGTTACCATCCCTAGGCCTGAAGAGAAGGTAGTTGAATGGCAGAAGGGTGGGGCTATCCCCCAGCAACCCAGCGAGAGAGCGCTGGGGAATCAGTCCTCAACCTCACCCTCTGCCTGCTGCTTTTTTCCTACCCTGGCTCCCAGACAGAGGGCAACCCATCCAAGTACAAAGGGAAGAGTCCTCTCTAAATCTGCACTTTGCCCAGGAGATATCAAAACTGAGTGTGTGGAATTTCTGGAAAGGACAAGTATTGTATGGTCCCCCTTACATGAAATATCTAGACTGGGTAAATGCATAGAGACCAATTTATGAGTGGTGACCAGAAGTGGGAGAGAAGGGGAATTGGAGAGTCATTGCTTAGGGGGCACTGAACATCTGATAAGGGGGATGGAAAAATTTGGAAATAGATAGTGATGATGGCTGCACACCATCATGAACACAATTAATGTTGCTGAACAATAATGTGACTAAGGTGCACCTAAGACTAAGGTGCACCTGACCCCAGCCATGGTATTTTCAATCACTTCGTATGTATATGAAAGCTGGACAGTGAGCAAGGAAGACGGAAGGAGAACTGATGCATTTGGATCATAGTGTTGGTGGAGAATATGGAATATACCATGGACTGCCAGAAGAATAAACAAATCTGTCTTGGAAGAAGTACAGCCAGAATGCTCCTTTTAAGGAAGGATGGAGAGACCTCATCTCTCCCACTTCGGTCGAGTTATCAGGAGAGTGGTCAGTCCCTGGAGAAGGACATTGTGTTTGGTAAAGTAGAGGGTCAGCACAAAAGAGCAAGATCACCAATGAGATGGATTGATACAGTAGCTGCAATGATGGACTCAAATGTAGCAACAATCATGAGGATGGCACAGAACTGGACAGTGTTTCATTCTGTCATATGTAGGATTGCTGTCACTCGGAACTGACTCAATGACACCTAACAACAACAACTACTACAGTAAAAAAAAATTAAGATGTGTGTTGTATCACAGCTGTTTCTAACCAGCTGAGATCAGTCAACCACTTTGAACTTGTAGACCCTTACTGCTATGAGCGCTTTCCTGTCCAATGTACATCAGGACTTGTTTTAACCAATCAATCTCAGACCTGTGGATTTCTTCCATCTTTTCAAGAGTGCTACTTTTTGATTCTTAACTGGCATAACTACCCTGAAACCCTCTTGCTTCCTAGCTCTTGTATAAAAGACCCTGATTTCCCCTCTCTGAAAACAATGTGGTGGATTCATTCATTGGTGTGTATTCCCCTGCCTGGCAAGTTAATAAACTTAATTTGTATGCTTCAGCTCAACAGGGTCTTGGTTTCACGTGCATTGGCCTCTCAGGGACCAGAGCAGAGTAGAAAGGTAGCTCTGGGGGGACAAACGAAGGTATTCAGAGGGGGCAACGGGGAAACAGGTGAGCGAAGAAAGCAGGAAGAAACAGAATCCATGATATGGAGAAACGAAGTTCACACTCTTGTGCAAAGCCACCTCCAAGGCCCCAGATCCACTCTGAAATCTTGCTCTTCTGGAGGCCTGGCACTTTGGCTCTGCCTGGATTCCCATTGTTGCCTTAAGTGCTAAGATGTCCATGATATAGAAGGTCTCTTGAGTGGGAAAGCCAGGGGCTCTCCAACCTCCTATGATCTTTCCCCACTGCTCCTAGGGACTCAGCAAGTCACGATTTGAGGGACTCAATGGCTGTTTCTCTGAGCTTGAAGCCATTCAACAGTTAGGATGGCCTGTCCTGATGTCACCAAGGAATTGGACTGGGGCAGTCTCCCTAAAACCTCTACATCAAGCAGGTCAAGTATATTAAAAACATAATAAAAAATAAAACCACTGCCATTGAGTTGATCCCATGTGTTACAGAGTAGAAATACTCCATAGGGTTTTCTTGGCTGTAATCTTTACAGAAGTAGATTTCCAGATGTTTCTTCCACAGTGCCACTGGGTAGGTTTGAACTGCCAACCTTTCAGTGGTTCCAACGTTTTGCACCACTCAGGAAGTTCTTTATTGAAGAGTTGTAACAAATTGCAAAAGAGAATCATAACATAGAAGAGCCATTAAAGTTCTTATAACTCAATCCTTCATCATTGAAAAAGAAATGCAGTGAGCTTTCTTCCAAGTTCCATCTTGGGGGCCAAACTAAAGAAGAAGAGAGCCTTCTTATCTTTTAATGGCTGCACCTTGGTTACCCTAATGGATCATTCTAGAAAGATCAGGATTCAATTCTGTTGTTCTCCTGCCAGAGAGAAAGATGGAGCACGGAGAGGTGGAGTCAGTCTCCTCCAGTTACACTTACTATAAGACTCAAAGTACAGGGGACAGCCTGAAATAAGCTTGGCCCTTGTAACCAAAAAGTCAAACTGAAACCCTAAATCCCAAGGAGGGAGAGATCATCATGAGCTAGAGAGATCTGAGCCAAAAACTCCACTAAATGTGCCATGTTAAATCACCCATCAGTATCCAGGCAGCAAGCAGGGGAAATCAGTAACACTGCACAGTTGACTGGAGGATGGGGCCACAGAGGAGTTAATTTAAGTAGACACATGCGCTATTTAATCTGCAATTGGAAATTCTACAGCCAAAACATGTGGAAAGCAGCTCTGTGAGCAATATTTTACAGAGTTTTCATCAAAGAAACTCTGCTGCTTGCCTCTCGTGGGCTCATTTCCCAGGAGAGAAGAAAGTAAAAACATGCAAGGATGCCCTCTGTGTCCTTGACGTGCATGCACGTGTGTGTGTGTGTGTGTGTGTGTGTGTGTGTGTGTGTGTTGGGGTGTATGGAGAAGTGAGAATTACTCCAAATAAGACAGTCCCAAGAGAGGGTGTATCCAAACCATCTTGGAGAGTATGGAGGAATAGGATGGAGGGGGCATTGGCAGTGGGGTGAGTTGTTCCATCTGCTTCTTGGGGGACCCCACAAAGATATGTGACCCTGTTACCACCAGTGGCATCTCCTACCCAAGGACCACAGGCAGGTCTAACACTAGGACAAAATGGGGAGCCATTAAGGGAGCTAAAAAGGGGCTTAGCTGCTCCCCTAAATTTTACCTCTGATCTGCTTCAGTGCCCTAAATCCCTACAGGAACTTCCTCTCTGCCTGTAAATGACCTCCTTTGCTCCCATGCAAATATCACTCCTAAAAGTGATTCTCTAACTTCATCATGAATCACCTGAAAAGCCAGACCAGTTGCTATCCCTTGGACCTCATGTTTACAGGGTGGAACTTCTTGGACCTTTGGACCTCACATTTACAGAGTGGAACTGCTTCACAGTTTTCAGGACAGTGACCCTTCTTCTGAGCCACCTCTGGGTGAGTGCAAATGGCCAGTCTTTCAGTGAGAAGCCTGATGCTTAAATGTTTGTGCCACCTAGGGACTCCATCAATCACTTGAAAACAAAAAATAAAAATAAAAATAAAAATACCCAATGCCATACAGTGGACTCCAATGCATGGCGATCCTATAGGACAGAGTAGAACTGTCCCATAAAGTTTCCAAGGCTGTGAATCTTTATGGAAGCAGACTACCACATCTTTCTCACTCCGAGCAGGCTGTTAGGCTCAAACTGCTGACTTTTTTTGGTTAACAGCCAAGTGCTTACCCACTGCGGCAAAGGCTTGTTAAATCCAGGAGTACTGGGTCCCATCCCCAGAGACTCTGACTCACCAGATTTGGGGTGGGGCCTGAGAATTTGCATTTCTACAAGTCCCAAGGTGATGCTGATGATGATAATCAAGAAGGACTATATGTGGAGGACTGATGGTCTAGACTGACAATCACTGCTGGTTTCATAGAGTTGGCTGGCTTCCATTCTTTGGCAGAGGGCAGGATACTGAAGGGATAAGATGAACCAAAATCAAACCCCTTGCCAGACAGTCAGTTCCAACTCACAGAGATCCTATAGGACAGAGTAGAACTGCCTCATAGAGTTTCCAAATCTCTAAATCTTTAGGGAAGCAGACTGCCTCATCCCTCTCCCATAGAGCAGCTGCTGGGTTTGAACAACTGACCTCTCGGTTAGCAGCCAAGACCATTAACCACTGCATTTGCAGGGCTCTTTAAGGACAGGACAGTGTAGTGTAAATTTCTATAGTGGAATCCAGGAAAGGAGGTCTGGGGAAGAGTGCTGACCTAGCAGGGAACACAGTCGCAACCAAGAACCCAGCCTGTACCAGTAAATTCTGGGGCAAGGGAGACCACAGTGGAGATCAGCTGTGAAGAGAGGATCTTGGCTCCTTGAACTCCTTGCTCCCCACCCCCAAGCTTGAGGGGAGCCAGTGGTTTGTCCTCTGAGGACCCAGGCTTGGCAGGCAGCCGCCAGCAGGTGTGGAGCAGTCCCCTAGCAGTCTCCAGGGCCGTACATTCTCCTTGTTTTTGTTTACCATGCACGTCCAAAGCTGTTTCTCCAGACTGGGCCGTGTTTACTGAACACTGCAAATGAGGGGCTCTGCATGGACTTGGAGACATCTGGTTTCTCTTTGCATGTTTCTCATTCTGATTCCACTCTCCCCCCTCCTGTCTGTCTCTATCACAATGCACTTCCCAGAAATAGCATTCCAACAAAGCTCCAGGAAAATCCAAAGGGCCCACTCAGTTCAAACTACAATGGAAAATCTTCCTGCTTGATTCATCCACTTTGAACGGAGAATACATGTTCTTCGAAGCTGGAGACAAAAGGGACTGACCTGCCTCTCCCCGCAATCACTCATTCTGCAGGATCATTTCAAAACTGCAATTAGAAGGAACTCTTTGGATTCTGAAAATGAATTTCTTAATAATCTACATGGTATTTTTCTTTTTTTTTTTTTTTTTTTTTTTTAAGAAAGAAAAGCATTTCAAGATCCAGTTAGTTATTGCTTTGTATATTAAGGGTAGGAGCGGATTACCCATAAAGCAAGGTAAGCGTGAGTTTACTTGCGAAATTTTTCACCACATATTAATAAGTAAGCACAAGTAAACTCACACTTACCTTGCTTACTGTGTACTCTGTGCCAGTCAGGGATTGTAAATCTGAAAATAGGCTTTGATTCTGTAGGAAGGTGCTGTAAGTTTGGGAGAGAGACAGACGCCAGCCACACCTAGAAGCAGAATCTTTGATGTGGTGAAAAAGTGTGAAATTGTTCACCATAGATTAGTAAGTAAGCACTAGTAAGCCCACGCTTACCTTACTTATTGGGTAATCTGATACTGATTAAGGGGTTCTTTTTCTCTATCCAAGGTATTTTATAGGTCAGACCAGGAGCAAGAATAAAATATTAAAAGATCAGGAATAATAGGCCAGCCAGTAAAAGACATGAATCATAATTTGGTGCCTCTACAAAGAAGGCAGTGTTGCTCTCAGTATTGATGCTAAAATGTACACTGCAAAAAAAAAAAAAAAACATGGCCTCATAGCATAATGGGACAGCTTGGTATAGAAATGTCCACACAAGCATATTCCTGATCCAATCAGTGTCTCTTTGGATCCAATTTTGTTTGGGGCTGGTTCTTTAAGGAGCTCATAAGCTCAAACTCTCGGGCCTCCACACCCGCCTCCCCATATGAAGCTCCTCTGTGACCAAATGGTCAGCTTGTCCCTGTTCGAGCCCTTGCAGGGCTCTCCCTGAACAGACCATTTCCCCCACCCCCAAGTTAGTCTTGCCCATAGCAATCTGTACACATGCACCCATACACACACATACACATTCACACACCCCAGCTCTCTCTCCTCATCCCAGCAAACTGCCGTCATCATGGGATGTGTTCAAATAGCAAAATCACTGCTCTGTGTATATCTTGGCATCTGTAGCAACATTTTGTTGGGTTTCTCCAAAGCCATAAATCCTCTGTCATGGAGGTCCCCTTTTACAGGCCAATGTGGAGAAACTCAGCCATCTGCTTTCAGGTTTCAACCGTTTTCACTTATCTTCCACTTTGTTTTATGGGACTGGATTAGGCCTGGATTTCCGCAGGTGCCCAGGTTTCATTCTACTGCCTGTCAGTTTCTCATCTCAGGCCACATGTGTCAGTGGGTAAATGGAGCTCAGACACTCATCCTACCTAACAAATGGTCCTGTCAGTGAACTTTAACCTCCATGGTGTTGTCCATTATGAAACATATCTTTCACTCTCTCAGGGATAAGCTAAAAAAAAAACTTGCTCTGAAATTACATGGACCAATGTGGCTACTCTGCCAGCATAACTAGAGAACCCCTCAGTGTGAAAGAGTAGTTCATCTGTGGATGGTTCTTAGTTTCTGAGTGAACAGAGAGCCTAACCCAGTTTTGGAGAAATAAGAAGATATGTCAACCAACAAGAGTGTCCTTGAAGAGGGGATTAAAAAAAGAAAAAACTCACTGACATTGAGTCAATTCTGACTCATAGCAACCCCCTTTGGGTTTCTGAGGTGGTAAAATCTTTATGGAAGTAGATTGCCGGTCTTCCATCCACAGAGTGGCTGGTAGGTTTGAACAGAGAACATGCTGGTTAGCAGTCAAATGCCTTAGGCACTATGCCATCAGAGCTCCTTTGAAGAGAGGATGAGAAGAGTCCAAATCAATCAGCTGGACCTTAGATAGGTATGTTGTGGGTAAAGGAGAAGTCTACAGTAACCTAGAGCAGTGGTTCTCAAAGTGTGGTACCAGGACCAGTAGCATCAGTGCCACCTGGGAATTGGTTAGAAATGCAAATTCTCAGCCCCATCCCTGACATATTAATCAGAAGTTGTGTTTAATGAGATGTCCAGGGAATTGGCAGGCACAAACAACTCAGAACGGTATTGGCTTAGTGATCAGAATAGGGCTGGTGCTAACTGGCTACTTGTAGCTAGGACCCTGAGTGACATATGGGGACAGGGTTAGGCTGCTTTGGGAAGCCCTAGATTACTGACCTGGTTTTGTTACCAGTCAGTAATCTGGGTCAGTCACTTCACTTCTCAAGACAGTTCTGCAAAAAGAGTATTCACCTAGATTCCTGGTTTTCAAATTTAGGAGAGTTTTTTAAAATGTAGTTGCCTAGGTCTCACCTCCAGAGATTCTGATTTAATTGATGTGAAGCCTGGGCATCAGAATTTTTTAAAGTTCCCCAGGAGATTCTAACGTGTAGCTAAAGTTGAAAAACATTGGACTAGATGGCCCTTAAAGCCTTGTTGTTGTGTGCTGTTGAGTCGATTCCAACTCATAGCAACTCTGAAGACAGACTAGATAGAACTGCCCCATAGGGTTTCCGAGGCTGTAATCTTTACGGGAGCAGATCACCAGTTTTTTTCTACCATGGAACAGCTGGTGGGTTCAAACTGCCAATCTTTTGCTTACAAGAGCTAAGCACTTAACAACTGCGCCACCGGGGCCCTTCTCTAAAACTTTGGGGGGAGCTGGGAAACTCATTGCCATTGAGTCAGTTCCATCTAAAACCAATTATTTGGCCAATTCTATGACCCATCAGTCACTCCTCAGAAGGAAAGTTGGGCGATCTACTTCCACAGTGATACTGCCTCAGAAACCCAAGGAGGGGTCACTATGAATCGGGACCAACTGGACAGCAGTGAGTTTGGTTTGGTTTTATGGCTCTAAATGACGTAGGAGGGAGGCCCTCAACAAGATGGATTGACACAGTGGCTACAACGATGGGCTCAGGTATAGCAGGGATCATGGAGCTGGCACAGGACCGGGCAGTGTTTCATTCTGCTGTCCATAGGGTCACTATGAGTTGGAGATGACTTGATGGCACCTAACAACACCATGGCTCTAAATAAGTGCAACTCTTGTTGTGGACCATTGAATGGTTTTCTGACTCATGGTGACCCCATGTGACAGAGTAGAACTGTCCCACAGTGTTTTCTAGGCTGTAATCTTCATAGGAAGGAGCTATGGTGGTGCAGTGGTTAAAGCATTGGGCTGCTAACCATAAGGTCAGTGGTTCCAACCCACCAGTTGCTTTGCAGAAAAAAAATGAAGGTGTCTGCTTCCATAAAGATTTATAGCGTTGGAAACCCTGTGGGATGCTTCTACTCTGTCCTAAAGGCTTGCTATGAGTCAGAATTGAGTCAATGGCAGTGGGTTTGATTTTTTTTCATTATTTTAATCTTTATGGGAACAAATCACCAGGTCTTTCTCCCAAGGAGGTGTTGGATGGGTTTGAACATCCAACTTTCAGCTAGTAACCAAACACTTAACCATTGTGCCACTAGGGCTCCTTAGATAAGTACAAGGGGTAAGTTAAAAATACTAAAGCTAGGACAATCTTCAGGAATTTTTTTTTTTTTTTTTTTTACCACACCACTGATATAAGTGGGTTTAAAAATTATTATTATTATTGAAAGGTCTTATTAATTAGCTTCTAGTTAATTGAAGTTTTACTGTAATGTATTTCTTTTAGTGGATTCCATATTTCATACAGTTAGTTTCATTGCACAAGCTCTACTTCTCATCAAAATCACCACTTTTAAATTAGTTTTAAGCAAGTTGATGACTTACTTGTCTATTTTTCCATTGACACCAACTTATAAATGTATAGTGAGTGAGTACTCTCCTCCAATAGTGTCTTAGTTATCGAGTGCTGCTATAACAGAAATACCACAGGTGTATGACTTTAACAAACAGAAATCTATTCTCTCACGGTTAGGAAGCTAGATGTTCAAATTCAGGGCACCGAGTCTAGAGGAAGTCTTTTGCTCTCTGTTGGTTCTGAGGGTAAGTCCTTGTTTCCTTTCAACTATGGGCTTGATGGGGAGCTCTGGTAGCATAGTGTCTAAGGCTAGTGACTGCTAACCAGAAGGCTGGTGGTTCAAACCCACCAGCCACTCCTCGGAAGGAAGATGGGGCAATCTATTTCCATAGTGATACTGCCTCAGCAACCCAAGGAGGGATCTCTATGAGTCGGGTCCTACTTGACGGCACATAACAACAACAACATGGGCTTGATGCTCCTTGAAGATCTCCATGTGTCTTGGCATCAGTCTTCCCCTGGGTCTAGAAGGTTCTCAGCACAAGGACTCCACATCCAAAGGACATGCTCCACTCTCAGCTCTTCTTTTTTGTGGTACTAAAGTCCCTCAATCTTTGCTCCCTTGTTTAATCTCTTTTATATCTCAAAAGAGATTGATTTATGATACAACCTAATCTTGTAGATTGCATCTTGCCTCATTAACATAACTACCTGTAATCCTACTTTGGGAGCTCTGGTGGCATAGTGCCTAAGGCATTTGACTGCTAACCAGAAGGCTGGTGGTTCAAACCCACCAGCCAGTCCTCAGAAAGAAGATTGAGCAATCTACTTCTTTAGTGATACTGCCTTGGAAAGCCAAGGAGGGGTTGCTAAGAGTCTAATTCAACTCAAAGGCAGTATACAACAATAATCCTGGTTCATTAACATCATAGAGGTTAGGATTTACAACACATAGGATGATATCAGATCACAAAATGGAGGATAATTACATAATACTGTGAATCATGGCCTACCCAAGTTGACACATATTTTAGGGGGACATAATTTAATCCATAGCAAATATCAACATAGGATCTTTTTTCAAATTCTTATGGTTTGTCTGAGTTTTAGGAAGATACTTAAAAATAAAGATGAGCTGTTTTCAATATCTCTTCTGAACTGTTGCATTATAATTCATTCTTTCCTATGTGAACATCTTGCTGTTTTATTGGAAAGAAGACACCGTAGTTTTGGTTTCCATTGACTGACCTATTTAGCTTTCCTATTTTGGATAAGTTTGACTAGGTGAATCAATTTCTATAGTCTCCTCTGAGTTGTCAGTCTTAGTGACAAGCAGAAAATTGAAATTTTCAAGCCATTAGCTGTTAAGATGGTACATGAGATTTTTAAGATTTGGCTTTAAAAAAAAAAGAAAGAAAGAAAACTCAGCTGGTCAGATTAGGAATTTTTCAACAAAATAAGCTCTCTCTATATAGTATTTTTAATGAGGTTTTGATAGACTTAATAGGAATGAATGCATCTCAGCCTCATGGGAAATTGAATCACAGCCTGCAGAGGATCAGGAACTGGGCAGCCCCTCCCAATTTCTCTCTCAGACCACACCGCGCTTGGGGGCTGCTCCTCTCTGAACACCCGCTTCAACATTCTCTTTCTGTGCACCACTTTTTCTAATTCACCACACTTTTGTAAGAAGATGGCATCCCACCATTTTTTAGTTAATAACACCTTAAATGGCCCCAAATCAGCACATCTCTGTCAGTCACAGCTCCAAATATCCAGAAGAGAGCATATGAAGGCCCTGCTCAGGCCAGGTGTCCACAGCTGGTTCAGTCTATGGCCATTGGCAGCTGGGGGACATTTGGTATAAGCATGGCTTCCACCACTCACCATGTTGGAAAGGCAGAGACCACGAAAGAGCTGGGGTTACCTGTTTACCTGAATAATAGAGTTTCAGCAGCAGGTTCTCCAAGACTCACCACAATTCCTCCAAGTTGTGCACTTGTCATGGCTACCAGGTACACCACCTCCACCTAAGCCTTCCCCATGCCTCTCTTAGTGATGGCACCAATAGTTGATCCTATGTTCCGTATAATCTCAAGTATGCCTTGCATAACAAAGACAGCTCATTGTCCCTAATATCTACTTCCCCTTCTCCTACAAAATTAGAATTTCAGTTGAGCACATCAAAAACTCAAACTCACTGCCATCAAGTCAATTCCGACTCATAGAGACTGCCATTGGGTTCCTGGAAATCTTTACAGAAGTAGATTGCCCCATCTTCCTTCTGTGGGTTGGCTGTTGTTGTTGTTATGTGCTGTCAAGTCAGACCCGACTCATAACAACCCCTCCTTGGGTTTCCGAGGCAGTGGCTGGTGGGTTTTAACCACTGACCTTCTGGTTACCAGCCAAGTACCTTGTCCCTGCATCACCAAAGCTTCTTGAGCACATGGCCAACCAATATACAGATTATACTTCTTAGCTTCCCTTGCATCTTAGTATGGTCGTTTGTCTAAGTTCTGGCCAACAGAATTTGAGCAAAAGTGACAAGTGCAACTTTTGAGTCATGCTCATAGAGCAGGGCACATTCCCTCTCATTTTCCTCCTTCTTTTCTGCTTCTCAGAATGTGAATATGGTGCCCAGTTATCTTGGACCATGGAGATGAGGGAAATACTATAAGGTCAACCCAGCAACAAGATAGAAGGAGCCTGGGCCCCTGATGACTTCAGAGAGCAGGGTGTAAAAATGGTGTCATCATCTGACCTCCTCGTTGAACTTCACAAGGGGGAAGGAGGATCATTACCAGCATTACCAGCATTAACAGCCCAAGGCTGATTGCTTTGAGGTAAAGGCCAGACATTTTTCCACTCTCCAACATTTTTACCAGTTCTGACAACAGCTGTCCCTCCCACAGCACTGTCCACTTCTCTGCTGGGTTCAATAATTCACTTCAATGGCCACACAGAACTCACAGAACATACTCACATTTATGGAGTTTACTAGGGCCATAGTAATAGATTATAATTCAGGATCAGGAATGACTGGGGATATAGTTCTCCAGTCATGACAGCCTCTTCTCAGCAATGCATACAGGCAGGACTCTCTCTGGCCCTCAGCCTCTCAGTCCTCAGCCCCTCGGTCCTTAGCCCCTTAGCCCCTTGAGCCTCTTGGGCCTCTTGAGCTGGCCTGGCTTTGTCCCTGCTCAGGCAAGTGTTACAAAGCTCTTTAGCTCCACCAATAAGTGCCCAAATGTACCCCACTCCACCAGTAAGACTCAGCTCTCTCTCTCTCCATGGGTAGGTGAGCCTCCATCTGCCAAATGCGCAGAGGCACCCCACTCTGCCATCAAGCTTTCTGCCCAGAGACACACTGCTCTCTTGCTCCATGGGTCATCTCCCACACCATCTCACACTGATTTCCTTGTTCTGCTACCACTGTTTCTCTGTCACTGCTTCTCGCCATTTTTGCTGTCTCTGGTGTTATAGATCTCTCTCTGTCTCCTAGGTCTTGGAGGTTCTCAGCACAGGGGCCCTGGGCCTAAAGGATACATTCCACTCCCATCTCTTCTTCTCTCATTTTAAGCCTAGTGTGATAGCAAAACTGACCAATCCCCTCACTAGGTTTCCATATACCTTATTTGCATGGTCCCAAATCCACAAAGGTGCCATGCACCTTATTTGTGTTATTAGCAAGATGTCCAATCCCCTTGGGGAGCCACAAGCACCTTATTTGTATAGTCTCACGCAATCTTTTGATGAGAGTTACAAGACCATGGCTAGAAAGACCATATGAAAGTGGTCCATGGCATCGCACAGAGCCACCATACCAGCTTGACCACACATAAAAGGTAAATACATGTTCACCTTGTTTCCTGTTGTTTTTAGTTGCTATTGAGTCACATATAACTGAATAAAACATTACCCAGTCCTTTGCCATCTTACAGTCATTGGTATGTTTGAATCCATTGTTACAGCCATTGTATCAATCTATCCCATTGCGGTTTCCTTCACCTTCACTGCCCTTTTACTTTACCAGACTCAGTGTTCTCCTCCAGTCCCTGCTGATGACATATCCAAAGTAAGAGATTCAAAGTTTCAGATAATATTCTATTGTGATTCATCAGGCTTTCATTGGCTAATTTTTGGAAGTAGATCACTGTGGTGGTTAAGTTTGTGTGTCAACTTGGCTGGGCCTGGTTGAGGGCTGGGCAGCTGAATGTGGTTTTTCCTCATGGTGAGATTGGTAATTAACTCCATGGTGGAATCTATTGGAGCAGCTGAGTAGCTGCTTTGGGTATGTGGTATGCTTCCTGTATATAAGAAATAGCTTTGGGAATGGTCTCTAGCTTATGGCACGCTTGAACCCTGCATGTAGCTGTGTCATTTGTTCAGCAGCCTGCCATGCTCTGCCAACCTTGGGACTTTTAGTGGACTTGAATTAATGGCCTGCCATGTGGTTTGGTAACATCGGGACTGTGCCTTTTTACTTGTCAACCTTGGGCTTGTCAGTCTCAGCAGCCAGCAGTTGTCTGAGTGAAGAAAAGCCTTTAGCTCCAGTGGGCCAGGAGCAGGTGGCAGAACTGAAGCCCAAGCTTGAGGGGCTTCCACCCAGCCTCTAGAGCCTGGCATTTTGAACTTGGACATAAAGCCTCCAAACTGTAGGAGAATAAACTCCTGTTTCTTCCAGCCATCCCATTTGTGGTATATTCTTGTCAGAGTGGTACTAGGTAACCAGAACAATCTCCAAGCCTTTCATAACAATATGTCTTAGTCTGGAAGCGCCACTGAAATTAGTCCACCATGAGTGACTCTGCTGCTATTTGAAATACTGGTAGCATAGCTTTCAGCATCATAGCAACATGCAAGCCACCACAGAATGACAAACTGACAGACAGGTGATGGCTACCTTATTTAAAGCACTATTATTTTCATCTGTTCTGTTTATACAATCATAAAGCTCCAGTATTTAGAAACTATCCAATCTAACCCTTCATAGTAGAAATGAGGATTTAGTAGCACAAAAGAGAAAAGTAAAACTTCAGCACACATTTGGGACTAGACATAGGTCTTTTGACCTCTCCCACCCAACTCTTAGCCCCAGAACTTTTTCTATTATACTGCATTGATCTTCCCCACTACATAAGTGATGAATATTCAACCATGTACGGTCAAACTTGGGTTTTTCTAACTTTTCCCACACACCAGATGAAGTGTGAATGTAATAACGGCAATCCCCTCCTTGTAAAGGAACAAAGAGTCTGGCTCCGGGCCTGCCCACTTAGATTTCTTCGCTGCTCACACTTTGGATCCCCACTGCATCTCTACTCCCTCAATGTAAAATTTAGCATAAGGTGGGTGCCATGGGACCTGCAGGAAGACATATAATCACCCTGGACCTCCCATTTCTCCTTTGAAAGATGAAATTGGACAAGATCCATGTGACTCTTAAATTCTCGAGTTCTGTTAAGGTTGCAGGCTCTCCAGTCTGTCTCCTGACAAAAATGTGATTTCTTTTGAAACCATTTCCCACTTTCAAAGGACAATGTTAACCTTTTTAACATAAAGGCTTCCAGCATATGCATCACGTGTTCCCCACTGCCCAGGCCTCCTGGGTATAGAGGAATGGGATATGGCAGTGGAGTGACATGAGCCAATCACATTGACCCATGTTGTGCTAACCTTTTATTTGCCCTTTCCTTTAGTTTGTTATTTTGCAGAACAGAGTAGAGACAGCTGGGATTCCCTGTGCCCCACAGTGCATCTTGGAAATTTGGACCTCCAAGAGCAGAGGTGGAAAGGGAAGAGGAATGAAGATCCTACCTCTGATCTTTCATTTTGCTTGCCCCTCTTGGTGTTTACGATTGAGCCTGGGTTTGGAACAGCTATTTTCACCCATTTAGTGGGGAAAGACCAGCACATATAGAACCCCAAAGACACAAACACAGTCTGATCATATTTTACCTCGGACTCATCACTGTTATTTTTGGAATGAAAAACTAAATATATGGGAAGATGCAATCAAAAAGAAGTAGAGAGTGTCCCAAAGAGCTATTTGCTCTACTTGCCAAAAGGAATGAAGAACAGAGAGCACAGAAGGGAAATCAAACCAGCACCCAGCCCTATAAATACATCCATCTACTTCCTGCCTTCAAAAATCGTTAAAATTAAGCCTTTAAATGTTTCACTCCCTTTAAAAAATTTTTGCTGCTCACACTTTAGATCCTCACTGTACTGCCACTCCCTACAAAGCAAGATTTAATATAAGGCACGTGTCTCCACAAGCCCCTTGCTGGGGGATTCGTGCTAAAATACCAGGGTATTAGTTTCCTATGGCTGCTGTAACACATTTTTGTAGCAGAAAAGTGGTGACTTAAAACAATAGAAATGTATTTGCTCGCAGTTCAGGAAGCCAAACTCTGAAATCAGTATTATTGGGCTAAAATCAAGGAGCTGGCAGGACTGTGTTCCTTCACGTGGTCCTTCCAGTTTCTATGGACTGCCATCATGACTTGTGACTGCAGCACCCCAATCCTCAAGGCCAACAGCTTCAAATCTCTCTGTGCTCCATCCTGACCTCACCTTCTCTGCTGCGTGTTTCAAACATCTGCCTGCCTTCCGCTTTTTCTTTTTTTTCCCTACAGAGAGACTTTTATTAAGCCTTAAAAAATCAAAAAACAAACTCACTGCCATCAAGTTGGATCAAACTCATAGAGACCCCGCCTTGCGTTTCTGAGGCAGTATCACTACAGATTGCCCAATCTTCTTTCCGAGGAGTGGTTGGTGGGTTTGCCTTAGACAGGACAAAGACAATCATTCAGGATGAGTGAAACCATCAGCATGTAGACAGCACAGAAAACTGAATGGAGTCCCCTGCCTTCCACTCCTAAGGAAACATGTGATTGCATTTAGGGCCCACTGGCTAATCTAGGATAATCTCTCCATTTCAAGGTCTCTAATTTAATCACATATGCAAAGACCCTTTTCCCAAACAAGGTAAGATTTACAGATTATAAGGATAAAAACCTTTTTCCAAATAAAATAAAATACACAGGTTCCAGGGATTAGGACCTGCATCTCAAGGGGCCATTGTTTAGCTGACTACAACTAAGCAAAGCTAGGACATATGGGGCTCACAGCTCCATCAACAGGGGTTTCTGAAACTCTTAATGAGAGCTGCTAATCTATAAAACACAGTGGAGGAGTCAGACCAATACTCCATAGGAATTGGTGAAGACAGCGTTCTCTCTCTGGCTCTGGTGCAAAAGTAACCCCTGGGTGAAGCCACATTCCATCCCCAACAAAGAGTCTGCCAACAACCAGGTGACGCCTTGTGCACATCTGGTCTCAGACTGTCTCACGGCCCCCAGTGAGTCTCCCAGGTCCTGTGGAATCAAGTGTATTTGTCTGCTGGACCACCTAGACACAAAGAGGAACCTAAGTGCTGAGAAAACACACAGAGCTCGAGCCCACACCTTTTCTGCTGTGGGCAGTCACGGGATGCCAGCCTCTGCCAAGGGAAAAACAGAGGAGCCTTCCCAGGGCAAACACCTCCAAGTTAAGGATGAGGGACTCAAAGGCAGTTTTATCCTGTCTCTCCTGGGAATGTCCCCTTCTCTTTCAAAATGAGAGGTTGTCCAATTGTGCACCAAGGGCCTGAAACAAGGAGGGAATCATGGGCTGCAGCCTAGGGTGCTTAGAACACATTCTCCTTCAGTCCATTCAACTACGTGTGATTAGTGCCATATCACAGATTTAGATAAAGTGACCTGTCCTGGATCACATGATCAGTCAGTTGTGGAGGCAGGATTCCAACCCTGAGCTCTTCACCCTGAACTGCAGAACTTGCCAGAGCACATGAGTTAGTGATGAGACAGCTATTTGGGCCCAGACTCAGGGATGTATCATTGGCCTCTGCTTCCTGAAGGAAGGCCACTAGGAATGTTCCCTGAGTCTTTGGACAACATGACACCTCCCAGTCTGAGTTGTTTTTCCTTCCACACTTTTGCCACACCTTTTCCACATACATTCTTAAGTATACATATGTGTACATACATATGATAATGTGTATACATATTCTTATGTTATACGTACATATGATTCCTATGTTTACATAAGAATCACCCGGGGATCTTGTGAAAATGTAGATTCTGGCTCAGTGTATCTGGAGGGGCTATGGGAATTCTCAGCAGGGGGGAGAACCAGAATGAACTAGTCTGAAGCCCTGCTTTTGCTATATTGTGGCTCGCATTTTGGGAAATTGATTTCAGGCTGATGACGTTTTTTCAAGCTTTCTTTCTTTGAACACTCCCCATTTGAAAGAATACCAGTTCCAGTTCTAGAACCCATCAATTGCTCCCATAAACAGATTTCTCTACACTCTTCTGAAAGGCCTTTTAAGAAAAATAAAGTTGAATGCATGGCATCGTCTGTTTCTCTCGTCACATAGAATCTCTTTCAAATGATCCATCATTCCCATACTTCTGACATACTCAACCTTTCCCTTAAAAAAAAAAAAAAAGTACAAGACCTTCTTTGCAAAGGGCAGCTCAAGTTTTGGAAATATGCCAGGACAGGATGGTTTTTATGTTCACACACTGGATGAAGACTTTAGTTTGATAAGTCAGTCCAACCCTACATTTGCAACACCAGGTGCTTGGGCAGGGGTTTTAGCGGACTGTCCCCATACTTACCCACAGCCTCTGCTCCAACCTCTGTCCCCTAGCCCACTGTTGTTGTTGTTGTTATGTGCCATCAAGTTGGACCCGACTCATAGCGATCCCTCCTTGGGTTTCCAAGGCAGTATCACTTTGGGAGTAGATTGCCCAACCTTCCTTCCGAGGCGTGGCTGGTGGGTTTGAACCGCCAGCCTTCTGGTTAGCAGTCAAGTGCTTTAGGCACTATGCTACTTGTTGTTGTTGTTTGCCATCGAGTCGGCCCCGACTCATAGCGACCCCTCCTTGGGTTTCCGAGGCAGTATCACTACGGAAGTAGGAATGCCCAACCTTCCTTCCAAGGAGTGGCTGGTGGGTTTGAACCACCAGCCTTCTGGTTAGCAGTCCAGTGCCTTAGGCACTATGCTACCAGAGCTCCTAGTTGATACCAGTTGCAAGTTACTGTGAATTATAATGTTCCCCAAGTAAGAAATTATCTTTAAGAAAAATTGAGTTGATTCCAACTCATAGTGACCCCCATTGTGTTTCTGAGGCAGTAAATCTTTACAGAAGTAGATCGCCCACTCTTCCTTCTGCAGAGTGGCTGGTGGATTTGAACCACCAACCTCCTGGTTAGCAGTTAGATGCCTTCGGCACTGTGCTACCAGAGCTCCTCTTCCTGAGATAGCAATTTCAAATTCCAAAGCCTAAGAGCTCTGGTAGTGTGTCTAAGGCACTTGACTGCTAACCAGAAGGCTGGTGGTTCAAACCCACCAGCTCCTCGGAAGGAAGGTTGGTCAATCTACTTCCGTAGTGATACCGCCTTGGAAACCCAAAGAGGGGTCGCAATGAGTCAGGTCCAACTCGACAGCACATAACAACAACAAGAAGAGTAAAGAGTGCTAAAAAGGCAAAAATAATCACCAGGCACTGCAAACTAAACCTGAGCCGAATTACCGATTGACAATAACGACCTGTTGCCATAAAGTCAATTCCAACTCATAGCACCCCTATAGAACAGAATAGAACAGCCCCCATAGGGTTTCCAAAGCTGTAATATTTACAGAAGCAAACTGCCCAATCTTTCTCCCAGGGAGTAGCTAGTGGGTTCAAACCTCCATCCTTTAGTTTGGCGGCTAAGCATTTAACCACTGTGCCACCAAGGCTCCTTACTAATTGAGAACAGACCTAGGAAAACAAAGCTTGTGTCAGCCCAATTGAAATTTATATGTGAATTACAGGTTGACTGTGTGGCATTTCACCTCTTCACCTGGGAGTTATGACATAATGAGCATTTCACTAAAACACTGAGCGAGGACCAGCAGCTACCAGGATGTCATTCACTGCAGCCAGACTCTCTGACATCCCCAAAGGGGGGGTGCACTTTAAATTGAGAAGATAACATATTGAAATAACCTCTGCTTTCATAAATTCAATCTCGCCAGTATTTGTGAACACTGAGTTCTGAAAATCACGTCATAAATAAAGATTTTACAAGCTGCCACCTCTTCTTTAAACTCAACCATGGGCCATAAAAAAATTATGAAGTTGCATCTCTCCAAAACGTGCACAGGGCCCAGAGAGCCTTAGTGCATCACAGCAGAAGGTGTGTGATCTCTGGGGACCTGAGCAGCATTTTTCTGCAGCCCCAAGATTTCACCACAGCTTGTGACTCCTGCAGCTTTACTCTTAAAATGAAACTCGGAAGCTCACAGACACCAACAGAGATGCAGACTCAAGTGGAAAGTGGTGTAACAGCCACTCCCTGGCGCGCTGAGCACTGGCAGGCGGTCTTGGCCACGTCACTCTTTGTCCAGCTGTTAGTAGTAACTTGGAATAGGGTGCTCATGGGAGTAAATAGGGATGTCTAGTGTGATTGAAAGCTCTGGAAAGAAGCTGCAAAATGGATTACATTCTTTCTTTTTTAAGAAGTATAATTTCCATTTTTATTTTCTTTCAGTTTCGTTTTTCTTCCGACTCTAAGAACTCAGATTTTTCCATGAACTTTGGTGGAAGTCGGAAGGCAGCACCTTCAGGTGTAAATCAGGGTGGGGTGTTGGGTCCTTCCAGAATTCACTAGAAAGGTTCCTGAGCACCTTGCTGTGAATGGCACAACTCACACGATAATGTAGTTTCATGTGCAGCTTGGGAAACACACGTGCGTCCAAGACACTTCAAAAAATGTCTCTGACAGATATAGCCTCTACTAAGATTCAAATAATGAACTTCTTAACAGCCTTGTCCTTGGGCATATAGTGGGCACAGTTTGTGCAGCAAGTAGGCTGCTTGTGGCCACAGCCTTTTGGCATGACCATTGTTCCTCCTTTTCTTGGTCCTCTCAGAAGCAAGGACCTGAGAGTTCATACGTTCTTCATTGATTTATCAAGGTCTGCTCTGTGCTTTACCACATTTGTCAATCTGCTGTGCTGCATGTGTTGCTCTCATGTTGGAAAGTATGCCACTAGCATTTCAAATACCAGCCGGGCCAGCCATGGCGGACATGTTCTAGCAGAGCTTCCAAACCAAGACAGACTAGGAAGAAAGGCCTGGAAATCTATTTCTGAAAGTCACCAATGAAAACCCTCTGGAGCAAAGTGGTCTAACCAGCAACTGATCATGGGGACAGCACAGGACCAGACACCATGTCATTCCTTTGTGCATGGGGTTGCCATGACTTGGAGACCAGCTCCAACAACAACAACGGTCTCTACAGTCTTGAAGCCAACCCAAGGCTTCCACTCTTCCTTTCCTCGCCCTTCATATACATGTTGCCTGAAATCTTGACTCAATAATAACAATGGCATATGCCTTTCTGGTTTCATATGCTTTATTATCTCACCTGATTACTCAAACTAGGCTGGTCAAGTGAGTGATGATATTTACCATTTATGAGAAGGAAACAAGTCCAGAGAGTCCCCCAAAAGAGTAACCTCGGAGTCACAGGTCAGCAAACAGCAGGAGCAGAATTCCCACTCAGGTCTTCTGGCTCCAGATCTGTGCTCTTTGCACTAAATTGTGCTTTGCTGTCATCGCAGAAACCTCAAAATAGCAGATCTTTATTAAGTAAGAGAAACGGAACTATTTTCATTTCTCATTTTTAAATATATACTCAATGTTATGGGTATATGCCAAATGCAAGTCTTGCTATCCCAGAATTTGACAAGTCAAAGCCAAGAAAATATAATATTTTCATATTTAAGACAGAAAAATCTTCCATCCATTTATTGGGACAGAGATGGAGCATCGGTGGCCTTCGATTTTTGCCAGAATTCCAAATTACAGAGCTTGTGGCTCCAACCCTACTCCTGCTTTTATTCACTCTAAAAATTAGCACACCATTCCTGCAGGAACTCTTGCACACCTACTTATAAGCAGTTATGAATTCAAGTCAGATGGCCATCTTGGGACCCAGCTGTTGCTTCTCAAGCTGACAAAAATCTCGACAAAGCCCCCTCCGAGGGCTCGATTACTGCCTCAGTCCTCTTCATTTAACCTCAAACTGGGTCACCCTCTAATCAAGAAAAAATCATGACCATCAACATATTTCTCTTTTCCTCTTAATTAGAGTAATTCCACCCTGGCAGTAACTCTCATTCTGAAACTATGCTAATGACAAAGTTTTAATTCAGAGGAAAGCAACAAGCGATCAAAGGTAACTAATCCATGCTATTTCTGGTTAACTGCTAGTCAAGAGTTCAGCCGGTGGCAGATTTACCAGGAAGCTAATGAGGCTTCGGCTTCAGAGACCCTTCAGTGTGTGAGTCCTTTCCAAGGCCCCGGAGGGGTCCTGGGCTATGAGTTCACACTGTATGTTTTATAAATTTTTTCAGAAGTAAAACATTTTAACTGAAATTGGTTAAGATTAATCTTTCTTTTTGCTCTAACTTTTCTCCACCATGATTCTTCTCCTATTCAGTAGCATTAGAGCGGCTGCTGGCAGTTTTGGAATCCAGGTAAAGGACAGTTTGGGATCCATTTAGTTTGTATTGAGAAAGCTGTATGTATGCAGTTTTCACGACCCGTCTGTCAGTTTATTGGGGTGGCTTGAGTGTTGCTGTGGGTCAGGATTGACTCGATGGCAACAGGTACTACAGTCTTTCAACCATTGTGCTACATCCAGGCTCAACCTCCCATAACCCCACTGCCCTCAAGTTGATTCCAATTCATCAAGACCCTATAGGACACAGTAGAACTTCCCCCTAGGGTTTCCAAGGCTGTAATCTTTACAGAAGAAGATGGCCACATCTTTCTCACATGTTGTGACAGCTGGGTTCAAACCACTGCCTAGGTTAGGAGCCGAATGCTTAACCGCTTTGCCCCCAGGCCTCGTTGGACTTAACCTAGATGCTTGATGTTATCATCAACGACTAACATTTAAGTTAGACTGGGTCAAGCCAAAGTCAGGCATTCACTGGAAACTGATGGCATTCAAGGTTAGGGAGAGGTGCACAGAGCACACAGAAGGTCTAGGCTGTGGTCCAAGGAGTCCAAGCTCACTACAGGTATCATAAGCTTCAGGGAAACACTGGGATAGCAGCAACACTACCCACACACAGTGCTGAGTATACATATTTAAATGGGATCATTTTACATCTATTAAATCAGCAAAACCAATTTGAAATTGAAATAATAATATTCACTGTAAACACTCAGTTATTATGTCAAGTGTCAAAATTGCTATACTCCTTCTGGAAAGCTATTTGAATATATACGTGTGTGTGTGTGTGTGTGTGTGTGTGTACAACCATGAACTATGAAGATGTTCATACCCTTTGACATATTAATCCCACTGTTGAAAATATCTCCTAAAGTAACCTTTGAAAGGCAGTACAAAAAAAATCTATTTACACAAAGATGTTCCCGACAATGTTATCTGTGATACTGAAACTCAGGAAGCTCCAGAATGGCCAAAGAGGGGAATTAATAAGTGAAAGGTGGTGCATCACACAGATGGGATAATGTGCCCATCAACGTAGGCTCATTAACGTGATTCATAGAGTCTGTGTGAACAAGGACAAGCACATCATGATATGTGAAAAAGGACTCCATAGCAATTACATTACTTTTGCAACTTTGAATCCATGTGAATAATGACAGAAAACAAACCAAATAATAGTTTCAGGGCAAAGATGCTGTGGGAGATAATCTCGCTTTCTTTACATCTTGGAATATTCTTTTTTTTTTTTTTTTTTTTAATTAGGATTTGGGTGAAGATTTACAGAGTAAATTCACTTTTCATACAACAGTTCACATATACTTTGTCTCATGTCATTGACCAAAATTTACAATGCAGCAGCTCCCCTCCCACTTCCTCCCCATAGTTACCTCCTCCCAGTGTCCATCCCTTCATACTCTTCTGCACCCTGAGATTGGAATATTCTTTTTGTGACAATAAGAGTCTGTTGGAGGAAGAGCAAGCCATCAAAGGCCAGCACCCAGAGAGCAGCAAACCAAAACCAAAACCAAACTCACTGCCATCGAGTCAATTCCAACTCATAGCGACCCCCTTTGGGTTTCTGAGGCAGTAAATCTTTACAGAAGTAGACTGCCCAGTCTTCCTTCTGCGGAGTGGCTGGTGGGTTTGAACTGCCAACCTTCTGGTTAGTAGTCAAATGCCACCAGTCAAGAGGATAAAAGGCTGCTTGTGGGTCACACCAGGGGCTCATGCTGCTCCATGCACTATCTGCAGTACTTCAGACAGGGCAGCACCCTCAACTGCTTCAAGTCTCCGTTTCCTTACTTGTACTTTTGTACTCAATTTCACAACTACTTTTTGGCCAATCTCAAGGCGTCATTGAGGTGGGCTATTCAGATAATGTTGTTTCGTTTCATCTAAGAGCATTTTTCTGGCAGCAATCCAAAGATGACTTGCAGAATCGATGGAAGAACTCCGTCCTTCCATTCTAGATTTTGTGCTGGTACAAGTTGATGTCTCTAGATCTAAGTGTCCTTAAGTATAGGCTCACTGCCTGTTGCAAACCACAAACCCCCAACTCAACTCTTGGCAACCCTGCTGTGCTCCATGGGGTTCTCAGTGGCTGACCTTGAGGAAGGAGATCTCCAGGCCTTTCTTCTGAGACATCTCTGGTTAGATTCAAACCACCAGCCTTTCAGATCTTTCTTCCTAGTCCATCTTAGTCTGAAAGCGCCACTGAAACCTGTCAGCATCATTGCAACATTCAGCCTCATGAGGTACATTGGCCAGGACTCAAAATCAAGTCACCCACATGGAAGGCAAGAATTCTACCACTGAACCACACTGTCCCCGTCTACTCATTGTTGTTGTTGTTATTTGCCATCAAATCAGACCCAACCCATAGCAACCCCTCTTTGGGTTTCCGAGGTGGTTTCACTACAGAAGTAGATTGCCCAACCTTCCTTCCGAGGAGTAGCTGGTGGGTTTGAACCGCCAGCCTTCTGGTTAGCAGTCAAGTGCCTTAGCCACTATGCCACCAGAGCTCCTCATAGCCCCTGTCTTTTCATTCTATCATTAGCTCTTTATCTGCCTCTCCCAAAGCAGACCTTAGTTTCCTGAAGGAAAGCATAGTGTCTTGAGCAGCGTTACACCCTCAGCACCTAGCAGATCAGGTGTTCACCAGCCTTGTGAAGTTTAATGATGAGTTTGTGCATCCCAGGGCCAATGTCTTTCTGCTCTGCCACAGAAACTTCCCAAGATAAAGACAAAATGACCCCTACCTAAGCTTGCAACACTTTATTCTCTCCCAAATTGGCCTGAGAACTAGGTGGCATGTGTAATTACTAGGGGGGGAGAAACCCTGGACTTTATTCTTTGGCTGATGATTGTGGTAGTTAAGGTTGTGTGTCAAGTTGGCTGGGCCTGGTTTTGAGTGGCTGGGCAGCTGGATGTAGTTATTCCCCATGGTGACACTGGTAATCAGCTCCATGGTGGAATCTACTGGAGCAGCTGAGTAGCTGCCCCAGGAATGCAGTCTGCCTCCAGTATATAAGAAGCTTTGAGAAAGGTCTCTGAGCTTTGGGGCATGCTTGGACCCTTCAATGTAGCCGAGTCATCATTCAGCAGCCTGCCATGTTGTCTGCCAATCTTGGGACTGTTTAACTAGTGGCCTGCCATATTGCTTGATAATTTTGGGACTGTGCCTTTTTACTTGTCAACCTTGTGCTTGTCAGCCTCAGCAGACAGCAGCTGCCTGAGTTAAGAGAAGCTTCCAGCTCCAGGAGGCTGGCAGCAAGAGGCAGAGCTGAAGCCCAAGGTCCAGGGGCTTTCACCCAGCCCCTAGAGCTGGCATTTTGAACTCAGACATCTAGCTTTCTAAACTGTAAGAGAATAAATCCTTGCTTGTTAAAAACCACCCACGCATGCCATTTTCTGTTAGAGCAGCACTAGATGGCCAAAATACTGATGTTCAAGAAAGTTCAGAGTAATGTTGGGAATTGCAAAAACCAAACCAAACCCATTACCGTTGAGTTGATTCCGACTCATAGTGACCCTATGGGACAGAGTAGAACTGGCCCATAAGGTTTCCAAGGCTATAAATCTTTATGGAAGCAGACTGCCTCATTTTTCTCCACCAGAGCAGCTAGGGGGTTCAAATCACTGACCTTTTGGTTAACAGCCTAATGCTTTAAATACTGTGCCACCAGAGATACTTTATGTTGGGGATTAACTCAAAACTCATTGCCATCAAGTCGGATCTGACTCATAGCAACCCCTCCTTGGGTTTCCAAGGCAGTATCGCTACGGAAGTAGGTTGCCCAACCTTCTTTCTGAGGATTACTCTCAATAAATTCCTAATTTGAGATTTTGCTAAACCACACCAATGGGGATCCAACTGCAGAATTCCAAGAGAAAATAGGAATACTCCCAAAGCTGCAAGGCTTTGATTTATAGTTAATGGAAACGTTCCTTAATCTGACATGACTTACAATAGGATGTCCTGTGAGCCCAAGAAGGACAGAGTAACAAGTGAAAACGTGCTTCACCCTGAATATGAGGGATTTGGGTGGGCTGGGGGTTAGAGGCCACTGCAATCAGGGACATGAGTCACTGGAGCCCAGCACTAGATCACAGACAGATGGATGCTGATTGTCTCAACTGCTCTTGCAGAAAAGAAGAGAAACTCAAGGAAGCTGGATTTATTTTTTGTTGGATAAGCAATACCCTTCCCTCTAGCAAGTTCTATGTAAATAACCTTGACGCAGGAATGCCTCTGAAAGAAATTGACCTTCTAATAGATAAATGGAGACTTTGAAGAATTTTCTTAAAATTGTAAATGAGCTGAGAGAGTTTGTAGAAAGTATGTCTGCCCCACACTCACTGGAGGTAGGTGTGCTTACGCGCCGCAGGCACGGTCCCCATCTCTTTTCTTAGATGGTGTATTTGTTTGCCTGAGTTTATTAGGAAGAAAAGCCTGGTGATCTGATTCCAGACATTAAACAGTGAAAACCCTATGGATCACAACAGAATATTGTCCCAAATAGTGAGCAGTTCCAGGGGACCCAGAGGCAGCTGTGGGGATAAAGAGTCCTGCTTTCTGGTGTCCTCACACATCTAGGAGGCCTACACACATGCCCCATGCAAGCTCTGGAACTGCAGGATGGCCCAGGGTGAGCACCCTCTCACTCAGCCTCACTGCCAAGTGTCCTACAGACTGGTTGGTTCCAAAGCTTTTGGTCTCCTTTCTCCCAACCCACTGCCATGGAGTCAATTGACTCGTGGCAACCCTATAGGACAGAGTAGAACTGTCCCATAGGGTTTCCAAGGCTGGAAGCAGATTGCCTCATCTTTCTCCTGTGTGCAGCTGGTGGGATCTAACTGCAGACCTTTTGGTTAGCAGCTGAGGGACTAACCACCAGGGCTCTCTTTTCTCCAGCAGAGTCAAAAATAGCCTTCAAACAGAGACTGGGAGAAAGCAGGGGGCAGGCCTGGCCTGCACTTCAAACTTCCAGAGGCCCCCTGGGTTAAACCTGTCTGCAAATGTGAGAGCCCTCAGTCTCAAAATAAACTCCTGCCCACAGTCCAGTGGGCCTGGAAATCCTTTCACATGGGACAAGGCCTTTCGTTGTGAGTCAGAGCTAAGGCTCAAATGGCAAAGACACCAGGGAGATGTGCTAAATCGCCCTCAAAACAGTCACTGTCAAGGGCAAACCACTACTCACTGAGCTCACCCTGCCCCTCCCCAACCCGAAGACCTCCTTTCTCTGTGATGGTGCCCTCTGATTCTTTAGGCTTGAGGTTAAATGCCGCCCCTCAGAGAGGCCTTTCACTCTGTCGTCATTCTCTACTATGAGTCTTGTGGGTCCTTCATAGCCCCTCACAATCTATCAACTGTCAGTTTGTCTTAGGTGATAGTTGCATGACACTATGATGTTGGAAACTATGACCCTGGTATTTCAAATACGAGCAGGATCATCCATGGAGGACAGGTTTCAGCAGCACTTCCAGACTAAGACCAGGAAGAAAGGCCTGGTGATCTGCTCCAAAATTAGACAATGAAAATCTGTGAATCATAACCAAATACTGTCCTATTTAGTGCTGGAAACTGGTTGGAAAGCACTGTACAATGGCTACAACAATGGGCTCAAACAGGCCAATAATAACAAAGATGGCCCAAGACAGGGCAACGTTTCACTCTGTTGTTCATAAGGTCTCCGTGAGTTGGAGCAGACTTGATAGCCATTGACAACAAACCAATCTGTGCTGAGTCATGTCTCTAGGTGTGAGTATTTCTCTCCAACTCAACTCTATGCTGTATGAGGAAAGCGATCATGTCTATGTTGCTCATGGCTATAGGCCCATGGTATGGACCCAGCCCTGTGCCTGGACCATCACAGGTACTTCATGAATATTGTTAAACTCATTCATTCATTCATTCATTCACCAATGAAGATTCTTCCCCTGAGAAAGTGATGACCAGTATGTAGGCAGAGAGAGGGTGGTGTGGTGTGCTAACACCAGGCCTCCTGGGCTCAGATCTCCTGACCTCATGGCACAGCAGGTAAAATTCTGAGCATGCCTCAGAATTATCCTCACTATATGAAGAACTTACCACCAGGATTGGATAAAGACTCATTAACCACCTGAGATATGCAAATAACAGAACCTTGCTTGCTGAAAGCAAAGATGACTTGAAGCTTTTGCTGATGAAGATCAAAGACTGCAGATAGTCTGGTCAATGCTATATTGACACTAGATACATAATGAGCAAACATCATTATGTAACCATGGCACCACTAGGCACCTGTGATTCCTACTTACAGTATGTTATTGTTGTTATGCACCACCAAGTAGATTCTGACTTAAAGTGACCCTATGTAACAGAACAGCCCCACAGGGTTTTCTAAGCTATGATCTTTACAGGAATAGATCACCAAGTCTCTTCTGCCATGGAGCTGCTAGACAGGTGCAAACTGCCAACCTTTCTGCTACCAGCCGAGCATTGACCAATGTACCACCAGGGCTCCTTACTTACAGTATAAGAAAACTAAACTCACTGCACTGAGTCGAATCCAACTTGTAGCAAACCCCCCTTGAGTTCCTGAGGCTGTACCTCTACAGAAATAGATTATCCAATCTTACTTCCAAGGAGTAGCTGGTGGGTTTGAACCACCAGCCTTCTGGTCAGCAGTCAAGTGCCTTAAGCACTACACCACCAGAGCTCCTATGGTTAGTGTGTGCTCTTAGCATGGTATGATCTTGCACCCAGTACCATAATAATGAATCCCAGGTGACATGGTTTGCTAAAGGCAATTGTTTCAACCAAATAATATGGCTACAATTTTAGGAGATGTGGCTAGGAACCAGGAGTCTGGGAAATTCCATCTTCAAGGCTGTAAGATCTCCACCTGGACAGGCTATTAACTACCATCACCAGCTCGGCTCTCTCCTGTTGGGGAGCCAAACCCGATACCAGCTTGGATCCTTTGCTGAGACCTCTAGTCTCAAAACTAGAGACTGTAAAGTGTAATTTGCACAAGACTTATCTAAGTCTCCATTCTTAAAGCAGACCTCTGTTAGTCTAACCCACAGGGATGGGAAGAAGGAAAGAAAGTATGAAAGATAAAAGCAAAAGGCACCAATAGCCTCCTGAAGATGATTTTGCTGAAGATAATTCAAAAACTGCCTGTTCTTAGGTCCCTGGAATCCATTTTGGCCATTTTGAATCAGACAACCATATGATCTACTATGCCGGGAATGACAGTTTAAAGAGGAATGGAGTGACATTCATCATCACAAAGGATATTTCAAGATCTGTCCTGAAGTATAATGCTGTCAGTGATAAGATAATAACCCATACGCCCACAAAGAAGACCCGTTAATACGACTATTATTCAAATTTTTGCACCAACCACCAAAGCCAAAGATGAGGAAATTGAAGA